>NC_080424.1:15293237-15610379 GCF_029873635.1 Malania oleifera
AGTTGCGTACTGCGATACTGTCATCTGCCCCTGAGTTAAGTACACAAACTCTGCTGCCTTTGCACTCCGAAAGATAGAAGAAAAATATTGCTCAAAGAATAATTCCTTGAATCGACTCCACGTCACTAGCACTGGATTCGGTCTCTGCTCCTCAATCAACCTCTCTGATCTCCATCAGCGTATTGCCACTCCTGTTAGTTTGAACGTCGCAAATACTACCTTCTGTTCGTCTGTACATGGAAGCACTACCAACATTTCCTCAATGTCTTGTGTAACGACCCTGACCCACCACGTGGGCCCGGAATGCTACTTTAGTGACGTCAGTGTACCTGATACCTTATTCATCAAATATAAAACACACATATGCAGCGAAAATAAAATATAAAATCCTCAAATTACATTATCAGAGTTCTAACTTTCTTTATACACGAATATATCCATTTCCACATAACTACATCCCATAAAACTAAACAAAAATAAAATCTCTATCTACACACTACCTACATAAAATTTACACTACTAGCCAAGCTCCTCTAGCCTGCTAGACCCGATCTCTAGGATTTCCTAAAAAGACAATTTGTAAAGTAGGGGTGAGGCACAGCTCGGTAAGGGAAAGACTAAGGTAATGTCAGTGTGTAGCCAGCATGCATTTAGTGTACATAAAATAACCTGTTCACTAAATAGATAAACACATTTATGAAAACATTCTTATTTTATACTCATACACACAATTAACCAAGGATAGGGAAGATTACCCGTCCATATAAGTAGCTTCCCTCTACTCTATTACCATTACTGCTACCAGGGCACTCACCTTTCTCAGTAAGCTCTCAAAATTATCTTATTAATTAACCGTATTCACATAAATTAATAGATATGCATATAAGACACGCCCTGTAACAAGCACGCCATTTACTTCCCCATGACACGGGTTGTGCGGCCTGAAGGCTAGACTAAGCCTGGGTGATTAGCCCAAACAAAGTTAAAAACAACATCCTCTGCAAACACATCTGCAGGCATCCACAGCAAAGCTGTAGGTCCGACGCCCTTACTTCAACCTCACGCAGGCAGTTAGTTGGACCCCCTACACTTCTATCCAGATAGTGTGGGTGCACATAGTCTAACTAGCAACGGTACCGTGCTCACAATACATTGGTCCCCAGGGTTCCTAAAGCATATCATGCAATTTAGATAATAGAAAAACCATTTAAAACATTAATTCACATATATTCCTTGTTATTCCAAAACCTGGTCCCCGGCCACAAAATACAATCCAGCATATAGCCATCAATTCAAACTCGGCCCTCGACTGTCAAATAATAATCCTGGCCCTTGGCCAATCAAATAATACTCGACCACTGGTCGTTAATTCAAACACCTGCATTTCATAAACAATTCCAGTATTTTCATAAGCATTTCCAGTATTTCTCAACAATTCCAATATTTCTCAAACAATTCAGTATTTCAAAATCTCAAATCCAAATATACAATAATCCATACAAATTAAGTCATCTGCCACACAATTTTCCACATTTTAACATATCCATATAAATAAACAAACTTTTCACCGTTCATTTTATTCAAAAATACCATACCATATATCCTAGGTTTGTAAAATCCATTTCGAACGGTTGGTTTTCAAAATAGTCTTTAAATTCCCAAATGAATAAATAAATAAATAAATATATTTGTATAAACATAACAATTAAATTGATTTAAATTTCATAAAATTACTGATTTAACTTAATCCCCTTACCTGATTCTTGAAAAAGCCTGCTAACACCCCGGCCTACATCCTAGGTGTTCAAAAACCCCTGAACCCTAAAATTCAAATTTCACCATATTATTCGCCAAAATTCTTAGAGTAACTTTTCCTAAAATTTTCCTAAATTTTGAATACCCTAAATAGTCTAATAAAAGTCTAAGTTATCAAACTTACCCCCGATTTAGGATTGGTACCCCGAAGCTCCAATTCGAAAACCCACTCCGGCTAGATTGTAGAGAATCTCCCCACGAGTCTCCTGACAATTTCCGTTCGTTAATGAGGCTTATAGTTTAAGAGAAATTGAGGTAAGTTTGAGATTTGACCTTACTCCAGGAGATATGCTTACGCCGCTCCCACAACAGATCTGCTATAGTAGAAATGTCGGTGGCGGCGAGCAGAACCCAACGGTTATTTTCAGATTTTTGATTGGCTGAATAACGGAGACGAGATGGAGGAGAGTGGGAGAGAGGAGACGAGGTGTGCCTCTGTGCAAAATGAGAAAGAAGAAGAAGAAGAAAGGTAAAAAAAAAACGTCTCAGTTATCCTTCAAGATAACTTTAACCTATATATATAATATTATATTATGTTATTATTAATAATTATTATTATTTAATTATCCGGAAGGATCAATCCTTCATTATAACTTTAACCTATATATATATATATATAATATTATATTATATTATTAGTATATTATATTTTTATTATCAATAATTATTATTTAATTAATTAATTTATTATTTTTTAAATAAAAAATTAAAATTTTTTAATAATATTATTTTTTTAATTTAATTTAATTTAACTAATTTTTTTAATTTTTTTTTTTAGGATCACTACATTCTCCCCTCACAAAAATTTCGTCCTCGAAATTTTTAACTATTACTAATCACATTCTTAACTCACTACTCCTGTCTACAGAAGAGTTGGTAGCCACCCACATAGCGGCCTCGTCCCAAGTTTATTAACTACCCTCACTTAAGGCGGAGGAATACTGTGGTTGCAATACTGCCTTTGGGAAATTACAATAATTATAAACAATTTTCCCAAAGACTATCCATAATTAAAATTATACATAACTAATCCACACAACCTACTCTAATCCCTCTATATGCAACCATACTCTTACTCGTCTGGCACTAGCCCTCGCTGAACAGTTGTGGGTATTTCTGGCACATTTCCATTTCTAACTTCCAAGAAGCCTCCTCAACTGTATGATTTCGCCACAGCACCTTCACTAACATATCCTTAGTACGTAGTTCCTGTATTTTTCGATCCAAAATCTGAACTGGTACCTCCTCGTATGCCAGAATATCCCCGATCTCCAATGACTCATAACTGATTACATGTGAGAGGTCTAGAACATACCTCCTCAACATGGACACGTGGAACACGTCGTGTATCCTGGACAGCGCTGGGAGTAGTGCTATCATGTACGCTGTTGAACCAATCCTTTCCAAAATCTCGAATGGCCCAATGTATCTAGGGCTCAGTTTGCCCTTCTTTCCATACCTCATCACCCCCTTCATCGGAGCAATCCTCAACAATATCATATCACCTACTTTGAATTCTAGCTTCCATCGACGAGTATCCACATAAATCTTCTGCCGACTCTGGGCTGCCTTGATCCTTTCCCTGATAAGTTTGACCTTGGCAGAGGTCTGCTGAACAAGTTCTGGCCCTAAAATTTGCCGCTCACCTCCTTCATCCCAGTACAACGGAGATAGGCACTGGCGACCATACAAAGCCTCATATGGTGCCATTCCAATGCTTGCCTGGTGACTGTTATTGTATGCAAACTTAACCAACGGCAGATATCGGATCCAACTGCCCCCAAAATCTAACATGCATGTGCCCGTAACGTATCTTCAAGAATATGAATGGTTCGCTTGGACTATCCATCTGTCTGAGGATGAAATGCAGTACTGAAAGCAAGTTGAGAACCCAACGCTCCATGCAAACTCTTCCAGAAACGGGAAGTGAACTGCGGATCTCGATCTAAAACGATGGACGCGGGCATGCCATGTATTCTGACTATCTCCGGAACATAGAGTTCTGCCAGCTTATCCATGGAATAACTGTTTCTAACCGAAATGAAATGGGCAGTCTTCGTCAATCTATCAACCACTATCCATATGACATTCTACCCATGTAACGCTGAAGGCAATCCTGATACAAAATCCATCGAGATATGCTCCCACTTCCACGTAGGGATGTCTAGTGGTTGAACTAGTCCCGCTGGCCTCTGGTGTTCTGCCTTTAAGCACTGACCGACAAATTTAGCAATTTCCCTCTTCATGTTACTCCACCAGAACGATTCTCGCAAGTCTCTATACATCTTCGTGCTACCTGGGTGAACAGTATAGAGTGAACGATGAGCTTCCCCTAGAATCGTTTTCTTTATCTCTGTGTCATCTAGTACACACAATCGAGTGTGAAATCTGAGAACTCCATCCTCATCAATATTAAAGTCTGTGTGTTGCTCATCTTGTATCTTCTTTACTATCTCCATCAACTCTACATCTTTCAACTGAGCTGTTCTGATTCTCTCCCGTAAAGTCGGTTGAACCACCAGACTATAAATGAACGCCTGATGATTCCCTTCTACCAATTCTACACTTGACCTCTTTAGGTCCATCATGATCTGGTGCGAAGCCATAACTGCCGAGGTTGATGTACCCCTAGATTTCCGGCTCAATGCATCGGCTACCACATTAGCCTTTATTGGGTGATAGCTAATGGTACAGTCATAATCCTTTATCAACTCGAGCCATTCAACTCCTTCTGAGTGAAGAAGTACTTGAGACTCTTATGGTTAGTAAAGAACTCGCACTTTACACCATAAAGATAGTGTCGCCAGATCTTCAATGCAAACACAACTGCTGCCAGCCCCAAGTCGTGCGTGGGATAGTTCTTTTCGTACTCTTTCAACTGGCGAGACGCATATGCAATGACTTTCCCTTGCTACATTAGAACATAACCAAGTCCCTTCTGTGATGCGTCATTGTAAATTTCAAATCCACCCTCACTTGATGGAAGGGTCAACACTAGGGCAGTAACTAGACGCTACTTCAATTCCTGGAAGCTCTGCTCGCATTCATTGGTCCAGTCAAACTTCACATTCTTCCTCGTGAGCCGTGTTAAAGACCCTAATAATCTGGAAAACCCCTCGACAAATCGGCGGTAGTATTCGGCAGGACCTAGAAAACTTCTGACTTCCTGCACGTTCTTCAGCCTTACCCAATCAACTACAACCTCTACTTTGCTCGGATCCACTGAAATCCCTTCCTTGGATACCACATGACCCCTAAATGCAACCTACTCTAGCCAAAATTCACATTTCTTAAGTTTAGCAAATAACTTCTTTTCCCTGAGTACCTGAAGTACTAGTCTCAGATGAGCTTCATGCTCCTCAGGGCTCCTCGAATATACCAAAATATCATCTATGAACATAATAACAAACTGGTCTAAGTACTCATGGAATACCCTGTTCATCAGATCCATAAATACCGCTGAAGCATTCATCAACCCGAACGGCATAACCAAGAACTTGTAATGGCCGTTCTGAGTCTGAAAAGCAGTCTTCGATACATCATCTGATCTAACCTTCACCTGATGATATCCAGATCACAGATCGATTTTAGAAAAAATCTGTGTACCCTGAAGCTGATCAAACAGGTCGTCAATTCAGGGTAATGGATACTTGTTCTTCACCGTTACCTTATTAATCTCTCGGTAGTCGATGCACATCCTCATCGACCCTTCTTTCTTCTTCACAAACAACACCGGTGCACCCTAGGGCAATACACTTGGTTTGATAAACCCCCTATCTAGAAGCTCTTGTAGTTGCTCCTTTAACTCCTTTAATTCAGCTGCAGCCATGCTGTATGGGGCTTTGGAGATTGGTGATATCCCTGGGATCAGATCAATTGCAAATTCCACCTCCTGATCAGGAGGCAACCCCGGTAAATCCTCTGAAAAAACATCAGAGAACTCTCTTATCACTGGGATATCTTCCAATTTGAGTTCCTCCTTCGGCGTTTCCTTCACCATTGCTAGGTAACCCCAGCATCCCCCCAAAAGTAACCTCTTTGCCTAGATAACCGAAAGGATCCGTGGTGTCGAATGCACACATGACCCGACAAACACAAACTCGTGCTCCCCAGGGGGTTTGAAAACCACCTCCTTCCTGTGACAGTCAATGCTCACGTAGCTGGATGCTAGCCAGTCCATGCTCAGAATGATGTCAAAACCATGCATATCAAGGGCTATCAAACTAGCAGGCAGCACTCTCCCTTGAATCTCTACTGGATAATTCCTAATCTCCTTACTACATATTAACACTGACCCTATCAGTGTGCCCACTCCTAACTCAAGTCTCTAACAATTGAGCCTCTAACCCACATAGTTTAACAAATCCCCAAGATACAAACGAGTGGGTTGCACCTGAATCAAATAATACAATGGCACTATCTGACAATATGAAAATAGTACCTGTCACCACATCGCCGGAGTTCTTCGCATCACTCGATGTAAGTGAGTATACTCATGCCTGAGCCACACCTTGTTGGTGACCACCCTGAGGTGCCTGTGGACGTCCTCGATACTGTGGTTGTGGAGGTGCGTAGTTCAAACCATACGATAATCTCGCATCCGTTGTCCTGCCTCTCCACATCGGTAGCAGACAACTGGTCCTCCCCTACACTCGCCCCAATGCCTCTGATGGCATCTAGAACATACAGGGCGCTGGGAACCCCCTTGATGGCCTTGGTACCCCATCTCCTGTCACTGGCCCGAGAAATTACCAAGCCGCTTGTAAGAGCCTTGGCTAGTGTTGGTCTGAAACCCTTGAGGCAAGGGCCTCTTCTTCTAGTTCACCACACTCTTCCCCTCTTGAATGCTGGCCTCAAATGCCATGGCCTAATCCACTAACTCAGAAAAGCTTTGAGTCAACAACACCACCACCTGCGCATGTATGGTCTGTCTCAGTCCCCTCTCAAACATCCGCCCCTTCAGTGTCTCGTTCGGAACCATGTATGAAGCAAAACGGGACAACTCCACAAACTTGGCCGCATACTGTTGCACAGTCATGGGCCCCTAAGTTAGCTGCAAAAATTCCTTTACCTTAGCTGCGCGGATGACAATGGGGAAATACCTGTCGAAGAAAACCTCCCTGAACTGGCTCCAAGTGATAGCCACCGGCTCTAGGCGATGCTCCTCCACCAGTTTCGCCGATCGCCACCATCTATTTGCTTCTCCCACTAGTTTGTAAGTGGCATACTTCACCTTTTGCTCCTTAGTACACTCCAACACCCCTAGCAGCTCCTTTATTTCATGAATCCAATCTTCATCTGCGATCGGGTTCGGTCCACCTGCAAATGTTGGTGGGTTTGCCTAGGTGAACTGCTGAAATGTGCAACCCCTATCAGCCACTGGCTGATCCTGCTCTCTAGAGTCCCTCCTGTTTTCCTTTCTAGCTTACTGCGCTATATTTCGCAGCACTGCTGAAGCATCAACATCATCCTTGCTAGAGGTATATCCTCAAATCACAAAATCTTTTCCCCTGGAATCCATCCTGTAAATAGGATATAACCTGATTTAGTAATTTCACATTTAACACAATTAATGCAAATATGGAATAATGGAATTGATATAATGTACGAATTCTAATTTAATAATTCATATTCCAATTCTATCACTAAACCATTAAGGTAAAATCCCCATCCCAACATTAACTTCACACACATACCCACTCATCCTAACATTCCAACCTAAATTTCCTGAGTTCAAGTCCCTCAACCTAGAAATGAAACCATTGATGGATTTACCATGGTTTTCTGAAACTCGCAACTGATTCAGAAAATCACAAAAGTCCGTCAATAAATCTCTGCCTCCAAGCTTCCAGACTAAAACTCATCTCAACCTACCCGCACCTATCTCTGTCTTATCTCAATCTATACTCTGGTAATTATCAATCCTCAAAAGTCTGCAGAACCTAGCAAACCTAAACTCTGATACCACCTGTAACAACCCCGACCCGCCACGTGGGCTCAGAGTGCTACTTTAGTGACGTCAGTGTACCTGATACCTTATTCATCAAATATAAAACACACATACGCAGTGGAAATAAAATATAAAATCCTCAAATTACATTACCAGAATTCTAACTATCTTTATACACGAATATATCCATTTTCACATAACTACATCTCATAAAACTAAACAAAAATAAAATCTCTATCTACACACTACCTATATAAAATTTACACCACTAGCCTAGCTCCTCTAGCCCACTAGACCCGATCTCTAGGATTCCTCGAAAAGACAGTTTGTAAAGTAGGGGTGAGACACAACTCAGTAAGGGAAAGACTAAGTTAATGTCAGTGTGTGGCCAACATGCATTTAGTATATAGAAAATAACCAGTTCACTAAATAGATAAACACATTTATGAAAACATTCTTATTTTACACTCACATACACAATTAGCTGAGGATAGGGAGGATTACCCGCCTATACAAGTAGCTTCCCTCTGTTCTAGTACCATTACTGCTACCAGGGCACTCACCTTTCTTAGTAAGCCCTCGAAATTATCTTATTAATTAACCGTATTTACATAAATTAACAGATATGCATATAAGACACTCCTTGTGACAAACACGCTATTTACTTTCTCATGGCACGGGTTGTGCGGCCCGAAGACTCGACTAAGCCTGGGTGATCAACTCAAACAAAGTTAAAAACAACATTTTCTGCAAACACATCTGTAGGCATCCACAGCAAAGCTGCAGGTCCGACGACTTTACTTCAACCTCACGCAGGCAGTTGGCTGTAGGGGTGTACAAAAAGTATTGAAAAACCAAAAACCGCACTGAAATTGCACCAAAACCATAAACGGTTCGGTTTTTTTATTTTTGGTGTCGGTTGCGGTTTACAAAAAAAAAAATATACGGTTTCGATTTCGATTTCAGTTTTAAGTTTAAACCAAACCGACAAAAACGAAAAACCGATTTACATATATATAATTATATATATACATGGACACGGTAACACACACACGTGCTTAGGGTTTTAGTTTTTAATTATATATTTTCAGTTTTCACTTTTTTTCAGTTTTCAATCAATTGATTCAATTTCACGTCGCCTCCCCCCTCCCGCCTCCTCCTCTTCTTCTTCCTCAATCCCCTCTCCTCTTCCTTCCTCATTTTTCTTCTTCTCTTCTAATCTTCTTGGCTCTCGTTGTGAGCCTGTGAATCTGTAACTCTGTCAGCCGGTTGTGTGCCATCCGCCGTGCGTGCCTCCCGCCTTCGCCTCCTTCCTCATTTTTCTTCTTCTCTTCTCGGCTCTCACCTCTCGCTGTGAGTTTGTGACTTCGTTGTGTCGTGCGTCCATCATCACTCGTCCGGCCTCGTCTAAGTCATCTCTCAAACTCTCACTCATCACTCTCACAGTCTCACAGACTCACTCTCTTGAGTCTCGTCTCTGTTGCATTGTGCGTCCATCGTGCGCCTGCGGCTCTGCCTCTCTCCTGGCTCCCGTGTCTTCAGTTCTTCATATCAGAGCACCACCTGCGTCCTGCTGCTGCTGTTGTAGCCTGTAAGCCTGTAAGTTTAGTTTTATATGTTTTCTCTGTTTTATATTTTTCTGCTTTTACTTCTATGTGGAGAAGAATACAATGCAGTGAATGAATGGCTAAATGCACTTGTTTATATTACTAATTTACTACTTAGTTTATTTTTTCAAACAATAAGTGTTTTTAAAAAAATTGAAAACCAGAGTTGTTGCCTAGTTTTTTGGTTTCTGAAAGTAATTTTGTGGATCAAATTATTTATTGTTATATGTAAATTAAAATCAAAATTAAAGTAAAATAGCTATGTGAATTTAAAATATAATAAACAAAAAATATTCATAAATTATCTAAATTTTTCAAGAGAGAATAAGTAATATATAGAAAATGTTTTAAATATTTTTTTTGTTGTCATGTATGATAAAATTGCTCCTATTTTTAAACTATAGTAATTAAGTAAATTAATTATAATAATATTTATTTATTATAATAATATTTTAAATTTTATTATTTTATTCATATGTATTAATTGTTATTTGATTTATAGACAAAAATAAGCATATAATTAATTAATTTTTTATTTTATCATTTTAAACATGTCTCATCTAATAAATTTGCACTTATGCATGATTTTTATAGATGTCTAAATTTGGGGACAACGCAAGTCTTAATACAACTCCTTGTCCGAGCTCATGCCCGAGTCCAAGTCCAAGTCCAAGTCCAAGCATGAATACATAATCAATAAATAATGTTGCTGCAAGAACAGAATTGGGTGAGAAGAGGAAATTTAAATCAAGATCAGAGGTATGAGATCATTTTACTAGATTATGTGTTGATAACACTACAGAGGTTAAAGCTCAGTGTAAATATTGTCCTAAAGTGTTTTGTGCTGATTCAAGAAGGAATGGAACACGAGTTTTGTGGAATCATTTGAATTTATGTGCTAAGTATCCTTATAAGAGACCTCATGATCGTAATCAATCCCAAATCAACTTCAAATCATAGAGAAAAATGGAAGAAAAACAGTTAACATGCCAAAAGTATGATCCTAATATTCTTAGAAAAGCTTTAGCATATATGGTGATAGTGGATGAACTACCATTTAGATTTATGGAGGGACAAGGTTTTAAATATTTTTGTAGCCTTATGGAACCTAGATTTAAGGTTCCATCATGAGTGATAGGGGCAAGGGATTGTCTTCTTTTATAAAGAGAAGAGAAGAAGAAATTGAAAAAAAATTTGAAACATAATTGTCAACGAGTTTGCCTTACAATAGACACTTGGACATCTTTAAAGAATGTTAGTTATGTGTCTAACTGTGCATTTTGTTGACATTGAATGGAGGTTACACAAAAGAATTTTAAGTTTTGGTCTAGTTCCTAGTCATTGAGGGGAAGTGTAAGGTTTTGCTATTGAGAAAGCTTTGTTGGATTGGGGAATAGATAAAGTTTTTACTATTACTGTAGATAATGCAAGTTCTAATGGTACAACCATCAGTTACTTAAAGAGGAGGGTGAACAATTGGAAGGGTAGTGTGCTCAATGGTGAGTTCATGCACATGAGGTGTGTTGCACATATCATTAATTTAATTGTGCAAGATGGATTGAAACTTGTGGGAGATTCTGTACTTTGAATTAGGCAAGCAGTAAAATATATTAGGTAATCACCTGGTAGAATTGCTAAATTTTAAGAGTGTGCAGATGAGGAAAAGGTTAATTGTAAAAAACATTTGTGTTTGGATGTGCCTACTAGATGGAATTCCACATATATGATGTTGGACACTGCTTAAAAATTTCAAAAAGTTTTTGATAGATATGATGAAAGAGACCGAAATTTTACACTTGATCTTTCAAAAGATGGTGGAAAAGGAAAGCCAATGGAAGATGATTGGGATAATGTGAGGAAGATGGTGCAGTTCTTAGGATGTTTCTATCACTTCACTTTGCGTGCTTCTAGTTCTAATTATGTGACTTCTAATACTTTTTTCCATGAAATTTGCATGGTTAATGCTTTTTGGAAAATTGGTGCAAGAGTGATGATTTTGAATTAAGTGAAATGGCATTCAAAATGAAACATAAATATGATGATTATTGGGGGAATCCAGAAAAACTGAATATGATGATGTTTGTTGCCACCATTCTTGATCCTCGATACAAATTAGAGTATGTGGATTAGGGCCTTTCTGAACTGTTTCCTCCTCCGACATCTTTAATTTTGAGTAAAAAAGTGAAGGCTGTTATTTTTTCAATGTATGATGAGTATAAAAATGGGGGTAGACAATTCCAATGCAGTGGACCTAGTGGTAAATGTGACGCCCCAAACCTTTAAATCTGAGTCCGGCGCGTTATACCTGATAAAATCCCTGATAAATCATGATCCATAACATACGCAACGGAAAACATAAACAAAATCTCCATATAACACAATACCAGAGTTTACTAATTTCTATCTATAATTCAAAGTATCCATCAAACACCTGCATTTCCATATATACATACATCTCCAAAAGTATTTCAGTATTTTCACAACCATTTCGTTCTCAACAGGCTTAAAACATAAAAACTTAAAACATAAATATTTACATTCCCCCAAAGTATATAAAAATATATTCTTTCTCTTTATACAATCCTCAGAAGGCTAACAACCCTCGAGCTCTCTAAGCTCGACCTCGAGGATGTCTTGAAAAGAAATAATCATATTCGGGTGAGACACATCTTAGTAAGGAAAGAAACACACATATTAAAAGAGCGTGTGGCCAACATGAGATAAATATATATCATTTTTATTTCATTTGCAAATCATCATATAACATTGAAATCGTTTTTTGAACCTAAACAATCACATACAAATATTTAACCCACGAGATTACCCAAGGATAGGGGTGATTACCCGACCATACAAGAAGCATCCCTCTGCTCTGATACTTAGGTAACTCTAAGGTCACAATTAAAGCATGTCAGAGTACTCACCTTACTCAGTAAGTCATCAAGTAGTAGATTAATCTTGTACTCACACAGTTCAACAATAGTTTACAGGTAAAGGCCCTAAGGATACAGAATCCTACCCGCCTATACAAGTAGGTTCCCTCTACCCTAGTGCGTTATGCAGCTACTGCCACATCTGAAGTTACTAGTGCATTCGCCTTACTCAGCAAGCCCTCAGGCAAAGAGTGCGCCCTGCCCAAACGTAACATGTTCTACATACATAAATACTTCTAATATCATAATACATCATTCTTTCCATCATTATTCAATCATTCACATTTTTTTATGTTCATAACTTAACATTTCCTTGTATTTCACTTTAAGTGACTCTTTCCCATTTGTATAATTCACATTTCACATTTCATTTCATTGCATTGCCATTCTTTGTCATTTCATTTCATAACATTTTCATTTCATTCCTTTGTACTACAGCCGCTCTTTAGCCGTCATTTGTTAGTCCACATAGAAATGCGTTAAAATCTACTACAATTAGTCCACATAGAAATGCGCTAAAATCTGCTAACTCGGCTTTCAACTGTTGTATCTTTACATAGTTGCATTTAACATACACAAACAACATTATCCATATCATATTTTATTCTCATTGTTTTACTTACTTAGCATGTATCTCATACATTTAACATATATTTGCACAAAATCTCATGTCACATAATTTAACAGTAAAATTCATACATATTTCTCATAAAATAAACCAACCCACATTTAACATTTATATGCTTAAAATACATTTCATTTCTTATTTAATTCATTAGAAAATTCTTTTCACTTCAATTCGTTCACTTTCACATATACACAACTATATTGACAATCCTAGACTCAGAAAACATAAATTTCATGGCTGACATTTTAAACCCACATAAAAACATATATACATAAATAACACATAGTCATTTTTAATTCATGAAAAATCTGATTTAATATATAAATTTTCCCCTTACCTGAATTCTCGAACTATACCGACAGGGACTCCATAAAAATACCTGCGGCGTTCATCCGGATCCTGAATAAAAAATTCTAGTTCCATGTAATTAATCCTCAATAAAATACTATTTTAATATTTTCTAGGTCCATAAAGCCTAAATAAATAAATATACCCTTAAATATAACCAAATTACCAAATTTCTCAAATTAATTAATTCATTTTCTCAAAATATTACCCATCTAGCCTTCCCTAGGCTCCACACACCTCAAATTAACTTTTAAACTAATATTTAACACTCCCACTTAATTTTCTAAATTATGTTTGTGGGGCCCAAAATTACACTAGCGACGCTCACCCGAGCCCTAAATAAAAAACCCTAATTTCATTTAAATTATTTCTAAATAAAATACTATTTAAATATTTTCTAGGGTCATAATTTTCAATTAATCGTTATACCCACAAATTTAACTAATTTGCCAAAATTCTCAAATCCCACTTTTGCTTTGGAGTAGGGCCTAGAAAATTCCAATTAAAAAATTACCTACGTCAAAATGACGACGACGATGACTAGGACCACGTGATGGTACTCGATCGCCGATTTAACACCATATTTAAAGCAAAATTGAGAAAATGGGAAAAAATTACCTTTCCCATGACCAATCTGCTCTAGTAGAAATGTCAGCAGTAACTAGGAACCAACGACACCTTCCGTTTCCCGATCCACTGCAAATTCGCCAAGAAATTGAGAGAGAGAGAGACGGAGACGGAGGTGGAGCGCGGCCGCAGCAGGAACTTGCAGAGGAGGGGGGGGGCGTGTACTTCTCTGACTTCTTCTTCTTCTTTCTTCTTTTGTCTTCTTTTACTTTAACTTACAGATGTATATATATATATATCTTATTTCAATTAGTTTTTTTTTAAATCCAATGTAATAAAATTTTAATTTAATTACTAATTATTTAATTATTTAATTTATCTTAATTTAATTTAATTTCTTAAATTTTAATTTTATTTTTTTTCTTCTTTTTTCCTACGTCATTCCTTTTATTTATTTATTTGTTATTTTATCTATTTTTATCTTTATTATTTCAATCATTTTAATTTTTCGGGTCTTTACAGTAAAACTGCCGAAGTTAGCTCTAATTCTTCTAGTCGTATCAGTGGTATGAACTATGTAGTAGATGATGACGAACCAACAATGAAGATGATGATGGTTATGCTAGATAAATTCAAGAGGCATAGGTCAGAAAAAGAAGGTGGGGAAGGCAATAGTGATCTTGAGAGGTATCTTTCTGAGGTACCTGAAGAGGATAGTCAAGAATTTGATATTTTAGGATGGTGGAAGATAAATAATCCAAAGTTTCTTATCCTTTCACAGTTGGCATGTGATGTTTTGGCTATCCCCATAGCTACTGTTGCTTCTGAGTCTGCATTTAGTACGGGAGGTCATGTTCTTGATTCTTTCAATCATCATTGACTCCTAAGATTGTGGAAGCTCTTATATGTTCTCAAGATTGGTTGCGGAATTCACCATTACTAGTGAATTATGAAGAAAGCCTTTAAGAACTTGATAAACTTGAGAAAGGTAAAACATAATTTCTTAAGACATCTTTTTCACATTTTCTAGTTATTTTATTCTAATTATTGTTTTGTATTTATTTTCTCTAATTCATTAACTTTTTCTTTTTCATTCATTCAGGAATTTAATCAAATTGACATGAATAACTTATTGGTAAGATTATTGATAGTCAATTTAATTTTATCTTGTTATAACTTTCATATTATTTCATTTTATTAGGAATGATGTTTACATCGAGATTGGAGAATTGAAATAATAATTTTGAAGACGGAAGAATGTGTGATCAAAGAAGCATGGATGATCTATTGGTAAGATTATGTATTATGAACAATTGAACATCGATCGTCAATTTAATTTCATCAAGTTGTAACTTTCACATTGTTTCATTTTATTAGGAATGATGCTGACCGATATATTGGAGAGTTGAAGCTACAATCTTGAAGATGGAAAAATGTGGATTACTTCAATCATTAAAATTTTAAACCATTGATGAACAATTAGAATGTCTATTTTGTATTTGTAATTTGGGATATTTATATATATATATATATATATATATATATATATATATATATATATATATTCTTGTTTATTGTGAATGTTTGCTTGCTTCATTGCTTGTTTTGTAAAATTAGGGATAGAGAGAATTAATTATTAAAAGTGCCTAAGGATTGGGACATTGTGAAATTAACCTGTAATTCTAATTTTAGAAGTGACCAACATATTTTATCATTAAAAGTGCCCAATATATTTTATTTTGTTAAAATTATGGGTCCCTATAAAAAATTAAAATGCTCAATAAATTTTCAACAACTTTATGAAAAATAAATGTCATTTTTTTTATAAAAAAAATCGATTTAAAACCAAAAAACCGCAATCGAACCGCCACATTTTCAGTTTTCAATTAAAGCATAATTTCAGTTCGGTTTCGGTTTTGGTTCGGAAATCACAAAACCGAAAAATTCGGTTCAATTTTTGGTTTTGGCCAAAACCGAACTGCACCAAACCGTGTACAACCTTAGTTCTGACCATTTCAGACCAGGTCAGCCGGCTCTAGACTGGGTTGCTGCATTTCTGGTTCTCTAATTTCACTTGAACCAAATTGGTGGCGGGTCAGTCCGATTTTTAAAAGCATGGTGTTAATGGCATATTCCCTATTTTCAATCCTAAAATACTGATATCATCATCACATACACAAAAAAAATTAGATTAATATCATACTTATGGGTATCTATCAAAGCAGCTAGACACATCTCTTCTATAATTTTGCACAGCACATGTTACCTCAATGCGACACATTGAAAATTTCAACTCTATCAGTATCATCCATAGCTACAGGATTAAATATGCTAAAATACTATGAAAAAAAAAATATTAAATATGAATCCACATTTCGGATAACTATACTGAGTATTCAGTCAAATAATAATGCTTCCATACCTCAATTCAATCTTGCCGGTAAGACTTCGTTTTTTCCAATATTTTTACCATCTCTCTCTCTCTCTCTCTCTCTCTCTCTCTCTCTCTCCTTTTAAAGCCTTTTCTTTCATTCTGCTTCACTTTCCCTCTGCCTGGTACCTCCTTTCTATTGAAAAACACACACACACACACACGCACAAACACAAACCGAACATACCTGAACCCTAGGTATTCCTAAAAGATGCTAAATCTAATTGAGATAATGTCCTGCAATTGTGAACAAATTTTCACTTCAAATTTTCATAGGAAATACATTGTACATGTAAATAGCCGAATTTAAAAAATTCCTAAGCAAATTTTGGTTGTCATGGCATGATACGCAAAACCTCTAGAGACCAACATAAACCAATTTTGTCATGCTTTTGGAAATACAATATTAATTACTCAAAAGCGCACTTCGGAGGATTTGCTTGCAGGCTGCAGCTCGGGGCAGTCTTCATACGCATTCCTCTTGAGTCAATATAAGCATCACAATGAATTGCTTGGTTACATCAATCCCAATTCCCACTCTAGCTTGACCTTCTGATTTACAAAGAAAATAAAAACAGGAAAGATTTCTCAAGGATCTTATGGAGCATGTACGCATGGTAATTATGGAAGGGCAACGTGGAAGGAGGGAAAAAGAAGCCTCACATCAACTACTGCCCAACTTTAAGTGAGTTTTCAATGCGTTGAATAAGCTGCTGGGCTGTCAAAGCCCCTTCCTGGAAAGAAAAAGATCAAACTAAGTAATTCAAGCTAAAGTGAAAAATATGGATTTGATTTGTTGTTAATGAGGTAAACCATGTGACAACTAAACTCGAAAGAGGAATAAAATTAATTAAAGAAAACCTACCGGTGGCTATTTTTTTTTTTTTTTTTTTCCCCAAATAAAAAGGTCAAGTGGCAATTACCCGGTAGATCTAACATGGTATAAGAATGAGAAAGCTATAAAAATAAGCTGAACCCTCTGGGGGTGGGCAGGTGCCTACTTATCTTTTGAGGCCGAACAGAGTAAAATTTTCACTTTGACAATTCATTACTCTTTTCTAAGACGAGGGAGGAGGGATAATCCCACCTATAGTGTCACAGGCGGAACACAATGTGAAGGCTGTGCATCACTAGCACACAAGTTTAACTTGTCGAAGTTAATAGCCACGAGTTGAGCTTGTTCAGGGCATTATGCTTGTCTTTGACTGTTTGTCTCATGCGTTTGAGATGAATTTCCATCATGTAAATACGAGTGTAGGATTAATTTTCAGAAATAGTTTTTTCCTAAGCTAAAAAAGGGAGTACGACTCCTCGATTATATTGATATTTTCTAGTGTTAGAGCGAAAATAACATAGAAAGCTCTTTAGGGGAGGGTGAGTGTTCATCGGCTTGTAAAACTCAATATCTATTGTAAACGTGTTTAGCCTACTTGTCTCCCTCATTAGACACATGTTAACGAAGGTGTTGATAATAAATTAAGTTACTTCAATGTTTATTGCTTACGTGTCATTACTTACATAAGTTGTTTATTGCTTCCGTTTATATTTGCTTGAATGACAATGAAAGTGTTTTATTAGTGAATTGTGATAAACATTAGACTGACTAGTTAAATAAGAATGCTTTAACTAGTGTTACACAGTCCTTTCACAAAGGACTGAAATATTTGGCCGGTGACACCTGGTATCAGAGTTTGGTACCACAGTCCTTTCTCAATGTGGTTGTAGAGATGGCCCGACTAACGGAACTTGTTGATGAATTGGAGGGATCACAAAGGCATCAACATTTGATGGTGGAAATGTCAGGACTTTCACCACACCGTGGAGACCTTGCAAGCTTAAATAGCTAATTTGACAGCAAAGATCAATGTGATGGTTCTTGCAATGGAAAACTACATTCTGGGGCTTAGCAAGACCAAGGTACTAGAACCCACGAAGTATGGTGGTGACTATGATGCCAAGGAGTTGGAGAACTTCTTTAAGCAGTACTTTCACGCTTTGAAGACGGACTCAAAAAAACAAAAAATGGATACTACAACAATATACTTTGTGACACCAAACTGTGGTAGCGTACCAAGTACAATGAAACTAAGACTGGACGCTGTGTAGTTGATTGTTGGGCACACTTGAAAAAAGAGCTCAAGGCCCAATTCTTTCCTAAAAATGTTGAATATAATGCTAGAAGAAAACCGAAAGAACTCAAGCATACTAGGTCAATTAGGGAATACATGAAAAAAATTTCTGCTTTGATGTTGGATATCAAGGACATGTCGAAAAAGGCAAGTTATTCTATTTTCTTGAGGGGTTGAAACCATGGGCAAGGTCAGAACTTCATAGGCAAAAAGTTCAAGACTTGTCTACTGCACAAGCTATCGCGGAATGCTTGACTGACTACGTTGATGACAATATCGCTTTGTCCAAAGAGAGTGGTGTAGATGCAAACAATGGAAAGTCTATAAAGAAGGGCAAACCCAAAGTGGGGGAGCCAACAGTAAGGCGTTAACTTCAAAAGAAGTTTCATCATCTCGAAGGTTCAACACACCCAATGGAAAGGGTAAAATTTCATGCTACTTATGTTGAGACCCTCACAGAATTGTTGAATGCCCTCATAAGTCATCCCTTAATGCCTTACAAGCTTCCATTGCGGAGGGGGCATTGGAGAGTGATGAGGAAGAGGAAGATACTGTGAGGATGGGTGCAGTGCGGCTAGTGAACGCATTGGAGAAGCGGGCGAAAGCACCGAAAGTTACACAAGCGAAAGGGTTAATGTTTGTGGACTTTAAGATCAATGGGAAGAGTACCCATGCTATGATGGATACCACAGCTACCCATTATTTTGTTTCACAAGCAAAAGCAGGGAGACTTACCTTATCCTTAGAGATGGATTCAGGACGCATGAAGGCAGTGAGCTTTGTAGCGCAGCCTACTCTGGAAGTAGCCAAGCAAGTGATTGTGAAGCTTGGGTAATGGGCAGGTCATGCGAATTTCATAGTGGTGTCGTTAGATAACTATCAAGTCATTTTGGAATTGAAACTCCTAAAGGAGACTAAGGCAATGCAAATGCCTTTTGATGGTTCCCTATGTCTGATGGGAGATCACCTTTGTATGGTGCAAGTCGTTGCAAAGAAAGGAGGCGATGAGAATTTCCTTTCATCCATGCAACTCAAGAAGGGATTGAGAAGGTATGAACAGATGTGTCTCACCACAGTGGTGATAAAGGAAGTAGGTCAAAAGTTGGTGCCTACGACCATCCAAGCTATATTGGATGAGTACAAGGAAGCGATGCTAGATAAATTGCCTCCTAACTTGCCTCTACGACGAGGTGTGGGGCAATTGTTCTCAAGAGTGAAACCACTTGCTAAGGAGCCATATCGAATGGCACCTCCAAAGCTAGAAGAGTTGAGAAAGCAACTTGATGATTTGTTGGAAGCGGGATATATTCGTCCTTACAAAGTACCATTTGGAGCATCGGTGTCATTTTAGAGGAAACATGATGGAAGCATGCGGATGTGTGTATACTACCGTGGGCTCAATAAGATAACAGTGAGCAACAAGTATCCTATTTCGTTGATTGCCGATTTGTTTGATCAGTTGAGTTATGCCAAGTACCTCACTAAACTCAACTCGGGGTCGGACTGCTATAATGTGAGAATTGTTGATGGGAATGAGCCGAAGACAACTTGTGTAATGTTATGCGGCATATAAGTTCTTGGTGATGCTATTCGGGTTAGTGAATGTGTTTGCGACATTCTGTACCTTGATGAATTGGGCATTTCGTGAGTAACTCGACAAGTTTGTCGTGTACCTTGATGATATTGTTGTTTACAGTTCCACTCTGGAGGAACATAAAAAGCATCTACAGAAAGTGTTTGATAGACTGAAGAAAAATAGTCTGTATATGAAGAAAGAGATGCGCTTTTTCACTTAGTAGAGCATCAAATTATTTGGTCATGTGATTGAGCAAGGTCATATCAGGATGGATATGGAAAATGTGAAAGCTATTCAAGAATGGAAGATCCCAACGACCGTGAAGGAGCTGGGTTCCTTTCTTGGTCTTGCCAACTATTACAGGAAGTTTGTAGAGGGATACTTGAGAACTGCTCCTTTGACAGAACTGCTGAAGAAGGGCTAGGAGTCATGTTATAGGAGGGACATCCTGTTGTGTATGAGAGTCGTAAGCTTAGTGAAACGGAATGGAAGTACACAACTCAGGAGAAAGAGATGCTAGTAGTGACACTTGTCTCCGCATGTGGCGACATTACTTGGGTCAAGGTTTGTGGTGAAAACAGATAACTCGGGTCTTAGCCACTTCTTCACACAGTTGAAGTTGATACCCGAGCTAGGCTGGTGGCAAGGCGTGACACTTGAACCAAGTTGCTGATGCATTGAGCCGGAAGGCCGAGCTGGCGGTCTTACAGATGGTAACACACTTGACGCTGAGTACTATTACCACGACGATGCAAAGCGCAGCAAGGAGAATTTAGCCAAAGATCCAATTGGGCAAAGCCTCATGAAGCTGATAGAAGAGGGGAAACCACATCAGTTTTGGATGGAAGACAGCTTGCTAATGACCTATGGTAGCCGACTCTTTGTGCCACGAGTTAGAGATCTGAGGAAGACACAGTTGAGAGAGTACCAAGATACCATGTGGGTCAAACTTCTAAGATGACAGCACACTTTGCCATTACTAAAGCAGAGGTACTATTGGCCGCATATGTGTGATGATGTGATTGATTATACTTGGACTTGTCTCACTTGCCAAGGAGACAAGGTGGAGCGGAAGAAAATTGTAGGGTTGTTGGAGCCCCTATCAGTACCATTTAGGTTGTGAGAGTGTTTTACTGGACTTCATCACCAACCTGCCCAAAGTGGAGGATCCAAGGTCTATACTTCTGAATATAGACAGGTTTTTGATGTACGATATGTTTATACCCACACCAAAGTATTGTTTGGTAGTGGAGACAACACAACTATTTTTTAAGAATATTGTGAAGTATTGGGGTGTTCCCCAAGATATCATCAGTGACCGAGACTCAAGATTCATCGGCAATTTCTAAACAGAAATTTTTAGAATTCTCGATTCACATCTTGACATCTCTTCGAGCAATCATCCATAGACACACGGACAGACGGAGAGATTCAACGGGCTACTAGAAGAGTACTTATGCTATTTTGTCAACGCCAACCAGAAGAATTGGGTGCAACTACTTGATGTGGCTTAGTTCTGTTTCAACGCCCAAAAGAGCTCAACAACCAACAAAAGTCTTTTCAAGCTTGTTACAAGCTAGCAGCCGTTGTTACCTCACACAGTGGACCAACCGTACAAAAGAAAGAGTACCAAAGCATACAACTTCACCAAAGAATGAAGACAGAATGCAAAGATTGCCCGAGCCTACCTGGAGAAAGCTTCTAAGCGGAATAAGAAGTGGGCAGATCAAGGGAGAAGACCACAACACTTCAACGTAGTTGACTTGGTGCTTGTTAAGCTTAACCTTGAATAGATTAGGTCACTACAAGGACAAGATAGGAGAATACTTCGTAAATATGAAGGACCAGTCCCCATTTTGGCCAAAGTTGAGAAGGCCTCTCACACAATTGACCTCCAACTTGGATGAAAGTGCATCCCATGTTTCACGTCAACTACCTCAAGTCGTTCAATGCCAACATCGAAGATCTAAGCAGAAGTTAGTCAACCAGAGCAGAATTGAAGATAGTGCAACCCGATAGACGAGTATTTTAAGACAACCTTACAGAAAGAGAGTTTCCATCCTCAAAGAAGAAGCAGGCTCAGGAGTTCTTAGTGAAGTGGAAAGGCCTTGGAGACGAAGAAATTAGCTGGGTTTATGCAGAAGATATGCAACCGTTTGTGGACAAAGTTGGAGCGTACCTAACGTCAAAGTCTATAAGGACATCGACTGTATAAGTGGGGGAGCTAGTCGAGCTTGTTCAGTGCATTATGCTAGCCTGTGACCACTTGTCTCGTGCGTTTGGGATGAGTTTCCATCATGTATACACGGTCCTTTCACAAAGGTGTGAAATATTCAGCCCGTGACACAAGGCAATGTAACTCATTTATTAGGGAAAGTGCATTTGGCGAAAGAGGCAACTAGAGTAAACACGATTAAACTAACTACTTTGTAGTGCTGTACAGTGATTGATAGCACTCACTCCCGTAAAGTTCTATGCCAAATCAATTTGGCACAAGGAAAAATTACTATGACCAAGGAGTCATTCTCTTTTTTTCATAAGACAATCCAACTTCAACATAAAAATAAATCCTACATTACTATTTACATGATGTTTACCCGCCAAATGTGTACAAAGAATAGCGGCATAAGCAAGCATAAGGCCACAATATTGGCTCTTGACATCTAGCCATGCATGAGATAGAATTGCTAGTCTTTGTCATATTTTGCAAAAGGGACTTTAATCCATGCATATTCACAGACATAAAACTTCCTATTAAGAGGCTCTTATCTGGTTGGTTGTGCTTAATAGAATCAATACCACCAACTTCTCGCAGATCACGAGACTGATGAAGTCTGTCACTCCAGATATTTGTGTGCTCTGTTACTATTCAGGCTCTGCATCCAATCTTTTTATGCAATGTGATTTTTCCTCGAGGGTTTGGAATAAGTTGTTTTGGTTTGTTTGGAGTGTTGGGTTTGTCTGGAGACAGTAGAGGACTTTCTGGCAGTTCCATCAGTTGGTTTTGGTAGAAGAAAGGACAGGTAGTGTTAAGCAAATGTGCTTTCTTTGCAGCGACTTGGGGGTTGTGTTTGGAATGTAATGCGCATATTTTCTCAGGGAAGAGGTTGTCTTTTCTGCTGGTTTGGGAGAAGATTTATTACATGGCAAACTCTTTTGAAATTTTGGTTGAGAACTTTAAGGGAGTGAGCTTTTTGGATATTCACCATGATTGGTGATACTTGTCAGATTGATAGTGTGTGCTGGATTTTGCATTCATTTTCAATTTCTTTTTTTTTTGTCTCTTGTACTTTTATCGGGTTTGTCGCAGATTTTGTTGAGGAGATATCTTATTCTCCTCCTTACATATTCTTAATCTATCAATGAACTTCCTCTTTGGCTATCCCGAAAAAAAAAAACAAAAAAGAACTCCTACCTAGAAATTTAATAGCAAAAACAACTTGGGTGGGGAATTTTAGTTCTCTCGCCACATGATAGCAGCTTTGAGCTATCATATGCTGTTCTCGATTCTGTTTGTTCTGAATATGATTTCAGCTCTCTTTGAATATTGATTCAAAGAATTGGATACTGATTGTTTGGATAAAGAAATTAAGGCATTTACTGATTTGGTTCAGAAAAAATTATGACTATACCGAAAAGAAAGCATGGAAAGATTGATGAGGAAGGTAAAATTTCAAATCTGAAATGGAAAGAGATTTTCAAGACTGATGAGGTTGTCGATGAAGATTTACACTATTAAAAACCTCAAAAAAAAGAAAAAAAGAAGAAGAAGAAGAAGAAGAAGAAGGAGGCAAGGTGCTGGTTGATCCTCCTGTGTCTATTTTTTCTCTTGGATCAAAAAAATGGAGTGAAACAGTTTTCGGCCAGTTTCTTGGAAAATCACCTCCATTCTCAAATGTTAGAAGTGTTATTCAGAAGATTTGAAAAACAATGAGGAATCATTCATATTTTTACAATGGCTAATGGTGCCTTCATTTTCAAAATAGCTACTAAAGAGGATAAACAATGGATACTAGATCTGGACCATGGCTTATTGGAACAATCCATTATTTCTATCTCACTGGAATTCATTTGTAGAACTTAACAGTTTTAAGGATGGAGAAGGTGCCTGTTTGGGTTAAGTTTTACAATATACCTTCTGTTCACTGGACAGCAGCTGGATTGAGTTACATTGCAAGTGCTGTGCAAAGCCTTTGTATTCGGATTTGTCTACAAAGCGGATGAGAAACTTAACCTATTTAAGAGTTAGTGTTGAAATCAGTATGATGAGTTTTCTTATTTTGTGGATTTAAAAGTTCCGAACGAAGAAATTTTAACAGTTGAAAAAGTATGCTTGGAAGCCTACCAAATGCACTAATTGTAAAGTTTTTGGTCATTCAGCTAAGTCCTGTAAAACTCAAAAGAAATGAATTGTGAAAACAGCTGAAAGCTCAAGGAAGGGTATCTGTGGATGATTTAAAGGTAGTGAATGTCTCTTCCTCTAATAAATCAAATGGAGAGACATGTTCTGATAATTTTCCCTCTGATGTGAGAAATTTTTTGAAGTACTCAGCAACCTTTCCGAAGAGCATGCTGAAATGGGGAATAGGGAACAGACTAAAATTGAAGTAAAAGTCACTTCAACAAGCAATCATGAGAAAACTGTGCAAGATGGAAAAGCCAAAACTCCAGTGATTAATATAGGTAAGTGTATTCTTGAAATTCCTAAAAGTGCAGAGCAAAGGGTGCAAAGTAATGAGAAAAAGCAAAACAATTCTACCCAGCACAAGAGTGGAAGTGGAACTAGTATTGAAACTGAAGAAAAATTGGAGGAAACCAAGTGAAGGAAGAAGGGAAGACCTCTTAAGAAATAGGTTAATCCTGAGATGACTTCATGCTGACCAAATGTCTATTTTGGTTAGCTGGAACGTGAGGGGCATTAATGACCCCCTTAAAACAGAAAGAAATACAGAGTTCTATTCTTGAAATAAAGTTGATCTGGTTGGTTTTTATGAAACCAAAAATAAAGACTATAGTTTTAGAAAGGTTCCGAAAAAAAACATTTGCAGGAATTGAATATTAGACACAACTATAAATAAACCTGAAAGCAGAATCTGGGTGCCCCAATTTGTTCAATGTTATGGAAATTAAGATTGAGCAGTCAATCAATTTCTATTAAGACTCAAATGGGCAAGGTTACCTGGCTTTCATTCATTCATTCATTCATGCTTCAAATAAAATCCAAGAAAGAATACTGTTGCAGGCTGATTAGATTTCTCATGCAAAAGTAGTCTCAGAGTTTCCATGGATAGTGATGGGGGACTTTAATGTCATTAAAAAACGGCAAAGCGCAGTAATGATATAACTACTGGTGGAATAGACATGGCAGAGAACAATACTGATGGAATAGCTGGGATTAAAGACTTCAAGATATTATTATATGATGCCGATTCAGATGATTACCACAACATTAGGTCCTTTGTTTTCATGGACTAATAAAAGTAGGGAATATTTCATTGCAAGTAGGGGTGTACACGGTTCAGTTCGGTTCGGTTATTACCAAAACCGTCAACTGAACCGAACCTATCGGTTTTTAAAACTACTGAACCGCAACCGAACCGTATACCGTCGGTTTAAAACCAAACCAAACCGTTTATTTTACGGTTCGGTTCGGTTAATTCGGTTTTATCAAATTTTAAACAAACAAAATAAAAACGTAATTAAATAAAGCCAAGTCAGGCCACGGCCAACTGGGCCACGGCCAACTGGGCCACGACTTTGAGTGAAAAGCCCAGCACGGAAGTGAATAAGTAGATCCAACTTCAATAAATAGGGTGAGGAAAATTTTTTCTTCCCATTTCCAATCGATGTGGGACGGCCAGAGCACCAAGATAATGTGGGCGTGACCGTGAGCGACTGGCTTGGGCGACGGGCATGAGCGTGGGCATTGCTGTGTGCCTGTGTGTGAGCGTGGGCGTTGCTGTGTGGAGATGTGGGAGTTGCTGTGTCCAGTGTGCCTGTGTGTGTCTGTGTGAGCGTGAGTGTGGGCGTTGCTGTGTGTGTCTGTGTGAGCGTAAGCGTGGGCGACTGGGCGTTGCTGTGTGTGACTGTGTCGGCGTGGAGATGTGGGGTGGGCGTTGGCGACTGGCGTGGGCGGTGGGCGTGAGCGTCGGAGACTCGGAGAGCATGGTAGTCGGCACTGTGCAGTGTGCGGTGGGCGTGAGCATCGTGGAGATGTGGGCGTTGGCGACTGGCGTGGGTGGTGGGCGTGAGCGTCGCTGGTGTGGGCGTAAGTGTCGGAGACTTGGAGGGCATGGCCGTCGGCACTCGGCTGTCGGCACTGTGCAGTGTGCAGGTTAACAGGAGGCAGGAGATGGAGAAGATGATGCCTGGCGCCTGCTGTCACGCTGTGGTAGTAGCACTATAGCACTGTAGCAAGCTGGTGGTTCGGTTCTTCCAAGTTCCCAAGCACTCATCCCACATGGCCAAAACGGGAAGTTTTGGTTCTCATTCTCCTTTATAAAATCCTTCCCCACTCCTTCGGAAAGTATTAGTCAATAATTTAAATTAAAAAATTAATGTAGGTATAATTTTTTTTTTCATGTACTTGTAATCAAAGTTCCCATAGATAATTATTTTAAAATTATAATTGGTTTTCGGTTTTTACGGTTCGGTTTTTGAGTGAAACCGAAACCGAAACCGAAAATCTATTTTTTATATATACAAAACCGAAACCGATTACCGAAACCGAAAAACCGAACCGAAGCTTCAAACGGTTCGGTTTCGGTCCGGTTCTCGGTTTTTCGGTAAATTTTGTACACCCCTAATTGCAAGGAAATTAGATAGAGTTTTGACTTCTACGTCTTGCAATAGTTAATTTCCAAATTTGACAGTAGATTTCCTTGCTCCAGGAATATATGACCATTGCCCAGCTAAATTGCTTCCTCACTCAGCCTATGAAACAAGTGAATGTGCAATATCCATTCAGGTTTCTAACTGTTGGACCAGGATGATGAATTTCTAAAAATAGTCCATGATTCATGGAACATCATAGTTAATAGTACTCCCATGTTCATTTTAACTATGAAGCTTAAGCTGTTAAAGAGAAGTTTGAAGACTATCCATGAAAAGAAACACTTGAGGAAAAGATTTCAATAAGAATTCATAGACGGACACAGAAATATCTTTCATATGCAGGAAGGCTACAGCTTATAAAATCTATTTTACGAGTATCTATGGATATTGGACTTCTACACATTTTTTGCGACAATCTGTACCGGTAGAACTAGAAGGAAGTCTAAATGTTTTCTCTGGAGGGGAAATGATCATGATTCAAATGGATCCAAGGTAAAATGGGGCAAAATCTGTAAACCTCTAGAAGAAGGTGGGTTGGGGTATCAAATCACTGTCTGAATGGAAAATGATTTCAGGTATTAAGCTTCTATGGCCTTTTTGTAGTTTCAAGGGCTTTTTTGGGGTGATATGAGTTCACACTTATAAGCTAAAAGGGAGAAGTATTTGGAAAACCAAAGCTATGACAGGGAGTTAATGAACATGGAAGCAAATTCTGAAAATAGGATCAAATGCTTTTCCATATATCAAAATATAGTCTTATTATTGCTAACAATTGGGAACACTTATCAACATTACTTGGGGTTGTGATTGATTCTAAAGTTCAACAACACAAGGTGAAAACTGGAAATGGGCAAGGAGAATGTCAGCTGATGTGATTAGATTTAAAAATTCAATAAGTTCAACTCCAAATGATGGGAGCTGACAACAAATTAGAGGTTTACATTTGTTTCTGCCTGGGAAGCAATCTGAAGTAGGGAAAATTATGTTAGCTGGGCAAATGTCATATGATTTAAGCATGACATTCCAAAATTCTCCTTAATAGCTTCTCAGGCAATAAATAGACTTAGTGTTGGGGATGTGGCTCATATTCAGAGCGGATCACATGTACCGTAGAAAGCTACTTGAAGCGAGGGACACTTTCATAAGAGGAGTATGCAGCACTGGGGCGCACCGTCGACTGATTGGGCCAAATCGTTGACAGTTTCAGACAGTACGCAGGAGTATTTTCTCAGCACCAAACAGACTGTTTGCCCTAAACAGTCGACAATTTCAGTCGACGCAAATCACGTATTTTGAATTCGGAGGCTTGTAGATTGGGCTTATCTAGGGGTTTTACTTCCTGGGGATCACTATAGATGTAGTTTAGTTTTACTAGAACTCTTCTATAGGCATTAGATTGTTATATAAACAATATTGTAACCCAAAAGCTTGTAAGCTTCATTGATCATAGTGAAAACCCAAGTGCTGCTCCCGTGGACGTAGGCTATTGTTAAACCATGTAAATCTTGTGTGTTCTAGTTATGTTTTTGCTTCTTCTTATTATTCTTTGATTGCTTCTAGAGCATATTTCATCATTGAGTGATTGCATTAGTGGTTGTTGGTTCGTTCATGATTGATAGCGTGCTTCCGCTGCGCGTGTTCTGATCGGACGAAACACCAACAAGTGGTATTAGAGCTTCAGGTTCTGCAATGGCTAGGGTCTCTTCAATGAAGTTCAATGTGAACAAGTTCAATGGAACGGTAATTTCGGGCTTTGGCAACGAAGAGTAAAAGATCTTCTAGTGCAACAAGGAATGGTGAAGGCTTTGTACAGAAGGAAGCCGGACGACATGAACAACGCAAGTTGGAAGGAGCATGAAGCAAAGGCAGTTTCCATGATCAAGTTATGTCTGGCCGATGACATGTTGTATCACGTCATGGATGAGGAATCGCCGGCTGCAATATGATTGAAGCTTGAAAGCCGGTACATGTCCAAGTCACTTACAAATAAGTTGTATCTTAAACAAAAGCTTTATAGGCTTAAGATGGCGGAGGGTTCGGATCTTTCTCAGCACATCAACACTTTCAATCAGATCATTAGCAATCTGAAGCGCGTCGATGTGAAGTTCGAGGAGGAAGATAAGGCGTTGATGTTACTGAATTCCCTACCTACGTCGCCTACGTACGAGAATCTGGTTACAACGCTAACTTGGGGAAAAAAAACCTTAGAGTTGGAGGACATCACGAGTGCATTACTAGGGTTCCATCAAAGGAAGAAGGTCAACGATGAAGGTTCACATGGTGAAGGGCTCGTGGGGAAGGGTAATCAGGATCGTGGGAGAGGCAAGTCCTGGAGTGGACCAAGTGGTAATAAAACTCAGTCTAAGAGGAAGAAGTATGTTCATTGTTTTAAGTGTGGGAAACTAGAACACATAAAATCAGAATGTTCGGAGTGGGAGAAGGGAAAGGCAAAAGCTCAAGGGGGTTCGTCAAAATTTGTGAATGTAGTTGAAGAAGGGGACTCGGGGAGCAGTGATGGTGATATTCTTACTGTTTCATCAGGTTCAGAACGTCTCACGGATTCTTGGATCCTAAACTCGAGATGTTCATTTCACATGACACCCAACAAAGTCTGGTTCACCACTTACAGATTGGTGAGTCCTGGTTTCGTTTTGATGGGAAACAGTGCGGTTTGCAAAGTTGTTGGAATGGGGGATATCAGGATCAAGATGTACGATAGTGTGGTAAGGACGTTGTGTGGGGTAAGGCACGTACATGATCTACGGAAGAACGTAATATCATTGGGCGCTTTGGATTGTAACAGGTATAGTTACAAGTCCAAAGGTGGGATGAAGATGGTGTGTGATGGCGTATTGATGGTGATGAAGGGACAAGGGATAGCAGGGAATCTATATGCATTGTAAGGTAACACAGTTGTAGGTGAAACTACAGCTGAGAGTTCTGAATTAGGAAATACTGTTTTGTGTAATGCCACCACACACAAAATAGTAGGTATTCTTAAGTAAATTGGTGTGGATGTTTGGGGATCAGTGAGGGCAGCATCAGGGTTGGACATGAGTACTTCGTGAGATTATCACGAAAGGTCTAGGGGTATCTCATTCGGCACAAGTTGGAGTCGTTAGCAGGGTGTAACTTGTGGCTGAGGTGGAGTACCAAACCGGGAGAGAGTTCCTCAGGTCAGATATTGATTCTGAGTACGCTGGTGTTTAAGGAGTTTTGTGAGTAGGACATGGTGTATGTAGGGCTTGCAAAGGACTTCTTGGTGAAGACAGTGAGTATGGTGTGTTTCTCGGTTAATCGATCGCCAAAGGAATCACTAGATGGGAGAGTTACACGAGAGGATTGAACTAGTTATGCGGTAGACTTTGGAGGTCCAGCTATGCACATTTCTAGTGAGGTGGGATCTAAACTTGGTGTTATGTCTAGACGGTGCATCTTTCTGGTATATAAGAAAGATGAGTTCAAGCTGGGTGATCCAACGACAAACAAGGTGGCGATTGGTGAAAACATGGTTTTAGGTGTTAAAGCCATGGGATAGCGTACTCAGGTAGATGAAGAGAAACGGGTGCCAAAAAGCTACAGTAGCAGCAATGAGCATATTGTGCAGGTGGAGTTAGAGACTTAGAGTTGGAGTGCAGGGAGTTCTAATTCAAGAGACTTGCAGTATCACAGGATAAATTGGAGCAAAAAGGAGATTGTGATGCAAGTGGAGTTGGAGTTTCATACTCAAGGCAGTGATGACGCTAGTCATTATGCAGGGAGTTCAAACTCGGGAGACCAGCAGGATCAAAATAGACTTAGAGTTGCTATCAGGCCACCACCCAGGTGTGATATGATGTCTTATGCAACCATTACTACCAGGAAGGATCCTACTACCTTTCAAGAGGCAGTGCACGGGTAGGAGAAGGGTAGGTGGACAAGTGCCATGGTAGAGGAGATGGAGGTATTGTATAAGAATCGAATGAGGGGGTTGGTGATGCTCCTAGAGAAGGAGAGGTAGATAGGCTGTAGGTGGGCAAGTATTCTATTGTTTTATGTGAGTGACATGCATATGGCTGGAGGTTCCGACTGAGGTAAATCAGTTGGGGACTCTGCTGAGAATGGAAGTTGACATGAAGGTGTTGACAAGGTCTTAAATTTTGATTTCGAATCAAATTTCGAAGCTCCAAAAGTTCAGAAATTTCGACGGAAATTTCAATTTCGATTTCGATTTGAAAAAATAATAGAAATTTGTAATAAAACATGGAATTCTTTGTGAAACTTTAGAAATGGTTAACAAACATAATAATATAAGTTTTAGGACTAATATATTAAAAATTAAATACATCTATGTTTTGTATGAGGTGGAAAAGTTGTAAAATAGTATGTGTATCAAACATATTTATAAGATAATGTGCATTAAATATATTCAATTAATACAAATAAAATTCATAAATCATTTAAATATTATTTATTATACAAATAATGATAATATAGACATGAATGGTTAAATAAAATGTTACTGTAAGTTTAGTTTTTCATATAATTTCAAAAGCACTTGTAATAATCTTTTGTTTCAATAAAATAAATTAAGATAGAAATTTCACTTCACTCCTAAATTTATCATTTGAATTCTGACGAAATTTCATCAACAACAACAACAACAAAACCAAGCCTTAGTCCCACTAAGTGGGGTCAGCTATATGAATCATTTTCCGCCAATTTATGCGATCATGGACCATTTCTTTTGATAGATTCAAAGATATTAAATCCTTACTCACTATCTCCTCCCAAGTTATTTTAGGTCTACCCCTACCCCTTCTACTGCCCCCCACAGTAACTAAGTCATTCCTCCTCAAGGTGCACTATAAGGCCTACGTTGCAAGTGTCCATACCATCTGAGTCGTCCCTCCCTTATCTTATCTTCTGTAGAAGCTACAACTAACTTACCACGAATATGTTCATTCCTTAATTTATCTTTCAATGTTATACCACTCATCCATCTAAGCATCCTCATCTCGGCAACTTTTACTTTTTGGATATTATGTTTCTTCGTCGCCCAACATTCTGATCCATATAGCATAGCTGGTCTTATAGCTGTCCTATAAAACTTCCCTTTCAATTTTAACGGTATTCTACGATCACATAGAACACTTGAAGCACTTCTCCATTTTACCCAATCTGCTTTAACTCTATGCATTACATCATCTTCAATTTCTCCTTCAGCTTGCATAATAGATCCAAGGTATTGAAATCTACAAGTGCTATTTATTTCTTCATCAAGTTTAACTTTGTCTCCAATATTCCTCCTATCATTACTAAAATTACATTTCATATATTCTGTTTTATTTCTACTTATCTTAAAGCCTCTAGATTCCAAAACTTCTCTCCATAATTCTAACTTAGCCTCTACTCCATCCCTAGTTTTCTGACAAAATTTCATCGAATAGTTAAAATTTCGACAAGTTTCGCTAAAATTTCAAGATTTCAATAAATTTCGAATGATTCGTTGAGATTTCAACAAAAATTATGCAAGATGGAAATCGACAGCCATTTCGATTTTGAGGGTGACGGAAATCAGAATTTTCGACGGAAATCGAAAATTTCAACAGAAATTTCAACAATTTTGTGGAAATTTAAGACCATGGGTGTTAAGTGCTACCAAGAGTATTCTTGGGTTGGAGATTCGCAAGGTTACAGGGAGATTGAGATTATATCAGAGTGACTTTGTAGCTACGGGGAGATTGGTGTTATCTCAGGGCAGTTGTATGGATAAAACTACATGGAGATTGTGGTTATTTTGGGCATGGTCTTAAATTGCCATGAAATTGTCGAAATTTCTATCAAAATTGTCTAAATTTCTAATTTCCATCAAAATTTCCGATTTCCGTCACCCTCGAAATCGAAATGGCAGTCGATTTCCGTCTTGCATAATTTTTGTCGAAATCTAAGTGAATCATTCGAAATTTATCGAAATCTTGAAATTTTAACGAAACTTGTCAAAATTTTATCTATACAATGAAATTTCATCGGAATTTAAATGAGAGATTTAGGAGTGAACTAAAATTTCTCTTTTAATCTATTTTATTTATTTTATCGAAACGAAATATTATTACAAGTGCTTTTGAAATTATATAAAAAAAAATAAACTTACAATAACATTTTATTTAACCATTCATGTCTAAATTATCATTATTTGTATAATAAATAATATTGAAATGATTTATGAATTTCACTTGTATTAACTGAATATGTTTAATGTACATGATCTTACAAACATGTTTGATACACATACTATTTTACAACTTTTTCACCTCATACAAAACATAGATGTATTTAATTTTTAATATGTTAGTCCTAAAACTAATATTATAATGTTTGTTAACTAATTCTAAAGTTTCACAAAGAATTCCATGTTTTACTACAAATTTTTCTTATTTTTTCAAATCGAAATCGAAATTGACATCGAAATTTCCGTACTTTTGGAGCTTCGAAATTTGAATCGAAGTCGAAATTTAAGACCTTGATCTCAAGGTGGTTTTGGGGATCAGGTGTTAGTGAGGTTTAGCATAGTTGATGTTAAACCTATCAGCAATACACCATTGGCGAATCTAAGAAAACAGTCTACTGCTCAGTACTCGAAGACGAACAGTGATGTTCTGGTCATGTCAAAGGTTTCCTAAGTAAGTACAGTTGGGTACATCGGCGGGCAACAGAGGGTTCCGTCAGTTGTGAGGTTCGCAATTGGAGACTACACAGGGGACTTAGATGATAGGAGGCTTGCAACGGGGTACGTTGTGGGAATGTCTAATTGTTGGAAGTCACTGGTACAGTATCAGGGTGCGCTTGTTACAACTGGATCAGTGTCATTGGCAGAGACTGTGGCTGCCAAGGTAGCATTGTGATTCGGAGGATTGTTCAAGGAGCTAGGTGGAGTTCCTGTTACCACAGTTAAGTTCAAGCATTGTTTGGACTTGGTTTACGTCTCCAGGTATTAGAGGGGAGGCGGGTCCCAATCTACAGGCACGGGTGGAGTAGCGGTTATGCTTTCAGATTTCCAAGGAGGTGCATATTTGCCAAAGTGGAGATTGTTAGGGATATGGCTCATATTTAGAGTGGATCACATGTACCGGAGAAAGCTACGTGAAGCGAGGGACATTTGCATGCGAGGAGTATACAGCACTGGGGCAAATTGTTGACTGATTGGGCCAAATCGTCGATGGTTTCAAGCAGTACGCAAGAGTATTTTCTCAGCACCATACAGTCGACTATTTTAGTCAACGCAGAACACGTATTTTGAATTCGGGGGCTTGTAGATTGGTCTTATCTGGGGGTTTTACTTCCGGGGGATCACTATAGATGTAGTTTAGTTTTACTAGAACTCTTCTATAGGCATTAGATTGTTATATAAACAATATTGTAACCCAAAAGCTTGTAAGCTTCATTGATCATAGTGAAAACCCAAGTGTTGCTCCCGTGGACACGGGCTATTGCCGAACCACATAAATCTTGTGTGTACTAGTTGTGTTTTTGCTTCTTCTTATTATTCTTTGATTGCTTCTTGAGCATATTTCATCATTGGGTGATTGCATTAGTAGTTGTTGGTTCATTCATGATTGATAGTGTGTTTCCGCTGCGTGTGTTCTGATCGGACGAAACACCAACACTTAGCACATTTGATAGAGTAGCCAAATGGGGCAAGATTACTGACTCTACTTGCAGACTCTGCTATTCCAGTGTAGAGACAAGAGAGCATCTATTTTTCGACAGTCCAAGCTGTATGAAGATTTATTTGGAAGTAAATGAAGAGTTCCATATACAAGGGACTTCTTCTAATAGGGATAGCAATTTGCAGAGATTATGTCCATTAGGAAACATTAATCTTGATGACATAAAATAAACTATACTGGACAGCTTCTATATATTACTGCTGGAAGGCAAGAAATCAATTGATCTTTAAAGGGAACCCGGTTAACACTACAACACTACACTGATGGCAAAGCAGATTGTTTCAGATATTAAAATAAGGAGCGCTGGGGTTAAAAGACTTGAAGCTTTTGTGAGAGCCATGTAGATGTTGAAGAAGTATATTGAAATTATGTCTTGTATTGTCTTTGTCATGTATTGTAGGCTACTTGCCATTTAACTGCTTTATAATATATTGGCACCTAATTAGTCCTAAAAATGGAAATTTAATAGCAATATTTTCAAGTGAGAGAAAACAATATACAAAATCAACTTACAAAGCGATCATAGGGCTGTCCATCCTTGAATATGATAAAAGTAGGCAATGCTTGTATACTGTATTTATCAGCAATGCTAGGATACTTCTCAGTGTCTATTTTCACCACCTGGATCTCATCTTTCAATGAGGCACTGACTTCATTAAGAATTGGAACCATAAATTGACATGGTCCGCACCTACAAAATATAGGTTGAGGTTACTTTTTGAAGGTATTATCAACTAGATCTAGTATGATTTTAAGCCCATGGGATGAGACCATTAAAGTTCTTATCCATTCATGATTCTTCAGTTTTAAGACATCAATTCAATGGTGGAATAAAATAAAAATTTAATAAGAAATAAATATAAGGAAAATAACATATTCTTACCATGTTGCGTAGAAATCAACCAGCACTGGTTTGTCAGAATTTGCCAGCAAATCATCAAATGAAGAAAATGTATGCTTCTTTGCTTGAACCTACATAATTTAATTGGTCAAAAATACAAGTCAATAATTGGTTTGCAGAGGTAGACCTAAAAGGTCATCATCTTCAATAAAGTTATACAAGTGACAGACCCAAAATTCATCATCTTCAACAAAACTGGTAATTGCAACTTATTTTATGAGCATATTACTAACCATGACAACAAGACAGACAGCGGTTAAACACCATTATACGTGATAAAGTATTTAATTGAATGCCTGTATATATGGACCTTCTATACTTGCCTCCATTTTTTATTAGTACCTCCACACCATTTAATTTCTTCTTCTTTTTCAACACCAATCAGTTTAACATTCTTTTCCGACAACTCCTCACTGCTTTATATTTGTAGGCCAACCTGCCTGGAATGTCCAGATAACTTTGCATTCCACAAAATATCTGTAATATAAAGGGACTGCTCGGAAGAGGTCTAGGCAGATCCTCTGACCCCACCTAGTTGGATTTAAGGCTTGGTTTGTTCTTCTTGTTGTTGTAGGCCTAGGCAAGTCCAATTAGATGGATTCAACAGATACTGAAAATAGAAGGTGCTTCATGAGGAAGAGGGTTGAATCGGTTGATCATATTGCAATAGTCCAATTTATCTCCATCAACATAAGCTAAGAATCAATATCCTTTGTTTTCTTGTTTTTTGTTTTTTATTATTATTTTTGGTCTATTACCACATGGGCTTGTTTGGTACAAGAATATTGCCACTAAATCACCAAGCCGTATGGCTCTTGGACAACCATACTACTTGTCTTCAACAGATATTGTCTTTCACTACTGCCATCATAAATCATAATGAAATATCAATCACATTACTGATTATTCCATTAATTCAATCTGGAATGAAAGCCTCAAGTTCAATCATTCATTTAAAATGGTATGCTGCCTAATTCATGGGGTGGAAAATCAAATTTTAAAAGCAACGGCTAGTTACTTTTCTCCATAACTTTCTCCGACCCCCTATAGCTCTTAAACCTTAAACAAACAGTCAATCGGAGCTATCACAATTGTAAACTACATCCTTAAGTGAATAAAAAAAAATAAATAAAAAATTTCATGCTTAAGAATGAACATACAAGAGAATGTTAGAAGAGAGAGAGACAGAGAGAGGGGAAAAAAAATCATAGAAACATATAGAAATCATCTCATCCACCATTGGATTTCTCAAGAAAATAGCAGCCCACACAACACATTCAATCTAACGGCAAGGTTTACTTGAGGGAAAAATTTTTCATTTTCCATTTCCTGAGTTCCAAATAAGTACAAAAAAGCCACCTTGTTTTTTTGTTAGTTCTCCAAGATTTGTATAGAAAATGATAAAAAAATATTTCAAACTTTCATATGCAAATTTGGAAAAAGGGAAAACAAAGTGTCATTTTTCTAATTATTTGGAAAACTGGAAATGAAAAAATAAAACTGCTTTCCACAAGTAAACTTGGCCTAAGTTTGAAACTCCATAAAAGATAATCATCAGGAATATTCAACTCTAACGATAAAAAATTCACATTATTACTCGATAAAAATAAGTAATCTTTATTAGTTGATACTTTGATAAGTTGTCCAATGAAAACCAAAATGAAAGATTGAACTTGTGAATTTGGAAGTGACAAATGAAGAGAAGATTAAAAATAGGAGATTTATTTGTAAAATTAGAGTCCTTGACGTTAAGCTAACATTAAAAAAGATGAAAAGTGGGAATTCTAATAAAATCCCAATTGAAGTTTGGAAATGTTTAGGGATAAAGGAATTATTTGGTTAACTAATCTATTCAATAATATTATAAAAACCAAGAAAATGCTAGAAGAATGGAGGAAAAGTATGTTAGTACCTCTGTATAAAAACAAAGGTGACATTCAAAACTGTAATAACTATCGTGGAATTAATATTATGAGTCATACGATGAAATTATGGGAAAGGGTAATAGAACATAGAATAAGATTAGAAACGAAAATTTCATAAAATCAATTTGGTTTTATGCCTGGGAGATCAACAATAGAAGTTATTTATCTTTTAAGAAGTTTAACGAAAATGTTTACAAAAAAGGAGGAGGACTTGCATATGGTTTTGATTGATCTTGAGAAAGCTTATGATACAGTACCTAGGAAAGTGCTTTGATGGGTATTAGACCGTTGGAGGAGAGTCTAGAGAGTTCCCAATCTCAATAGGTGTTCATCATGGTTCTACTTTGAGTCCTTATCTTTTAACTTTAGTAATTGATGAAATTACTTGGAATATCCAATATGAGATCCCTTGGTGTATGTTGTTTGTAGATGATATCGTGTTGATTGATGATAGTAGGAGCAGAGTGAAATCTAAGCTAGAACTTTGGAGAGCCACATTAGAGTCTAAAGAATTTAGCATAAGTAGGAATAAGACTGAATATATGAAATGTAATTTCAATAATGTAAGGAGTAGCAATAGAGAGAATATTAAACTGGATAATCAAGAGATTAATAGCACTGACAGATTTAAATATCTTGGATTTATCATGCAAGATGAAGGGAAAATTGAAGAAGATGTGGTACATAGAATTAAGACAGGTAGGGTAAAATGGAGGAGTGCGTCGGGTGTGTTACGTGATCGTAGAATACCCTTAAAATTAAAAGAAAAGTTTTATAAGACGGCTATAACGCCAACTAGGCTTTATGGTTCAAAATGCTGGGCAATTAAGAAACAACATATACAAAGAATAAAAGTTGTTGAGGCGCGTATGCTAAGGTGGATGAGTGGATTAACATTAATAGATAAAGTAAGAAATGAATATATACGCAAAAATTTAGGCATAGCACCGGTTGAAAACAAGATAAGGGAGGGGTGACTTAGATGGTTTGGGCTGTGAGGAGGAGTGAGTTACTTGTGGTATCTGGTATGAAAAGGGGTAGGCCTAAAATTACTTGGAATGAGGTAGTGAAGAAGGATTTAATAACCCTTAATATAATAGAGGAAAATGCTCAGGATCAAGTGAATTGGCAAAAAAGGATTCATGTAGCCGACCCCACCTAGTGCGACTTAAGGCTTGCTGTTGTTGTTGTTGTAGAAATACATCTTCGTTATTACTAGATAAAAGATAATCAGTTTTGTTGAATTCTTGATGTAGGTTCTGATTTTGTAATTCAGCAAGTATTGTATATTTTGCTTCTAAATGATTGTCTGATACCATTTTATGCTATTAATTCTAGTTGAATCTGATAAAAGAGTTAACTGTTTGGCAATAAATATGATTACCAATCCTGATGTTTAGTACATGGGATTTGATTCTCTGGAAGTTTTTCATATTCAATCTTCACAGAGAGCCACTGATTTTAAGGATCACAAGAGCCTGTGGATAATACTTCTCAGTTGCAGATTCGTGGAAAACTCAAGGTGCTGCTTCAGATGAACCTCAGAATATGGTTATGAATGAAATCTATTAAGAATGAGGGTAGAATTTTTCTTCATCCTCTTGGAGAAATATTTCACTTGGGAATCAAGGTCTGAAGGATCTGTATTAAGGTGGTTTTTGGATAACTTTCTTTTACTCAGGTCAAACACATTACTGGGAAAATTTGGAGTATAACAGTTTTTCCTGAAATCTCCAATCTCAGTAATGGTTCATATATTTTTTAGATTTCTGATTTGAAAGCTTTTTATTGGGTGCTAGATAATGGTCCATTGTATATTGGTAAAAAGCCATGTCTTTACAGCTATGGAGTCGCTGCACTGAGTTGCAACAGATGTCTCTGAAGAAAATACCAAATTGGGCTACATTTTTCTACTTTTTTCAATATCCCTTCTCTGTTTTGGAGAGCCATTGGGTTAAGTCATGTTGCAAGTTCTGTAGGCATTCCTTTTGTTCTTGGATTTATTGAGAAAAAAGAAAAAAAAAAAATCCTATGAGAAATATTTCCTATGCCAGAATCTGCTTTGAGATTCATGCAGAGGCTATTTTGCCTTTGAAAATTGACTTGAATAAATGATAAGATTATTTCCATTAGTGATGCAGATGACTAGATGACTGGAAGCCTATTTGCTGCCTAAATTGCAAAGTATTGGTCATTCTATTAAAAACTGCTCTAACCTGGGTGAAAATGGAAGACAAAATGCTCACTCTCTCTTAAAATCTCAAAAAATGATTCAAAGATTTTTTCAAATCAGGTTGGATTTAAAAGTTCTAAGAGTTCTAAGGAGGATAGGTTGTTTCTGCTGTGGAAATATCAAATTCTTTTGAAAAGCTGATCCTAGAAGCTGATGTAGCTGATTCTAGTCATAAAGACATTTTTTGTGCTAATCCTGAGAACAAATCTGCCATTGTTCATGGTAAGGAGGCAGATTCAACAGCTAAAACTTTTGTGGAGACTCGTGAGGTCCTGTTAGATCCTTGATACACAGTGCAAAGTCATCCTTTGCCTGAAGGACCAGCGATTGCTGCTATTCCACATTCCGTTGGCATTCTTCCTCTCCTCTATGTGCTTTATCTGAGATTTCTGTTGATGAAATCAATAAACATGGTGCTGTTAAGAAAAGAAAAGAAAAATAAATAAAAGAACGTAAACGTATTTCAAGGGCATCCTCTCCTCAAAGAAAGATAAACAGATTGCCTGTACTATGATAAATCTCTGCTATTGGAATATTAGGAGGAATTACTTCATAAAACAGAGTGGAGTTATTAGTCTCATGACAAAAAACCGGTGTCCGTCTTCTTGAATCATTTGAAGCCAGAGCTACAGGTCCTTGCTTTAGGATTTCTAAGAATCTAAACAAAGATTGGATATCCTTGAATAATTACAGCCATAGTGCACTACTAGGAAGGATTTGGGTTGGTCTTGATCCTGAAGTTTGGAAGGTTATAGATGTCTTTCTTATCCCCACTTCGTTACTATGAACATTGAAGTCATTGCGAACGTATGTGCTCCTGGATTTCTGTGGTTTATGTTTTAAATAACTTATCAGCTAGAAGAAATTCTTCGTTTAATCTACAGTACTTGATACTCCTATGTTTATTTTGTGTAGTAAGCTTAAGCTGCTTAAAATGGAATTGAAAATATTTCACAAAATTCATTTTGCAAACGTTCAGCATAGACCAAGTCAAGCAAAGCTGAATATGGAGCTGGCTCATTTTGTTTTGCTGCAACATGGAATTGATGATTCTTCATTGGCAACTTCACAATTTTTTTTATTTTTATTTTTCATATTTTTCAACTTTGTAAGGCTGAGGAATCCATTCTGACGCAAAAATCTCAAATATTATAGCTTAAGCTAGGTGATTAGAATCATGGTCTTAAATTTCCACGAAAATGTCGAAATTTCTGTCGAAACTTTCAATTTATGTCACCCCCAAAATCGAAATGGCAGTTTATTTCCGTCTTGCTTAATTTCCATTGAAATCTCAACGAATCATCCGAAATTTAACGAAATCTCGAAATTTTAGTGAAACTTGTCGAAATTTTAACTATACAATGAAATTTTGTCAAAATTCAAATGAGAAATTTAGGAGTGAAGTGAAATTTCTATCTTAATTTATTTTATTTATTTTATCAAAACAAAATATTATTACAAGTGCTTTTGAAATTATATGAAAAAATAAACTTACAGTAACATTTTATTTAACCATTCATGTCTAAATTATCATTATTTGTATAATAAATAATATTTAAATAATTTATGAATTTCATTTGTATTAGCTAAATATGTTTAATGTACATTATCTTACAAATATGTTTGATACGCATACTATTTTACAACTTTTCCACCTCATACAAAACATAGATGTATTTAATATGTTATATATTAGTCCTAAAACTTATACTATTATGTTTGTTAACCAATTCTAAAGTTTCACAAAGAATTCCATGCTTTACTACAAATTTATGTTTTTTTTTTTTTCAAATTGAAATCAAAATTGACATCAAAATTGAAATTTCTGCCAAAATTTCCGCACTTTTGGAGCTTTGAAATTTGAGTCAAAATAGAAATTTAAGACCTTGATCAGAATACTAATTTTATCTCTCAGATGGTTTCTTCCAGGAAATTTAGAAACTCTACAAAAATTATTTTCATAATAATGGTAATAAGTTGGACTCTTTTGAGGGAATTAAGGATGAAGTTTTACATCACTATGAAGCGCTTGGTGCACCACTGCAGTTAATATAGATGTCAGACCATGTAATCTGAGTTGTTTGCACACTCAGTTGAATTTTGGATGGAGAATTTGAGAAACTAACTCTGAGTAAGAAAGCTGATGAAGAGAAGACAAGGATGTTTTCTTTTTATCTGATAATAAAGAACTGGTCCTGATGGCTACAATGCCAAGTTCTTTAAAAATGCTGGAATCTATACTCATGAAGCAAGTAAATGCCACTCATATCTCTCGTCACTAAAACACAGAACTCTAATCACTTTTTAGGCCTAATTCCTGTAGCATATAAACGCCTGAAAAAAAATTCTGGAAAATAGACATCACTTTTGCTTGCCTTCTTTCATTGATAAAAGTCAAGCTGCTTTCATCAAATGAAGGAAGATTCAAGGCAACATATTGTTTGCCCAGGAATTATTTCATTTTTATAACAGAAACAGTGCTCTCCTACATTTTCTTATAAAGATGATACAAGAGAGGCATAAAATTAGGATGTATTCCCAAGAGGGGGGTGAATTGGGTTATTTAAAATTTATTCGCGGAATTCCAACTTACTTTAACCCTTGATTATTTTACACTTAAACAATTTTCACAAACAATATATCTATGCAGCGACCGTACTATACTAATCAAGAGTCCTAGATATGAATATGAAAATAAATACCAAATCTGAATTTACAATACAAAATCAAGCTTTAATAAATTCAGTTAACCAATTTTTCAGAATCTGATTTTCAGCTCGAATCAATGATATTTTCAAAAACCATTTCAGTAGTGAAAGTTGGTTTATCTCAGCAAATATACTTGAGTATGATTAAATACCAACCCTCTTAATTCAACTCATTAACTCAAAGATTCAAAGACTTTTGCTATTCTGAATTTTTCATCCAACATACAAACAGCAAACAATGAGTGTTCTTGTTTCAATCCAAAATCAATTTAGATTCAATCACAATCAAAATCAATATTCAGCTAATTTTCAATGTTCAGCAAGTTTCAATATTCAACAAGATTCAATATTCAGCAAGTTCTTAATAAAAAAAATTATGCACGCAGTTTATATCTTGCAGAAATTTAAAAGAGTAAGGGAAGCTAAACACCCTATTTTTTACAAGGTTCGGCCACAGTCTACGTCCTTACCTCAAGCAACCCACTATGAGGATTTCCTTTACCCACTTCTTTACTAGGTGAAGCAAACCTCTCTCCGTTTAAGGTGGAGCTCGCCTCTCTAATGAGAACAATCCTCTCACTAGGCACGATTCAAAATACATGAATCGTCAAAAACAATACAACCAAAGCAAGATTGTTGTACAAGAAAATACTCCTCAAAAGAGAAGATTAGTACACGCTAGAATCACAATACTTCAAAAAAATCAATATAGAAGTTGAAGCCTGAAAGTATGTCACCAGAAATCTGATTTAAAGAATGTGAGTTTCGAAAGATTAAATCAGAATTTCGTGAGTTTGCAGCAAGAACACAACAGCCACTCTAGAAAAATATTTCAGCAGTATAACCAAAAAGTTTTGAAAGAATGTGTGTCATGCCGTTCTCTCTTCTTATGCCCTAATGTGCAAGAATATTATGTTTAAATAGGGCACTAGGGTTTCAAAAAGTTTCCCTCAAATTTTCCCCCAATTTGGAAACCAATCATGCAAGTTTTGGAAACAAGATCAGCGCTGTTAATTGTTTAAACATACGCATCAGTCAACTGGACTCGAAGGGTCAGTCACCTGTGCTCTTTTAAAAATAGCGCATTGTGAAAGTCAAAATGGGGTTAGTCAACTGGTCCAGATAGGTCAGTTGCCTATGCCTATTCTGTTTACATATTTTCGAAATTAGTAGCAATATAATCACCTGATGAAATATCATCAATCGCCTGACCTTTCAGCAATACTCGTTTTTCAATGTTTTGATTCCAAACTTAAATTCATACCTTGGAAAACTTAATTTGGACTTTGAGAAAATATTTTCCATGTAAAAACCAGGTATCTAAGTCCATGATATATCCTAGGAGCTTCAATCAACAATATTGAAATTTGAAGTACTTACATGAGATTTTCACAAGATAAACTGTCTGAGTTCCTAATAATTCCTCATGTGATGAAGCTTCTGACATTCTTTTGAGCTTTAAGTGAATCTTCAATAATCTTTATATCTCTCATGACTTGAAACTTCACGTTCATCATGGCTCATAGCTTTAAGTGTGATTTTCATTCAAGCTCTTCAAGCATATCCACTAGATTTTATAACAACACTTAAGCCCTGAAACTTAACTCAAACAACCATGTTAAGTAACCTCTAGTGTTATCATCAAAACGAGATTAAGTCTTGTTAGGCCAACAAGGCATTTGATTCTGTTGATAGGAATTTTCTCATTGATCTTCTTGCCTATGTTCACACTTCCATGATCTTCATGCCTCTTCAATTGAAGGTCCTTTCAGTGTAAGTGTTTAGCTTACTCATAATAGTTTTGCTGATGATCTCATTGTGTTATCTAATGAGGATATTGGATAAACTAAACGGATAGATTGTGTTTTGGACATATCCTACAGTCTTACTGGTCAAGCCAGTCCAAGTCATTAACAGTTTTGCTCAGAATTTCAGGTATTGACCCAATGATTAAAGATGCTATAATTTATTGCCTTGGAGTTTCAAAAGATAACCCGCCTGCTAGGTATCTTGCTCATCCTTTAACCACAAAAAGAATCTCTACCAATGATTGTGAAATTATTTTGGATAAAATATCAGGCAATATTGGTTTGTGGGTTCACAAAAAAGTCTCCTTCACTAGAATTTGGTTGGTAAGAACCATTATTTTTTGTATTCAATCGTATTGGTGTTATGCTCCCATTCTACCACAATATGCCATTAAGGGGTTGGAACAAAGATTTTTCTTTTCTATGGGCCGTGAATGATGGGAATTCAGCTGGATGAAGAGTTAAATGGGAATATTTTTGTAGGTCCTTTAGTAACGGGTTTAGGGGTTTAGGCCTTAAAAGGTTAGAGGATTGGAATAAAGCATCAGTTTATAGAATGCTATGAAATTGATCTCTTCAAGAATTTTAATGGGTTTATTGGATTCATTTCTACAAATTAAGGGGAGCTAGCTTTTGATTTATTAAGGTTCCTCAAAACTGCATATCGATATGGATAAAAGTTATACAGGTCTGAAATGAAGAATATCCACGTATCCAACATCTGGTTGGTAATGGCCATTTGACTTTCCTACTTTATGATAATTGGCACCCTGCAAGATCTATTATCCAAATGTTTAGTTCCAGTATCATTAAAGCATATTCTCTACCTACTGTTGCTAAGGTTGCTTCTAATATACATGCTAAATACTTGAGGTTTCAAACTCATCAGACAGTTCTCTTCAGGATTTACACAGATGTTCTTTTGCTGAATTTACTCCAAACATCTCTAATTCCTGATAAGACTTACTGGGAAACTTACCCCGCTGCTTATTTTTTTCACTTAAATGGGCTTGGTGGTTCCTTCGAGCTAAGACAGAAGTCGTTTGTTGGGCTAATACATTTCATGATTCAAGACAAATATCCCTGGGCATGCATTCATTGCTTCTTGTGGTTCAGGATGGACTTCCTACTTTGAAAACTGGAAAGACTTAGGAAAATATAGGTAGTGAGGGATTCTGCTATATGTATGATGTGCTGAAAATCTTCCCGATTCTGGAGTCGCTTTTTTTTTTTTCTGTTTCTTTTCGTTTCTTTTCCATTTCCAGTCGCAGATTTTCGGAAGAGTGTATGCTTACTATTTTGAGCCAAAGAAGGTCAGTGAGTGGTCTTCTGAATTCAACTCGATCTGTCAAAACTTCCAAACAATTTGTCTACTTATATCTGCAAACTGGTCTGGGCTGCTGTTATTTACCATGTTTGGAAACGAAGGAAAGATTCTTGTGTGAACATTGTAGTATTGACGTTGTAGATATTAGGGGTTAGATGTACTTTGTGTACCTGTGGTTTGAACTGATTTCATTTTAACCTCTTGTGGTTTAGGGTTTTACACATAAGCCACCTGTTGTTAGCATCATCTTGCACGATTACATTCTGTTACCCTCCTATTATATTCAAATCATTTGTCATAAAATTAGGGCGAAATTGTGGATAATTTGGAGATAGGTTTTGAATAAGGATGAGATAGGTCGGCCATGGCAGCCATGGATAAATGGCTATGGGCCTCCATGAGTGGATTTTGATTGGTCAGAGGCAGCCAAAGATGGAGATGGTGAGCTGCAATGGATTTCTTGATGACAGTGGCCATTTGGTGAAAACTCGGATAATAAGTAGAAGAAGAAAAAGAAGAGGAAGAAAAAGACAGCAATTCGGTTATGTGCTCGTGCGAATCCTGGCAACCATGCCTATGTTGCTATTGGTGCGAACTGTAACTACGCCTTCCTTGCTATAATGCCATGCCTATGTATTGAACCTAAGATACTGTTAGGACTCCGGAGTCATGTTTGATGTAAAAGTTCGAATGCTAGGAGTGATAGCAATCAGGGATTCAATAGCAGACGTTGGAATTGCTGAAATAACAAATTTCAGGGAAGAGAAAGAGAAATTGTCACCGGAGAAAGTATTCGAGGCCGCGATGGATAGGAAATTCCCTTGTTCCCAATGCGAATTCGCCGAAGCTGCTGAGGAAATTGCAGAGAAGTTAAAGAAGACAGCATCGAAGATGACGAAGAAGACGATGGAGCAGGAGCAGCAGCAGCAGCAGCTAAACCAGTGGAACGTTCTGCATTGAGGGAATGGAAAGTCGCCGACGCAACCGACACCGCCATATAGACCTTAGCTCCGACAATGATTCGCGTCTACTGACTCTCGAAGAATTGGAACTGCCCCGAATTGCAGGGACGATGAAATAGCAGGCGATAGCGTCAAAAAAACTCGTTAACCCAGTTAAGGGTTTTATTAAGGGAATTTTTGGTGTGGTTGTTGTTTTATTAAAGAAATTATAAAAATACGTTTATTTATATTTTCAATTTTTTATTTCTATTGCTAGTTTATAAAAAATTTAAAAATTAAATTTTATAATTTTTAGTTATTTTAACAACCAATTGTCTAGAAATAGTTTTTTTGAATTAAATTATTTATTTTATATACTTTTAAATTAAAATCAAAATTAAATTATTATATTAATTTAAATATAATTTAAATAAATGTATACATAAATTTTTAAAAAATAATAATAAAGCCAATTCTAAAATACTTTCATTATTTTTTTTTCAATTTTTTAATTAAAATGTTAATTTATATTAGTTTTAAATATTAACCAAACAGATTGTTGGTTTCTAATTTTTAATTTCTATTTCTAATTTTTTGTTTTCGTTTCTCTAATTTTTGACAGTGATACCAAACGGTTTCTAAATTTTCATTGAGGGTGAAATGGGTTTTTGAAGTAAGTTATGCTTTAACCAAGTTTGGTCTTCCCTTTTACATTTTTAAAATGTTACTTTTTATTTTTAATTTTTTTAAAAAAAATTTAATATTAATTATTTATTAATTAAAATTTTAAATTCTACAATTTTATTAGCCTATTATTATTAAATTATATTTTTAAAAATTGGCATTAAAAAAAAAAATCCTACGCTTCTCTTACTTTTCTCCTATCCCTCCCTCTCAAAAATCTCTCTCACAAGGTTTATTATAGCTCTCGACAATAAATCTCTTGCAAAATTTTAATATGAATTTTAATTGATTATAATTCTATATTCATGAATTTTATTGGTAATTTATTAATAAAATTAATTCTAAAAATTAAGTAAAAAGCACATATTTGTCCCTCTCAAAAATTACTCACAATTCTCATTCCAACCCCTTGCTCCAAAACAACATGGATCTCCTCTCTCTCTCTCTCTCTCTCTCTCTTACAGATAGATGTCTTACCTTGCCAAATTTCTCTCTCAACCAAGAATCATTTGTATGTAACTCATTATCTCTCATGCAAATCTCTCTCACCAAATATCTCTCACAATCAAGAATCAACCTATCATTTATATTAAGAATTTTACTTTTTAGTTCGTCTCACACTGAAAAATATATAGTGGAAGATAGATGTTTATATATATATATATGATTATGACCAAAACCCAATAAGCTTAAGTTTTTAGATCAAGATAGTACTCACTTATGTATATCAAGTTCACTCATAAATTCTCCAAATTTTAATAAGTGGTATCAGAGTTGACAGTTCGTAATCTGTTCAAATGACATCATAAAAATCAAGGAGTGAAGTTAATTATCTTCATATACTATCAATTGGAGGACCAAGTGTGTAATCGAGATCGATAAGGATCATCTAGGCCTAGTAGATGGATTATATAGGATCAAAATGTGAGAGGTAGGATTAGCTTGGAAACACCTAGAAAGCAATCCCAAGCATGTTAGATTGGAGGGGCCCTTGAGCAACTGTTAAAGAATTGGAGTTGCTCCCACAAGAGGGACAATTTTCACTTAAGGGGAGGGGGGTTTGAATTTGGGTTGAGTGTTCATGCATGTATTCTTGTGAACGAAAACATGTGGAAGAGAAGTGATGATAAGTGGACTCTCATGGTTATGTGCTCTTTCTTATGATTAAGTAATGATTCCTAATTAGTTGCATGACAACTAATAACTTTCGTTCAAGGGGGAGTGGTTGGAACTTACAAGTGTAGGGAGATTGTTTATATTTCACTTGTGAGTTTGTCACACGTTTATATATATATATATATATATATATATATATATATATATATATATAGTGTCATGATCCGACTATTTCCACACCCTTGTGAAGGGTCGTGTGGCGCTAGTTAAAGCACTCTTGTTCAACTAGTTAACCTATTGTTTACCAACATTCACCCACGAAACACTTTTATTAGCATTCAATCAAATGGCAGTAGAAACAGTAAGATTTCATGAAAGTCGTGACAAGCAAGCAGTAAACTTGAATCTACGAAATTCATTAACAACACCTCCGTTGACATTGTATGTTTAGCGAGGGAGGCAAGTAGGCTAAATATGTTAACAATAGCTAGTGAGTGTTCATCAGTCATTGTAAAACTCACTAACTATTGTTAACATATTTAGCCTACTTGCCTCCCTCGCTAAACATACAATGTTAACGGAAGTGTTGTTAATAAATTTTGTAGATTCAATGTTTACTGCTTTCTTGCCACGACTTTCATGAATGCTTACTGTTTCTACTGCCATTTGATTGAATGCTAATGAAAGTATTTCGTGGATGAATGTTGGTAAACGATAGGCTAACTAGTTAAACAAGAGTATTTTAGCTAACGCCACACGGCCCTTCACAAGGGTGTGAAAATAGTCGGACCGTAACAATATATATATATATAGTGGAATATGGGTGCTTACTTAGATGGTTGGGCCCAAAATTTAATAAATTTAAGTTTTTGGATTAAGATGGTGAGCACCTCTATATATCAAGTCAACCTATAGACTCTCCAAATCCTAATAATTCACTTTTCAAATTTATCAAAGAAACTCTAAAGTAAAATCTCCCTAGCCTTACCTTTATCCTCACATAACCCAATGTCTAGGGCCGGCTCTGCCTTTAGGCAGTTGAGGCGCCCACCTAGGGCCCCAAAAATTTTGGGGACCCTAAATTTTTTTTTAATATAATAATATAATTTTTGGACCACAAAATTTTTTTTAATTAAATAATGTTAATATTATTTATTATACTCTATTCTCATAATTGACTTTCCAACTAACAAATAAATGAAATTATATTTTAAAATATAAAATAAATACAATTTTTTTTTTTTCAAGTCTTATTGACTTCCCAACTAATAACTTTATTATATTTCTAATTATCTATTACTCTCATCTCTTTTTCTTAGTCTCTCTAAAAAAATTTTTTCATCTCTCACACTCTCTCACTCTCATCTCTTGGTCTCTCTATGATTTTTGCTCCGACTCTTGTGTTCATCATCTTCGGGCCTCCGATTCTCTATAATTTTCATAACTCTAATTTTGATTTCAATGTTTGTGTATTATTTTTCTATTATTTTCACTCTAAATTTTTTTTTTTTTCTATTTTTTCTTAGATTTTGAAAGTTTTGAGGTTAGAGTGTTGTATCCGGTAAGAATTCGATATCTTTAAAGTCTCGCTCGCCGAATGATTTGCAATAATAATAATAATCAAGTTATATTATTTCAATCTATTATTTTTATATATTTATTAAATTTATTATTATTTGTTTACATAATTTGTCAATTTATAGTTAGTGTTAATTTTGAAATTTAATTATGTCAATGAGAGAATATGAATCCGGATATGAAAAATGAAGAAAAAAAAAATAGAAGAATTAGTGTCATCTCAAATCATTTGCCTAGGGCCCTATATTGTGAAGAGCCGGCCCTACCAATGTATCTCGTGCTTTTAGTTAGGCAATTATGATGCTTTCTAGCTTTGATTTTAGTTTATTTTTCTGAATCTCAATTTGTTATCTCAAATTTTAATTTGTTTTACATAATATTTTTTGTTCTTGATTTTAGTTTGTTGAATAGGCAGTTCTTGATGCTTGCAAACAGCTTGATTAATTTGTCCATAACATGTTCGTTTAAAATGCCTAAATGAATCCCTATTTTATTTGCTTTGGCTGTGTTTGATTAATTCGCATATAACAATGTTTACGTTAATTGCATGAATGAGTCCTATTTTATTTGCTCCAAGCAATTGTATCTACCATGCTAGAAAAAGGTATTGTTCTGACTTTCTGTAGTTTATTTCAAATGCTTGAAAGAATCCCTATTTTATTTCCTTCAATCAACTGCATTTTTGTAACGATTTTGGGTCCAAATCTGGTGAGGTATGTAAGACATTAATTATCTCAAATGAAATTATAATCATATTTGTTGAGGTAATATGAAAGGTTTTTAAATAAAATATTGTTATTATAATTATAATGACATCTTGGAATATGAGAAGTCTATAATTATTATATAATTATGATACATTATTAATCATGTGATGGAAGTGATTATAAAAGAGAGGTTAGGGGCTGGTCCTATCTCAACCTATGATGCTTATGCTAAATATATCCATCAAATTAAGTTGAAACATAAAGAAGAGTAAGAGTTGTAAGATAGAAACACGGTCTGAAATATATATATATATATATATATGGATGCTACGGATCAAAGTATGTGCTCACTTATGTGTATCAAGTTCACTCATGAATTCTCCAAATTTTAATAAGTGGTATCAGAGTTGACAGTTCATAATCTATTCAAATGACATCGTAAAAATCGAGGTGTGAAGTTAATTATCTTCATATACTATCAGTTGGAGGACCAAGTGTGTACTCTAGATCAATAAAGATCATTCGGGCCTAGTAGATGGATTAATTATTAATTATTAATTAATTAAAATTTTAAATTCTACAGTTTTATTATCCTATTATTATTAAATTATATTTTAAATTTGGCATTAAAAAAAATAAATCCAACGCTTCTCTTACTTTTCCCCTATCCCTCCCTCTCAAAAATCTCTCTCACAAGGTTTATTACAGCTCTCGACAATAAATCTCTCACAAAATTTTAATATGAATTTTAATTGATTATAATTCTATATTTATGAATTTTATTGGTAATTTATTAATAAAATTAATTTTAAAAATTAAGTAAAAGACACATATTTGTCCCTCTAAAAAATTACTCACAATTCTCATTCCAACCCCTTGCTCCAAAATAACATGGATCTCCTCTCTCTCTCTCTCTCTCTCTCTCTCTTCTCTTACAGATAGATGTCTTATCTTGCCAAATTTCTCTCTCAACCAAGAATCATTTGTATGTATCTCATTATCTCTCATGCAAATCTCTCTCACCAAATATCTCTCACAATCAAGAATCAACCTATCATTCATCTTAAGAATTTCACTTTTGAGTTCGTCTCACACTAAAAAATATATAGTGGAAGATGGATGTTTATATATGTATGATAAGGACCAAAACTCAATAGGCTTAAGTTTTTAGATCAAACTAGTGCTCACTTATTTGTATCAAGTTCACTCATGAATTCTTCAAATTTTAATAAGTGGTATCAGAGTTGACAGTTCGTAATCTGTTCAAATGACATCGTAAAAATCAAGGAGTGAAATTAATTATCTTCATAAACTATCAGTTGGAGGACCCGGTGTGTAATCGAGATCGATAAGGATCATCTAGGCCTAGTAGATGGATAATATAGGATCAAAATGTGAGAGATAGGATTAGCTTGGAAACACCTAGAAAGCAATCCCAAGCACGTTAGATTGGAGGGGCCTTTGAGCAACTGTTAAAGAATTGGAGTTGCTCCCACAAGAGAGACAATTTTCACTTAAGGGCAGGGGGGTTTGAATTGGGCTTGAGTGTTCATGCATGTATTCTTGTGGATGAAAACACGTAGAAGAGAAGCGATGATAAGTGGACTCCCATGGTTTTGTGCTCTTTCTTATGATTGAGTAATGATTCCTAATTAGTTACATGACAACTAATAACTTTCGTTCAATGGGGAGTGGTTGGAACTTACAAGTGTAGGGGAGATTGTTTATATTTCACTTGTGAGTTTGTCACACGTTTAAATATATATATATATATATATATATATATATATATATATATATATATATATTTATATATATATAGTGGAAGATGGGTGCTGACTAAGATGGTTGGGTCCAAAATCTAATAAACTCAAGTTTTTAGATTAAGATGGTGCTCGCCTCTATATATCAAGTCCACCCACAGGCTCTCCAAATCCTAATAATTCACTTTTCAAATTTATCAAAGAAACTCTAAAGTAAAATCTCCCTAGCCTTACCTTTATCCTCAGATAACCCAATGTCTCTCGTTCTTTTAGTTAGGCAATTATGATGCTTTCTAGTTTTGATTTTAGTTTATTTTTCTGAATCTCAATTTGTTATCTCAAATTTTAATTTGTTTTACATAATACTTTTTTTTTCTTGATTTTAGTTTGTTGAACAGGCAGTTCTTGATGCCTGCAAACAGCTTGATTAATTTGTCTATAACACGTTCGTTTAAAATGCCTAAATGAATCCCTATTTTATTTGCTTTGACTGTGTTTGATTAATTCACATATAACAATGTTTGTGTTAAATGCATGAATGAGTCCTATTTTATTTGCTCCAAGCAATTGTATCTACCATGCTAGAAAAGGTATTGTTGTGACTTTCTGTAGTTTATTTCAAATGCTTGAAAGAATCCCTATTTTATTTCCTTCAATCAACTGCATTTTTGTAACGATTTTGGGTCCAAATCCGGTGAGGTATTTAAGACATTAATTGCCTTAAATGAAATTATAATTATATTTGTTGAGGTAATATGAAAGGTCTTTAAATAAAATATTGTTATCATAATTGTAATTATGTTTTCTGATTAATGATTTCAGAATTTTGTAAAACTATAATGACTTCTCGGAATATGATAAGTCTATAATCACTTGATGGAAGTGATTATAAAAGAGAGGTTAGGAGCTGGTCTTATCTCAACCTATGATACTTATGCTAAATATATCTATCAAATTAAGTTGAAACATAAAAAAGAGTAAGAGTTGTAAGATAGAAACACAGTCTGAAATATATATATATATATGGAGGCTATGGATCAAGGTATGTTTTATTTTAACGTTAATTATTGTAAAATTATGAGTTTTGAATGTCTTAAAATTATGATGTATGAATAATATTTATCATGTTTAAACTTACATGTGGTATCAGAGTCAAGTTGTAGAAACTAATGATTTTCGATTATGATTAAAGATTCATTTTTCGTTAAATGTTAGTTTATGAATCAAGGCACAATAACCTTCTATTTTTTATTTTTTTTTTAAGGCATAATGGTGTAAGTATGGTACATCTTGGTTAATAAAAGTTGACAATACAATACGTCTCCAAACTTATTTTATGTACACTGTGTTTAATTATGTTCTATCGTGATACTTTTTAAAATCTATGTAATAATAATGATGGTGCAGAATGTTTGATGTGATAATAAATATATATATAATGATAATGTATGCTAATATGAATCTACAAGTATTTTGTCAACATATTTACGTTACTCCCAAATATTTTAACATTGTGATGTTATAAAGGATTTTGATTTTAATCACCAGAGTGACTAAATCATTAAGTAAAGTAGTCATATGTTTGATGTTAGAATGATATAAAATTATTATAAGACATCAAGAATCGCCCAAAAGTTGATTAATTGTTCTTATAATATAAGGATAATGTTTTGGTACTATTATGTATTATTATTTTATCTATTTATCCCAAGATAATAGATACTTATAATGAGTAGATATAATGTTACCAAAGTAATGTTAAAATTTAAAATTTTATTAGCATCATTTTAAAGCTATTTACATTAGTGGTTTTCCTAAAGGAAAATATTAATATATTTATATTTGTGATCTTATAAATGTTTTATTCAAAGCATTAAGTATAGTTAATTCTGTGTCTGGATCGTTACACTTGTATGCTTTATTTGTTCCAATGTTTAATTGGTTGAATTTTACTAATTGGAGTGAACAAGTTCAATTTCACCTCCGTGTATTAAATCTTGATTTGGCACTCTTAAGTGATCAATCTGCTACTATCACTGATTCTAGCAGTGCTGAAGAAATAACTTATTATAATAATTTGGAAAGATCAAACAGGTTAAGTTTGATGTTTATGCAAATGAGTGTTGCAAATAACATCAAGACAACTATTCCCAAAACTGAAAGTGCTAAAGAGTTTTTAAGGTTTCTAGGGGAGAGTTCCCAAACAGCAAATAAGTCTCTTGCTGGGACATTAATGGGTACGTTAACCACCATGAAGTTTGATGGTTCACGTACTATGCATGAACATGTTGTTGAAATGACAAGTATTACAGGAAAACTTAAGATTTTGGAAATGAATGTGAATGATAATTTCCTTCTTCAGTTCATTTTAAACTTGTTATCGACTGATTATGGACCGTTTCAAATGAATTATAACACCATGAAAGATAAATGGATTGTGCATGAGTTGCACAGTATGCTAGTTTAAGAGGAAACACGACTGAACAGTAAAGGAATTCACTCTATTCATTATGTGAACGATTAAGGAGCTAAAAAGAAAGTAAAGAAGCATCGAAACGGGAAAGGATCTTTAAAGGATAATGAATCCTCTTCTCATATCCATAAGAAGGTATCAAGTAAGGACAAGTGTCATTTCTGTGGGAAACCTGGACATTATTAGAAGTACTGCTTGAAACGGAAGCATGGTTCGAAAGGAAGGGTAAGTCTAGTGCTTATGTATGTTTCGAATCAAATTTAGCCGAAGTTCCTTATAATACTTGGTGGATTGATTCTGGATGTACGACTCATGTTTCTAACATGATGCAGGGATTTCTTACAATCTAGAACATAAACCCAAATGAGAAGTTTATCTTCATGGGGAATAGAATAAAAGTGTCAATTGAAGCTGTCGGAAATTATCATTTAATCCTAGACACTGGTTATTGTTTAGATTTATATGAGACTTTTTATGTTCCTAGTATTTCTAGGAAATTAGTTTCATTATCTAAATTGGATTTTTCTGGATACACTTGTAATTTTAATAAAGGATGTTTCAGTTTATTTAAGGATACCTATATGGTTGGTTGTGGTATGCTTTGTGATGGATTATATAAGTTAAAACTTGATAATTATTATGTTGAAATACTTTTAACCTCGCATCATAGTATTGGCACTAAACGAAGTTTAGTGAATGAACGATTTGCTTACTTGTGGCATAAACGGTTAGGTCATATTTCCAAAGAAAGACTGGAAAGATTATTAAAGAGTAAAATACTTCCAGATTTGGATTTTAGTGACCTTGACATTTGTGTCGATTGTATTAAAGGAAAGCTGACAAGACACACAAAGAAAGGAGCCACAAGGAGCACTCAGCTTCTAGAAATTATGCACACTGATATATGTGGACCCTTTGACGTAAATACATTCAGTAATGATAGATATTTCATCACCTTTATCGATGATTTTTCACGTTACAGATAAGTCTACTTGCTACAAGATAAATCTGAAGCGGTAAATGCTTTGGAGATTTATGTAAATGAAGTTGAAAGGCAATTAGACAGAAATGTGAAAATTGTTATATCCGATAGAGGAGGTGAATATTATGGAAGGTATAAAGAAACTGGTTAACTACCTGATCCATTTGCTAAATTCCTTGAAAAGCGTGGTCTTTGTGCTTAATACACAATGCCAGGTACACCAGAACAGAATGGTGTATCAAAAAGGCGTAATAGAACTTTGATGGATATGGTTAGGAGCATGATAAATAGAAAGTCTTTATCGAATTCATGGTGGGTGTATGCTTTAAAAACTGCCATGTACGTATTAAATCGTGTTCCTAGTAAGACAGTTCCAAAGACACCATTTGAGCTTTGGACTGGCAGGAAACCAAGTTTACGACTTTGGGATTGTAAGGCAGAAATTAAAGTTTATAATCCACAAGAAAAGAAGTTGGATGCAAGAACAATCAGTGGCAATTTCATTGGTTATCCAGAAAAATCGAAAGGGTATATAATTTATTGTCCTAATCATGTCACAAGAATAGTTGAGACTGGAAATGCTAGGTTCATTGAGAATGATGAACTAGAGGGAGTATGATTCCATTAAATGTGGAAATTAAGAAAATTACAACTCCTGCTATTCAAAGTAAATCAATTATAGAAAAATCACAAGAGGTTGCGTTAAGACGATCTCAAAGAGAAAAGAAATCTACTATCTCGGATGATTATGTGGTTTATCTTCAAGAGTCAAATTTTGACATAGGAATTGAAGATGATCATCTAGTTTCGTTTTCACAGGCCATTAGCTATGATAATTCTGATAAATGGATGGATGTCATGAAAGAAGAGTTAAAGTGTAACACCCTGACCCCGAGGGGTCTGGAATATTAACTTTTTACTATTGATTTACAGCGGAAGCAAATAAACTCAATTTTATTATTAAACCAGAGCACTAATTATCCATATTACAATCATTTATTTCAAAAGAAAAAAAATTACATAAGCATAAATATCTAACATCATACTAATATTTCTAAAAAAAAATCTTTATTTTTCTACCCCCACCTGCATGCTTGCTAAGCCTGATTTCCAACATGCTCTTCAGAGTTATCTGAAATAGAAATATGATTGGAGTGAGACGACGCTCAGTAAGTAAATAAGATTATTATTAATGTGTGGCCAAAATGAGCTTTTTAAAAATTTCGTAAAACAATATTTAATATTATAACTTCAAAATTGTCTCTAGAATAAATATAAATTTAAAAATTTCTGCATAAAACTTTTACCATCAACTATAACATTAAAATTTTATAATCCTATACTATAACTGTTAAATTAAACTTTTAACTTTAAAACTGTATAAATATTTAATGATAAATATACATATACTTTTCTTTATACTTTTTCTTTAGATCGTCATTTAAGCAATAGAATGATCATTTTCATGTAAACTTACACTTTTCCTTCAAAATCATCAATAACTTTGTACACGTAATTAACTATGCATAAATATATATTGTAAAAACTACTCTTAAGCATGTTTGTCGTAAGTCATGTTTACCCCCATGATTGGGTTGTGCGGTCCGAAGACTGGACTTAGCTGGCTGGCCAACAAAACTAAATCAACGTACGTAAACTTTAAGTGAGATTTTCCTTATTAAATCCTGATCCAGAACTAGGTGTGCACTCAGGAGAAATCCACTAACATAAATAACCACTCTGTAAACAGTGTGGGTGCACTCTGATCCGTATAAACTTTAAACTGGGGTACCGAGCATCTGTAACTTTAAACTTTCGTTGTCATAAGGGGTTTTAAAATCATCTTATTATAATTTATACAATTTAAAATAATATCGTAAAAATCTCATCTTTACTCATATTTTCATAAAAATGCAACGTAGAAATAAATTCATGCCACATAATTTTTGTGTTAAAAATATATATAATTTTATTTTTGAATAGAAAGAAATGCTGAAAATTTACCCGAGGGGATTAGAACATTTCTTAACCCAAAAATAGATGCAAGTATATTAAAGATAGAACTGGTATAATCAAATACACGTAAAAATAAACTCATGAAAATTTTATGGAACTAATTAACATAATTGAAATTTACTTATAAAATAAACTCGGATATGAATTTTAAATAAAAAAAAACTAACATAATCAAAATTTACTTACCTTCTTCCTTACGAACACTGTGACTATCTCTAAGAAATGAGATTGGAAAGAGTGGGTGATTGAGAACTTATTCAAAAATTCTCTCTCCACCACAAATTCTTTCACTCATTAATCCTTCTCTTCCTTGGAAAATTGTTGTGAAAAATGAAGGTTGAGAGCTTCCTATTTATAGGAAAATTTTGGGGAAGAAATGGAATTTATAAAAGTGTGGGGAGATGGGTGAAATTATATTTTTTTAAAAATTAAAGAATGAGCAGGGATGGGCAAGGTATGGGTTGAGTATGAGATGGAGATAAAGGCCATGTGGGAGTGCTTGCCATCATTCCCATTAAATAAATTTTTAATTAATCACTTACCTAATCAATTAGTCAATTAGTTAATTAATTATTTTATTATTTTATTATTTTTCTTAATCATTATTATCATTATTATTATCATTGTTTTTACTTTTAAACTATTTTTAGTATTTATTTATTTTATTATTTGTTTTTAAATAAGAATTAAATTTGAATTTTGAAAACTCATGTGGACCCCACATGGTCTTGTGGGCCCCACACAACTTCGAGACCCGAATGAATCCTATGTAACTCGAATAATTTTTATACGATTTTATGCATCCTACATAACTTTGAGACTCGTGTAAACCTCCATACGGCTTCGAGACTCATGTGGGCCCCACACAGTCTTGTGGGCCCCGCATAGGATACCTATATTATTATTATTTTATCATATATTTCTACAAATTATATTAGTCAAAACATTATTTTATGTACTTATTTACGTATATAAACAGTATCTTGTGGCTCCGGGACTCATGCGGACCCCACATAGTCTTGTGAGCCCCACATATGATACCTATATTATTATCATCTTATTATGTATTTTTACAAATTATGTCTGTCAAAACACCATTTTATTTATATATATTTATTTACGTGTACAAACAGTGTCTATCCTGTTTATCCTATGAAATTCCATTTTGATCAGGCCGACCTCCAGGGAGCGACTGAGCCGCAATGGTCTCTGAGTACTCGCTTAGACAAGGTCTTTCTTAGGCATCAAACATGGAATCAAGGATCCTACAGAAAAACACTTCAGTATTGATATTAACTTAATGACCATTTTTATTATTTTATTATTATTGTACTTTAATTATATATATATATATATATATATTTTTTTTTTTTTTTTGGGTCATCACATAAAGTCTATGGAACAAAATGAAGTTTGGGATCTTGTAGAATTGCCAGAAGGTTGAAAGAGGGTTGGATGTAAATAGGTTTTTAAAACCCAACGCGATTCTCGTGGTAACCTTGAACGTTATAAGACCAGACTTGTTGCTAAAGTCTTTACTCAGAAAAATGGTATTGATTATAAAGAGACTTTTTCACCAGTCTCTAAGAAAGTTAAATTCCATATTGTTATTTACTTTGAAGTATATTATAGTACTGAAATGTTGTACTAATCAGCTCTATTTGAGAGCATTCTTTGTACATCTATTTGATTTGTATCTTGTAGATATTGATGGTTCAAGGTTATTTGGATCGTTGGCTAAGCGTGGGGATATCGTTTAGAGAGACGGGTTCTAGCCTAATTAAAGGAGTGACCGAACAAGGGTATATCGTTTGGAGAGGCGGGCTCTAGCCTAATCAAAGGAGTGTTGTGTAAATAGTGTTGTTCCGCCCAAAAAAGGAACTCGTTTTAGTGAATCCTTTGGTGGTTTGCCAAAGGCGAGGACATAGGCTGGGTATAAGCCAAACCTTGTAAAAGCCATGGTCTCGCTCCCTCTTTCCCGTACTCTATTTATTTTCAGCACATTACTGCGTGGATGTTTTAAATATCCAAATCATATACAATACGTAGATTAGATATTAAATAAACTTAACCTTAATTTATTTTTGGGATTTCAGAAACCAAAAGGGAGTGCGTTAGTTGATCAATCTTTTGCAGAAATTGTAAAGTAGTACGTTGATTGATTCAACACCCCAAGACTCTTTAACTTAAAGTTTATTTAAGGTCTAAGTATTTGGAAAGAGTGATTGGATGTTGTATTGGATATCAAATTGAGAAACAAATTTCATATATACAGGGCTTGATTCAAATTTATATAAACAGAGCTGCACACAAGTTTAAAAAACTAAGAATTTCCATTAAGTTGCAAAGTATATCTTAATTGAATGTTTTATGATTGATTGGTTTGGTTAATTTGTTTGATTGTATGTTTGTGTGGTTGTGGATTGAATAAAAAGAATTAAGTTGTTGTGCATTATCAACAAAAGGTTAAGTTTTCATTAACGGAATTAAAAGAAAATTTTAAAACCCAATTCCCCCCCCCCCCTTTTAGGACTACACCTTTGTTTTCAGATTATATTCTTGTAGATGAAATGGTATGGTTGTATTATATGTGTATTCATTTCATGTTTGTTGAAATTAGTATTTGTGGATACTGCCCTGAATTTCGTTCATGTTATTTGCTAGAGACTAGCAAAACGTTAGTTAGGGGGTGCGATTACGCTCATAAATTGCGTAATTAGGTATTTAAATTCATGCATTAAGAATTATATTTTTAATTAAATACTTAATTATGCTTAATAGTTTAACATTGCATTCTATTTATAATATTTGAGTTTTATTGAATAATTTATAAATTTTAGGTATTTTATTATTGCAAGGCAACTATTGGACATTAAAGTCAACATTATTCGTAATATGAGTGTAACTTTCTCATCCAAACTCTGATCAAAATGATCCAAAATGCTCTGGAAAGCCGAGGAAATTCTCTACAACTTTGTGTTCGGAGTTTTTAGAGTTACAAGCTGTAGGAAGATCAAAATTGGGCTTGTGCGCTAGGAAATAAAAAAAAAAAAAAGAAGAAAAATATGTAAATAAATATATATATATATATATATTTCGAGCGGAGTTGACGTGACCTGACAATGCAGTCAGGCAGTGCGTGCGTGTCTGGGCTAATGCCCATGTAGGGTTCTTTGGAGTTTTTTCCCGTTTTATTATTAAAAATAAATAAAATATTAAATAATACTCTGATTGGGAAAAATTTTCCCAAACTAATGCTCACGTAATCTCGCAGCTTGGTGCTACGAGATTTAAACTAATGGACCATTGAAAAATTGACGTGTGGCACGGAGTAGAGCAAATCTCGCAGCTCCAAGCTGCGAGATTTAAAGGAAGTAGCCAACAAGAAAGCGGCGCGTGGCAGGGCTGGAGTAAATCTCGCAGCTTGGAGCTGCGAGATTTGCAGGGAGCGGCAGCAGCAGCGGAAGGCACAAGTGGTTGCATATTTGCATCGGAAGCAGCATGTGAAGCGTCGATGAAGTGGCTCTCTGAACCCACCCACCATCCCTTGCCGGTTTCCGTCCCAGTCGTTGGCCGCCGGTGGCAGTACCGGGGATGCACCAGGAGGAATATTGAACATCTCAGACAGCATTCCACCGGTCTCGTACACAGCGGGAAGCCCCCCAGTCTACTCTTCTTCCAAAGCCATAAGCGGCGGCGGCGGCGGCGGTTCGAACCCCCTTGATTGCACTCTTAGTTTATCCTGCCGGATCTGCTGGGCAACGTGGTGTTGCCGCTACTGCTGCTGTTCTTGATGTGCGGCCATGGCAGATCTGTCGAACCCATTTGAGAAAGTAGTGAAGATGCCTTGATGGTGGTAGTCTTGGGACGTCGACATAGATGAATAAATTGTAGCAGAATCAATTGCAACCAGCTCCCCCTCTCTACCCACACGTTTACAACCACAATGGCTATAGTGATAGACAATTGGAAGCCATGGTTGAGAGCTCCTCCATATCCGTATGGAGCCATCTCAGAGAGGTACAGTGGCACGGACTGCATTCACAAATTAAAAATGAACAACTTGAAACAAATTTCTCCATACCCAAATCAAATTGAATAATTTTACATTACATTGTTTAATTATTGCATTAATCGAAGACACTGGACAATTTTTTTTCTGGATCAATAGACACGCTATACAGTAAACAAAGGAGGACCACTGGTTCATGTTTATTTTTTAAGTTAATTAAAGAAAAAGAAAGCCAGAGCAAAGAAGGGAGATGAGAAGAGAGGGATGGATAAGTGTTATCCCAGTTGAATTTTGTGTGAGAGAAATAAATTTATTTTTTGCCATCTACCTTGACAGATCTGAAGAAAAAGTTGAGTTTCAAAACAGAGGAATAAAGAAAACAGAGAAAATCGATACATAGTGACAAGTTGTCATGCAAATCTCGCAGTTTCAAGCTGCGAGATTTGCTTCAATCCCTGCTTCCTTTAAATCTCACAGCTTGGAGCTGCGAGATTTGCTCTATTCCGTGCCACGTGTCAATTTTTCAGCGGCCCATTAGTTTAAATCTCGCAGCATCAAGCTGCGAGATTACGTAAGCATTAGTTTGGAAAAATTTTTCCCAATCAGAGTATTATTTAATATTTTATTTATTTTTAATAATAAAATGAGAAAAAACTCGGGTTCTTTGGGGGGTATTTAAAAGTCTTTTTTTTTTTTTTTTTTTTTAGCGCAGGAGCATCGCCTCACTCTCGCCCCATCTTCTCCCTTCTCTGCCTCTTCTCACTGTCCCTTTTCCCTCTTCTCTATCTCTCCCTCTCAGTTTTCCTCTCTATCTCTCTCTTTTTCTCTTTGCTTATCTTCCCTCCCTCTCTTCCCTTCCCCAGCCATTCTTTTCTCTTTTCTCTAACTCTCCTTCTCGGATCCCTCCTGTCGTGCCTCTTTGCTGTGTGTCTACTACTGCAACCCGAGGACCCGAGGGGCTGCTGCTCTGTTTTGCTGCGTTGCTCCTGCTGGACCCGAGGCCACTCCCTTCTACCCTGCTATGCTGCTGTCATCCAAGAAAAACCGAGAGGCTACTTCTTGCTGTCCAGTGTCATGTGCTGCCTTGCTGCCAAAGGCCAACCCGAGACCCCTTCTCCCCTTGCCGTGTAAAGGTTGCTGCTGCTCTCTCATTCTCCACGACCAGCAATACTTCTCTCTCTCTTCTCTTCTTCTTTAATTTTTTTTTTCTTGCAATTAAATACTTGATTGAATATTGTTAATTGTCAGTTGAATTTCACTTAAAGTTTTAAACTTTTAATTCTTTGTTGGGTTATTATCATTAAAGTTAATTTATTTTCTTTCTCTTCTTAATTAATATTATTATTAGAGTTAATTTTTGCTTGATTTATTTTTCATTGTTAAAGTTTGATTTGATCTCTTAAATACAAAAATTTTAAAAAATTCTTTTTTAGGATTTAAATTTTGTTAGGTTCTATTTAATTTAAGTTCGGTTTAATTAAAGTCTGAATTTTTATTGTGTTTTAATTTACTGTTAAAGTTGTTAAAGAGTTAATTTTGGTTTGCGTTCATGATTGCGTTAAAATTTAGTTTTTGTTTGAATTTGTGTTTGACTGAGGTTGTTAGAATTGTATGCTTAAATTACGTAGTAAAGTAATCGTCTTTAGGTTTTTTGTCCGAAGTCTAACGTGAGATTTAATTCTTGCTTGGTTGATTAAACATAGGATCGTTTCTCACTGTTAAATTTAGTGCGTGTTAGGATTCATAATTTAAATTGCACGTTATTTTAATTTGTCAAAAAATCTCAAACATTGCAAAAAACCTGAATCTAAACTGTATTCAGTAAACATTTGTTTCTTATTTTCGATTGGAATCACACGAAATTTGGAATTAAACTGCATTCTCTAAGGAGACGATCTGACCCTTGAGCTAATTATTACACGACTGAATTCCTATACTTGGGATAACTTTCGAACTGCTCATTTTTCGAGTGAGTCAATGATTTATAAATAAAAGTCGTTAGTTAATTAACAACAATAAATAATAATATTATAAGAGCAATTAAAAAAAGAATATTTTAACTTGTTTTGATCAACCATGACAAAAAAAATGGGAATTATGGGCATGATCATTGTGGGTATGATAAAAACCCAAAAATTGATATTCAAAACTCTTATTTTGAGTATTGAATCATTGTGGGTAGGATAAAAACCCAAAAATTGATATTCAAAACTCTTATTTTGAGTATTGAATCATTGATAAATTATATATGTTATGTATTTATGATCAAAATCTAGAAACTAATTTCAAAAAGTAGAAAACCCATTTGATGGAATCACAACAACCCATCTTTGGGGCATATGATTTATGATAATTACATGGAGAGAATGAAAAACAATGAAAAAAAAAACATGGAGGAGAAATCACTTTCATAAAAGATAAGAAATGATGACTAAGAGAGTACATATATGAGACTTTAGAGATTTGAGCGAGAGAATAATTATGAATAATATGTGATTTGTGCTTTTGACAATATATGTATTTATAGGAGTTAAATGCACTCCCATAGTCATTGAACTATTGACTTAAAAGATCATGGTCAGTTAACTTTTTTTCTTTTTCTTTTTTGGTGCACTAAGGTCATTCAACTACAAAATTATTGCAAAAACTCTCTTTTTGTTTAATTTAAACAATTCTTCTTCAAATACGCTGAGATGAAAGTCGTTTCTGGCCTCTGTGACAACTTAGGTTCCACCCTAACGCACCTCTATTCATTTCCCTCCAATTATAAGCACGTATACGTATGCACCACAACTACCACCATTAATTTGCTTTGTGTTTCTTCTGATAGTGAAGAAAAAGATGAATAAAAAAGGCTCTCTCCTCCGTAAGGATACCCTCTCACTGGGCTAGAATTTTCTACTTGATACCCTAAATATATCAATCACCAAGAGTCAAAAGGAGACTGAAACCCAGCATTGATGAGTGCAGTTACTACCCAAGTCAATTGCTCGGATCGAGTGATTGGCATCAGTCCTATAATGATCACAGTGATCCACACTGGCGCTATAACAACTTGGAGTGATCTACGCCAGCATTGTAGTGACAAGAGCGATCCATGCCAAGCGCCATAATGGCAAATCACCTAAGGGTCAAACCTCGTCAAACCTCACCAATATAAGAGGGGGCATTGCATAGAGGTAAAGGTATCTAATTTTAACCCAAATTTACTGTTACCTACAACCTCTCAAGAGCAGTCCCTTACTTAGGCATCGGAATGATCTCTCGGAATACACCCCAGATCCTCCAAGCCACTCATTTCTTTCTTTTTCAGGTGATCGAAATCGAAAGATTCATCGAAGATCCTTCTACTTTTTATTCCGCAACACTACTAAAGAATAAGAAAGTGAAGGGTGACGATGATCCACTATAACTATAGTTTAAAAACTTCAAGTTTTTGATTACTAAAATTAAATTTAGGTTTTCAGTGCAGTTGATGTTTCTTTATAATGTGTATATCTAAGGGGTGCATCTACCCCCATGCTTGTTCCGTCGTTTTTCCAAAATGAAGAATGGAATAAAGCTTAGTTATTGGTCAGTTTGTTAAGTAGTGACCAATTTTATTTTATTTTTTAAAATGTTTTTAGCCCCCATTTTTTATTTAAGTATACATGCTTTGGATATAAGCATACGACTGCAACTAATTTTAACTATTTTCTTATATATGAGTGAGTCCATCGACTTTGTAATTGAATGTTTGGATACTTCATTTTTTTGGGTGATGACTGCTCAAATACTATTATTTATTACCATAGTTATTTATGAGTTTGTATGTATGATTGGTTACTTTATTTTATTTAAGTTATTTTAATTATATTATATGTATTTTTCTAAATGTCAAGGGTGGACAAAAAAGAATTCTTCTACATTGAGTACCACATGAGGGATGCATTACTGAATTTGAGGGTAAAAAGATATATTATAGGTTGGAGGTTGACCACTTCAATTGATTTAATGTTGATAGTGTATTCTAGATATAAATGACATGGTAAAGAATTTCGGGTGTAGTGGGCTTTATATCCTACTATTTGGATTGAAGAATGCAATTGATTAAATGATGGACTGAGAAAAGTGGAGTCTCATAAAGATGTATTAGATATGGTGCAACAAATTTGAGCAAGTAAAGTCGTAACAATATACGTGCATCAGAGGACCAATGTTGAAGTAGCTTAAAGAGTCCTTGTGCAATGTTAGTTCAAATTGCAAATCTAATGTGGTAATTGAACTACTAGAAGAGGAAGGGAGAGGGCTGACACCAATTATAGGGCACAAAGTGGGGTTGAGAGATCAAAAGCGGCAGAGAGGGTTGGTGGTACTCAAGGTGTAGAGAGTGGGGATGAGATAAAAAGGTTGGCACCAATTACAGGGCACAAAATGGGGCAAAGAGGGTTGAAAGGGTTGACAATAGGGTTGAGAGGGCTGAGAGTAGGGAAGAAAGGGCTCAGAATGTCGCTGGTGGTACTCATTGGAAGAAAGTAGGGTTGGAGTTGAGAATGATGATAACTCTGATTCTAATCATGTCAATGATAGGAATGACTTTGGAGATGATGAGGTAGAGTAAGTACCAATAGAGGCATTCATTAAGAAATATATTAATGAGTATGTCTAGGAGAATATTAATGCAAGTGTAACTAAAGGGAGAGACTTAGATAGTGCTCCCTCAAGTGAGTTGCACAATGAATTTGAATCAGATAAGGGCAGGTTGCACTACCCTGGGTTTCATGAGCATGATATGAAGAAACCAAATTTCAGAATGGGGATGTTCAAGTTCATGGAGCAGATCAGGAAGGTTTGCAAAAATTATTCAATATGTAACACGGTTGCTCTGAGATTCCTAGTCACCAAAAGGAAAAGATTGCCAAGTCTTTGCTAGAAGCGTTGCCAATGGAGACTGTAAGTCTTTGTGATTAAGATGGAGGAGACAATGCAGACAAAATCTGCTAAGCTCACACATAGTTGTAGTAAATCCTTCAAGAGTTTGCATGTCTTCTCAGCTTGGCTGGCCAGGTAATATGTTGTGAGGTTCATGGGAGACCGTAAGTGGTCATTCGCTGAGCTCTAAAAAATTGTCAAAGTTGACTTTCATGTTGATATTTCAAAGTATTAGTCATCAAAGGCGAGAGGATTAGCTTTGAGGATGCTCCTAAGGTATGCAGCTAAAGCTAGAAAGACAAATAAGTGAGTACGATCCAGATTCAATTATATGGTGGGATTTTTAAAAGATTGTATGTTTACATGGATGCTTTGAAGAAAGGGTTTATGTTGGGTTGCCAACGTATGATAGGTCTACATGTTTGTTTTCTAAAAGGAATATGCAGTGGAGAGCTGTTAGCTGCCTCAAGAATTGATGCAGATGACCATATGTTTCCATTTACACATGCTATGGTGGAGAGAGAATAGAAGTAGTTGGACATGGTTTCTAAACATTTTGAGGGAGAACATTCAGATTAAGAACAACTACCATTGGACATGTCTGATAGATAGAAGGTATCATACTCTTTTTCTTGGTTGCTTTAATATTATACTTCCTTTCGTGTCTAACTAATCATGTAACTGTAAATTTTGTTGCCTTTATTGCAGGGTCTTATTTAGACCATCAAGAATTTGTTTCCAAATATTGAACATAGACATCATATTCAACATATGTATACAAATTTCAAGAACTCTTCTAGTGGAAAAACATTGAAAGATTTTTTGTGGTATGTGGTGAGTAGATATATGCAGGAACACTGGATCGAGGAGACAAAGAAGGTTTCTCCAAAGTCACATGACTAGCTCTATAAAAGGCTACCAAACCAGTAGTTAAGGTCACGCTCCTCATGTTGACCTAAATATGACATGTTGCTTAACAACATTTCTAAATGCTTCAATAAGTGTATTTTTTATGCAGGGGAACTTTGTTGGAGATGGGTCAAATCCTACTTAAAAGATTATTTATGAGCTGTATTCCAGAATGATCAAGTGGAGATCAGTTTTAGGCATCTTCTCTAATGAGAGTTTTTTGTTGACTTGAAGTGCAACATATGCAGCTGTAGGAGGTAAGACCTCAGTGGGAACCCCTTGTCTTCATGCTAGCACTTGCATGGATTATCTAAGCATGCAACCTGAATCATTTGCTGATGACTGCTACAGGGTAGACATGTTCACGAGGATATATGGACATGAGATAAACAATTAGTGGGCCAAGGTTGTGGCCAACCACAACTTTGGCCCAAGTGCAGTCCCCACATCCCCAAACTTGCAAAAAACCAGAAGGCAGTTTAGAGAAAAATCTAGAAGAATTGGAAAATCCAAAAAAGATTACCAAGCATGGGATAATAATTGTTAGATTACCACTTTACTTAAAAGCTTAAGCTATTAGATCGTGGACCAACAATGTATATCAAGCTTTAACACTCCCCCGCACGTGCAGCCCGAGAGCATGTGGAGAGATAAACAAATGATAAATAATACCACAGAATAAAGGCGGACGACAAGACTAGAACCCAGAACCTCCTAATAACCGAGTTTTGATACCATGTTAGATTACCACTTTACCTAAAAGGTTAAATAGTCTCATCGCCAACATTTACTTTGTGGTATTTAAAAATTTATTGCGCGATTATCTCTCCACGTGTTGTCAAGCTGCACGTGTGGGGGAGTGTTAAAAATTGATATACATTGTTGGCCCACAACCTAACAATTAGGTTGTGGGCCAACAATGTATATCAAGCTTTAACAAAAATGACATGCATTGTTTGTGGAAAGAATGGCACAACAAGAGATCCCACCATGGAGAAGCAAGTGAAAGAGCCACATTAGAACAGCAGAGCACACAAAGTCCAAAAGAACAATAAAGAGGGCAGCCTGCACAGGAACAACAAAGAGAGAAAAGGCAATAGAGGAAAGAAAAGGCACGTGAGGAGAATAGGGAGCAGAGGGATAACAGGGAACAAAGGCAAAGACCTAAGCTACCTATAAGTACATTTTTTACGTCTAAAAACCTCCACTACTTTGTACATGTTTTAAATGTTCTTTTTAATTGTGTATAGGCAAAAAGACAATCACAACATACAAAATAAGGGGTACCTACTGTAACAACTGTTAAGTAGATGTTAGATATGAGTATTTATTCTATTTTCTTCTTTTTAATTTCTGATTAAACATGACTAATTGCATTGCAATGTTAACAATACAAGGTAATAGTCAAACAATTACATTTGAAGGCACCACATATGTAATATCAACGACTTCTAGAACTCGTCTAGCTGGCATCAAGCAAGAAAGCAGTAGCATAGAAGGCATAGAACAAATGGAACACAAGGAAAAGAGGGAACACAGAAGCTTAAGGAAAAACACTTCCATAGGAAGGTAGCATGAAACCATAGGTAAGTCACTATCCTCAAGATATACAAGAAAGCAACGTGGAGCGATGAAGTGATTTGACAGTTGTACTAAGGGAAACTTTTTATATTGGACAACTGTGTAATTAATAAAGAAATTGGTGGTCTGACAAACATTGTTGTCATTTGTGCCATAGATTCGTAATGGTTTTGTTTTATTTTTGGGACACTTAATTTTTGGTTTGATTACAAATGGAGTTTGTAAGTGAAATATAAGTGCAAGTGAAGTATATAAAGCCAATTGTAGAATACATTCTGTGAGTGAAGTATGAAGGTAAAATGAGACTATATATATGAACATTGTCAAATGACCATGTTCAAATGAAAAGTTTTATTTGATTCACTTATTTTGTAATAACTTGTGTTCTTAATTTATTTCTTAACACTCTACTCTTTTTCTGAATCATGTGCAATCACCATAGCAAGTTGAAATGAAATTCATTGTCAAAATATACTAAACATGAGGTATTTCATTAATTCAATCAGGCAAAGGCATAAGATTGAAGATATTTCAATCATTCAACTAGGCATGAGTATAAGATTGAAGACAAGAACAGAATACAAAAACACATTTAGCAATTGCTAATATCTTACTAAGGGAACTATCACCCGAGCACAAAACACCCACAAACTATGAAAATTAATTCAATACAAGATATCCATAACAACAGACAATTCAAAACCCCATTAGCCTCGAACCCCTCTCCAGCCTTTTATGTTTCTGAAGCAATCTATTAATCACACGTTGAGAACAACCTCGTAAAGGAGGGGTCTTCCCACTAGAAAATTTCACATGTGCTTAACTTCTAAGAAAGAAAATAAAGGTAATCAAAATTGAATCTTTAGTCGATGAGAAAATTGCAAGGACATTATAAGTAAGACGTAATCTTACGCCATACTTTTGACAATCAAAGAATCTCCTTAGACTAGCTTCCATGCATGATGTCCTCATTTGTACTCCTTAGTTGCAACGTTAGGAAGGAACGCTAGCATATGAGCTAAAAATGGACATAACCGATGATTATAGAACTATAAATCAACAAATTTGGCTTCCTTCTCCACCATTAGAAACCCTAAAAGTAGCGCAAGAAGGTGTTACAGGAGAAAGAGAAGTTACAAAAATGGAGTCACCTGACTTTTTTTTTTTTTTAGGGAAAGTGTGTGCCAAGGTGGGACACAAACTGCCATTTAGGAAAAAAGTTTTCTACCTTAACATACGTGATCGAGAGTCATTTAAATTAGACAGAAAAAAGGATTTTGCAACAATTTTGTAATTAACCTTAGCGCAAAAAAAAAATTAGTGACTATCTTTTTACTTAATAGTTCAGTGATCATGGGAACATTTAACAATTTTAAACCATATTTATAAGAAAGTACTTGTTCCGCTTAAAGTAAATAAACGATTAATAGGAATTCAAGAGTTAAAAAATCAACTAATTAGAAATTAGTTATATAATTTAGAAATTCAAAATTATGAGAAAAATGGATTCAACTTTGGAGGCATATGAATAAGACAACCTTGCAAATAAATGATTTATAAGTTTATAACTAACTCATAACTAATATGTTATAATTCTTTTATTTCTCTTCACATACAAATTTTAAATTTCAATAAAAAAAAATTATTATTAATTAGCCTATTTTGTCCATCATCATACAATAATATAGATATAGACACAAAGAATATATAATTTAATTATAAAAATAAACAAAAAATGAAATATAAAATTAATTGATTTCATTGAAAAAATATACAACAAATGCATCATGTGTGTATCTGGAAGAGATTTTCCACTTCAGTGTCTTCTTTTTGTTTTCCTAAATGCTCTTAACAAAATATTAGTGAAATAGAATAGAAAATTAATGACAATATAAAAAAAATTCTAAGTATCTTATAAATCAATAACTAGTTATATGTAACAAACAATTAATTTGTAATAGCTTATAACTCCTTTTTTTGTCTTTACTTTTTAACATCTTAAAGTAGTGCTCACAAATGTAGAAAAAGAATTTAATAAAATTATTTAAAAAATAGATTAAATTTTAAAAATAAAGAATTAATTACTTTTGTTGATAAATCAAATAAAAACATCTTACACATGCATCATGTATGTTTGATGGCCTGCATATACAATAGATAAAGAGATTTTAATAAACAAAAAGTAGACACAATTGTTAGAATTTCCTTTCCACGTGTATAAAATAGATGGACAAGATACAGGAGCAAACCCACCCGGCTCATTGCTGCTGGAAATAAATAATGGAACTGATATATCGTTTTGCAGTTGGCAGACATGCAGCAAGACGCCGAGGTGCTACTTCTTGGTTTTGCTTCTGATGCCATATAAGAAATCCAATATTTTTGAAGCCTTCATTGATCCATTTTGAGAACTTCCACTGATGCTACTGTCTCCAGATTCCTTGTTGACCTCAGTACTGACAGCCGGGGCATGAATGGACTGATCCATCTTAACTTCAGATTCATACTTTGCTGCAAATGCCAATGTCGTCAAGAGGGCCTTTTGAGATAAGCTTGATTTGCTTTTATTATGCCAATCTGCCGACAGACCTGAAGAGTTTCCAGATATCAGTGGAGAAGCTGCCAGCCTCAATGGCATTTCGCTTGGGATGTGAGGTTCATCAGATGCATTTAGTGTGTTTTGAATGGAAGTTCCAATTTTACCATCCATTATGGAAGGCAAGCTAGCTTGTTTCTTGCAACTGGAATCATCCAATGGAGCTTTGCCAAATGAAGGAAAGCTTATTCCCGGCGGTATTGCTAAACTGGTAGCTCTATTTGTACTACCTTTCAAGCTCTGAACCAAGTCCAACTCACCTCGGTTGGCCTGATAGCCAACTTCGGCACTATCTCCCCTCCTTACAGACAAGTCACCTTTTTTACATTTACTAGAATCATCTGCTGGTGATGGTTCAATACCTTTGCCTTTTTGTGGAGGCTTGCTCGGTTGCATCTTACAAGAATTCATCAGTGAAGCTTTTCCAAACGATAGAAAGTTGATTCCCTTTGGTGCCACAGCAGGAGAAGCTCCCTTTGGAATCAAGTCAAGAAATATTTCTGATGCACTTTTGTTTGTCTGATTGCCAACTGTGAGACCATCATCCCTCTTCGGAGATGCACCAGCTTCTTTCATCTTACAGGAATAACCTGATGGTGGTTTCCCAAATGTGAGAGATTTTTTTCCTTCAGGCGTCTGCCCAGGCAATTTTAGGACCCTTTCTGCCACATTCTGTTCCCCGTTCTTCTGGGGGAAAATTCCACTGGAGTAAGCATTGACATTCTGATATGAGGAACCATTAGCATTCAGCTGCTTTTTAGAATTTGAATTACCCAATGGGGATGACTTCACATCGGATTTGGAGAAATTTGAAGCAGTTGGGAAACCTTCCTGGAATGGTATCTGAAATGAAAATAATCAACTGAATCAACTGAACACACTCAATCTACAATTAGGCCTGACTAAAGAGGAAGTAAAAAATTACAAAACATAAATAGCTCCACATTAATAGGGGCTGTAGAGAGGTCAATACTTGCCTTGTGTGAAAACAGACACTTATCACCTCTGTTGCAAAAACCATTCGAGACATAATTGTTACATGGATATTTGGAGAGCTGGTGATCAAAAGGGCAAACATCCCCTTTCATGCATGCCTGACGTGCAAAATGACAGCATGGCTGCAGCACCAAAGAGAACATGGAAGAAAGAACCTTGAGATTGAACCATGGGAGCAGAATAATGTATAATAAGCCTCACTACTTCCAATACGAGTCTGTAATTCATTGACAGGTGCTAGTGGTATGGGTAGTACGTACTATTGGACCAGATAACAGAATCTAAAGATATTAATAATATGTTTGGCAGTTATATAATTTCACCTAGTTATAAGGCTTGAAGGGGTCCCTCATCCATATGAATCTAGGATCTAAAATTTCCCTATCATTGTCTGGAGTCACAATGGACTTTAGAGTAATTACTTTGATATAAATTATAGAATAATAAATGCATAAAAACTATTTGAGCATGAATCTACTGTAGCTGCAAACATGTTACTTATACAAGTTTCTCTTACAAAATATATGGCATACAGCCATACTTTACCCTTGGAGCAAATGTTAACCAGAAGGGCATAGAAGCTGATCTCACTAACCTAATCAATATGAATGATCTAAGATCAAAAATTCCCCTATCATTGTCTGAAGTCACCATGGACTTCAGAGTAATTGCTTTGATATATATTATAGAATAAGAAATGCATAAATAATATTTGGGCAAGAAGCTACCGTAGCTCCAAACAGGTTGCTTATGCAAGTTTCTCCTACAAAATATATGGAATGCATCCATACTTTACCCTTGGAGCAAATGTTAACCAGAAGGGCACAGATGCTGTTCTCACTAACCTCTGTCAGTTCCAATACTAAAATTCCACATTTCAGACCCCCTATGTTCATGCTAAGCCAAAACAGAAATTAAAAACTGCAATTGTTCTTCCACAGATGGCAAGCCTAAATGGCCCTTTTCAAACAAAACTCGTTTCCTACATATATGTCTTACCATAGTATGGCATAATTATGCATTATTTTACACTAGATTTGCAATTTCATCCATATTGTCATAGCCAAATAGACTACACAAATAGACTCATGAAAAACTTAAAACTGAGAATAAGATGAAGCTGCTGGAATTCATAGAAGATCATAAAATAATAAGCCAATCGATCATACCGAGGACTTTGTTAAGGGAACTGTATCATGTGAAAACTTGCACTCATCACCCTGCAAGAGACAAAAAAAATTGATGAATTACTAAAATCAAATCAAATCAAATAAATCAATACCAAGCAAAACATCTTTCAGCAACTCAACTAAGCCACTCTTCTGTTTCCAAAATTCAAGCTACCAAAGGGCTCATTACATGCCAAGGAGTCTCATCCACACAAAATGACAGAATGACATACAAAACAGGGAAAGCTATACTACAAATTTCTACACACAAAACAAATAATAAAAATAAAGGAAAAAGAACAGCAAAATACATATTTTTACCTGAAAACAAAATGCAGCATTAGCTTTTAAATAACCAGGTAACAAACCAAAGAAATTAAGGCACACCATATCAAGCAGTAATATCCGTATAAATTTCGCAAAAATCAAACAGCCTAAGAATCACCTTCTCCCTCTCTGGTGGCTCCTAGAAAATAATTCTGCTTTTTAGAAGTCTAATGGATAGTCAAGGTAAACAAAGACATTTGCCACTTCAAACCTACATGTCTGAAGCACAGAGGAAAAGTGCAAGTATTTTATCACACCTAAGCAACCCCAACAAGATTTTAAATTTAGTAAGGGATACTCTCCACTGTGCTAAACTTATTTATTTATTTCTTAGAAGCGCATGCAAGGTGGGGTTGGGGGAGGGGGGCATAGTAAAAGATTCAATTTTTTTTTATTAAAAAAACAGAAATAATTATATTACATTTTCACTTTGTTTAACCACTATTCTGAATGCAATTTTATAACCGTCCAAGTCTATATGCTAATAGAGTCAATTTATGTGTGCCATTCAGAATGTGTCATGCACAGAATAAAGGGCATTAACACACCCAAAAAAAAATCATCTATGTTCTGCCCTGATTTTTTTCTGTTAAAATTTTGAGACTGACTGTGCTGTGAGAAAAACTACAGAATAAATGGGGAAGACACACGTGACAACTTCTATCATGTCCCAAGTAATTATTAAACAAGAAAATTATATTTTTTTTGAAAAAATAAAAATAAAAATCAGAAACCTGCAAGTAGGAAAAATGGCCCCCCTTTACAAATTTTGTGGCAATTAACTAGCTTAGGAACTGTTTAAGCATACCAAAATAAATTTCTTTGTAAATAACCAATTTCCTGACAACTCGAACTCAACATAATACAGAGGAACATGAATGCTATGAGTTCAAGATCACATGCCAATTCAATAAAATAAGTACTAGAGCCCGAACTCTGAGGCCAAGTGCATTTGGCTGAGAATTTATTTGTTATTGGAGAATATGGCAGTTAGCAACGAGTCTACAGTTATTGGATGATATGGAGCTCTAACACACAGGTTTTATTTCAGAAAAAGATAGAGACTCCTCAATTTAGTTCCAACTTAAATTCTTATCTTGAATTATTATTGGCCACTACAAAATGAACAGTGCTTTGTAATAAAAAGAATGAAGATGGCTTTAAACACAAAAGAAACTGACCTTGGATGCATCCAAGCTTTTATTGTTAAAACTATCTTCCAATGTATCTAATTCCCTCAGGAATTTAGCTCAAGAAAATGCAAACAATGAGGAATTCTGACCCTGGCCCTTTTTTTTAAATTCTCGATCTAGGGGAAAATAATATAGGGGAATACATAAAATTAATCAAGTGCCTTTTTTAAAATGGCAACATCTAAGCAGGGGTTCTTAACAGTGACATCTTAGTGGGAGTTCCAAATAAAAAATGATCTTACCAAATTGATGGGGAGAATTACATGAAAAAAGATAAAAAATTTTGACGGGGCAAAACCACTATGATCAATAATAATGGTAACTGCAAACAAAAAGGCAACAAATAGGAACTTATATGACCACATGAATGCACTTTTGAGGAGTGACTGGCAAATAGTTAACCAGGATATTAAGTAGAACATAGTACAACCTTGTGGCATCTTCCCTTGAGATAATGATGGCAGTATGTTTCAGTCTTTGGTTTCAAAATCATAGGCAGCTTCAGTCTTCTAACTCCAAGCTGTTTGTTCTTTTCTGCCCTTTTCATTCTTTTTGCCCGCTGAAGATAAAAGGTTGTAGCAAATAAATCAGCTGAGCTCCCAAGAATTAGATGGAACTATGTTGCAAATATAAATAGTCCATATAATAACATGACAAACATGCAGATTATTTTTTTAATAATTGCCATAGAGATGTTGATGCAGTCAACATGAGGAAGCAATTTTATTTTCGTACTTTTTTATTTAGAATATTTTTATTGGGATCATATCTTTTATATTTTGATATTTCTATCAGTATTTATAGTTTTAAAAAATAGAATTTAAGTTTATTAAGGTTTCTAAAGCTACTTTCTCATTTCTTTTTCCCCAAGTTTTGTAAGGCCTCCTATTTATTTATTTTAGACAGGGTTTAATAACAATTATTTTATGGCAGACATTTCCTACATCAGTCACATAGAGTATCAAATTGATTCTCTTTGCAAATGTATCCAATCAATGGGCTACACATACAAAAAGAATCCATTCAAACAGTAAAGGAAACAGAAGAGGTGCATGAATACCTTTTTCTTTTCTTTGCTTTTCTGAGAAGTGCCCCGCTTTCTCTTATTGCTACCAGCGTCCTGCCACAGATGAGAAATATTAAACAGCATTAACTTCATATGAACTTACAAAAAGACTATAGAAAATAAAAGGGCAGTATGGAGCAAAAATATTAATATCAATTATTCTATAGATGTATCTAGTCCAATAGTTGTCTGACTGCTCAAATTTTCATGAAAGGTGAGTCAAGTTTCACTTTTTTTTATTCTTCTTTTTAGTGGGGTAGTAACTCCACCTTAGATGCACTTAATTTCCAAATATTTTCACACACAACCAGTCCCAAGCTCGGTAAAGGAGGAGGGTAGCGTTAGGTAACTAAGAGCTAGCGTAAAATTTGTCAGATTGCTAAGATATGAATCCTTACTGAATATTCACTAGGGCATCCCCTACGAGCAACGTGTTGCACTTATACCATTCAGAATAGCAAAAAGTGGGCGAGAGTGGGCTAGGTCATTGCCCTGAAGCGACACGCCGTGTCGATGCTCAAGTACGGTGTCAAATATGTGAGGATTCCCGTATCATTCTGGGCGTGGATGGGTAAAGAAGTTAGTTCAGGAGATTAAAATTAGATTAACAACTTGGAATATAGGGACACTTATGAGTAAAAGCATGAAAATTGTAGATACTATGATTACAAAAAAAAAAAAATATAATTTGCTTTCAAGAAACTAAGTGGGTGGGGGAGAAAGCTAGAGAAACTGATAAATTAGGATTTAAACTTTGGTACGCTGGAAAAGAAAAACATGAGAATGGGGTGGGAATTATTGTGGACAAAAATTTAAAAGATAGTGTTGTAGATGTAAATAGACTAGGGGATAGAATTATAAAAATTAAGATGTCTTAGGCCAAGAGATAATAAGCATCATTAGTGCTATGCTCCTCAAGTAGGCTTAACAGATAATCTTAGGAGATAATTCTAAAAAGATATAGATAGCATTATACAAGACATATTAGGGACTGATAAAATATTCATAGGAACAGATCTGAATGGACATGTTGGAAGTGATAATAAAGGTTATGAGAGGATGCATAGAGGATATGGATATGGAGACAAAGATGAGCATGTGGGAGATGATCTTAGACTTTGCTATGTCTTATGATTTTATTACGATGAAAACTTGTTTTAAGAAGAGAGAAGAACACTTAATAACCATTAAAAGTGAACAAAATAAAAGTCAAATATATTTTTCTCTTAACTAGGAGGAAAGATCGTTTATCAAGTAAGGATTGTAAAGTTATTTTAGGTGAAAGCTTAACCACACAATATAAAGTTTTAGTGTTAGATATATGCATTAAAAAATGGAAGAGAATGGATAAAATAAACCAATGTAAGAGAACTAGTGGTGGAACCTAAGCGAAAATACAATTAAATTTAAAGAAAAAATGATCAAAGATGGTCATTGGACTATAAAGGATGCTATAGATACAAATACTCTTTGGAGTAGGATAGCTAGCTTTAATAAAAAGATAGTAAAAGAGATTTTAGGTAAATCAAGAAGAAGATTCTCAAATAGAAAAGAAAGTTGGTGGTGGGAACAAGATGTACCAAAAGCTATAAAGACAAAAAGACGGGTACAAAACATGGCAAAAATGTAGAAACATGGATAACTTTGAAAAGTATAAAGAGGTAAGAAGAGATGCAAAAAAGGTCCTTAGTGAAGCTAAACATAGATCATTTAATAATTTATATGTTAGATTAGATACAAAAGAAGGGGAAAGAGATATATTTAAACTTGTAGAGAAAGAAAGAGTAAAGACTTAGGTGATGTAAAATGTATAACAAAGTAATGATGATATTTTGTCTTGGTTAAAGAAGACATAAAAGAAAGATGGCAAAGTTACTTTAGTAAGCTATTTAATGAAAATCAAATAGAAGGTTTAACCTTAGAATTGACAAATGAGGAAAAGACTAAAAATATGATATTTATTCATAAGATTAAAGTTAAGGAAGTTAAGTTTGCACGAAAGAAGATAAAAAATGGAAAAGCTATAGGACCGGATAACATCTCAATTGAAGTTTGGAAGTGCTAAGGTTAATTATATGGCTAACACAATTATAAAAACAAAGAAAATGTCAAATGAATGGAGGAAAAGTTTTTTTTGTAATAATTTTATTACTTTTTTAAGTTGTAGAAGCTCCAGGAAAATTTTATTTTAAGTTCATATGGCAATTCTATTTTTATTTTTCATTAAAAATTATTACACAATAACTTAATCCACAGACAAATTGGTAATCATGCTGCATGTTTTTTCACTGCAACCAAAATTCAGGCACCAAAAACAATAGGGAAAAGAAAGGAAAATATAAAGGAATTAACTTGTTCATGTTTCGTTATCAAGGACAGTGACAAAGCAAATAATAAATATAGAAAATCAATGAATAAAATTTTGATTTCATTTTACACATTATTTAATTTTAATTAAAAAAAGTTCATTTTTAATAGTATTTAACATATAGAAAAAATATAACGAACAATTGATTTCCTTCTTATTTTTCGTTTTCTTTCCTTTCCTCAAACAAAATTTTGACCCAAACGGAGGCTAAGAGAATGTAATGGTATTGATTCAAAAATATTACTGCAAGGACAATACATAAACTTGACCTTGCCCAGAACAATATGAAAATCGAACTTGCAAAATTCATGTTTAAGAAAATAGCAAAGCAAAGCCATACCTTTTTAGTAGATGCAATTCCATGATTGTCAGTTGTATAATCTCTTGACATCTCGCCATGCAGCACTAGATTACCTGGCCTAGCTGATAGACAGTCAAAGTCCCTCTCAACAGCACTGTCTTGCTTTCTATATCTTCCAGCCTTTCCTTCCCTTTTAGCCATCGGAGTTTCTTCATGAACAGCTGAGTGATGTTCATACTCCATCTTGCTTCTATTGCTTTGTTTGAGTTCCTCGGTAATACCACTCTTTATGGTGCTAAAATGGGAAGCAGATTCATTGTCTACTACCTTAGCTCCTTTTAAATTGCTACCAGAACAGTCTTCATTATTCATTATGTTTTTAGAAATTTGTTCCTCCCCAGATATCTCCCCTAATGCAACAGTATCTTCAAGAAAAAATTCAATTGATAGGCCAAGACTCTCAGAAAGCTCACCCTCTTCAATATCTCCATCTGCAGTAAGATAATGACCATAACCTTTTGTGGCACCTGATGTCTCTACTTCCATAACTTTCTTTCGTGTGTCATTGTCTGCTTCATCTGTTGTGTTGCTCAAGGAAGAACTTTTGTCCTGGTTGGTATCAAAATAGGGGGTGGATTCATTATGTATCTCATTAGCTCCATTTCGTTCAATACCGGCACAATCTCCTTCAATTATTACATCATCAGAAATTAGCTCATCCTCAACCTTCTCCCCTAATGCTACTGCATCACCAGGAAACACATCAATCAATGGGCAATAATCCTGAGAAAGTTCTCCCTCTTCAATCTCTCCATCTACAGTTGGGCAACGACCAGAACCTATTGTCGCACCAGTACAAACTGATTTCTCAATTTCCATAACTGTTTGCTGCATGTCATGCTCTGCTTCCTCTGTTGTGTTCCACCTAACTGGAGAACTTTTGCCTTGGTCAGTCTCACCTAGTTTAGAAGCTCTAGTGATAATATCTTTGTCTACAGATGACCCAAAAACTTCAGAAACCTTGCAATTTTGGTGTTCATTATCCACACACAGTTTTCCTGCATCCGCATGTTGTTGGAAATCAGCATGATCATTATGATTGGCCATTGATGGAATATCATCACCATTGAACATATCAATCGGTAGACCATAATCCTGAGAAAGTTCTCTCTCTTCAATCTCTCCATCTGTAGTTGGACAATGACCAGAACCTATTGCAGCACCAGTACAAACCGATTTCTCCATTTCCATAACTGTTCCCTGCATGCCATGTTCTGCTTCCTCTGTTGTGTTCCACCTGAAGGGATAACTTTTGCCTTGGTTAGTCTCATCTAGTTTAGAAACTCTGGTGATAATATCTTTATCTACAGATGACTCAAAAACCTCAGAAGAAACATTGCAACTTTCGTGATCATTATCTACATGTAGCTGTCTCGCATTCGCATGTTGTTGGAAATCAGCATGGTTATTATGATTAATCATTGATGGAACATCATCACCATTAATCATATCAATCAAAAGGCCATAATCCTGAGAAAGTTCTCTCTCTCTAATCTCTCCATCTGTAGTCGGATAATGACTAGAACATATTGTGGCATCAGTAAAAACTGATTTCTCAATCTCCATAATTGTCTGCTGCACGTCATGCTTTGCTTCCTCTTTTGTGTTCCACCTGAAGGAAGAACTTTTGGCTTGGTCAGCCTCACCTTGTTTAGAAACTCTATTGATAATATCTTCATCTACAGATGACTCAAAAATCTCAGAAACCTTGCAACTTTTGTGTTCATTATCTACATGTAGCTGTTCTGCATTCGTATGTTGTTGGAAATCAGCATGACTATTATGATTAATCATTGATGGAACGTCATCACCATTAAACATATCAATCAATAGGCCATAAGCCTGAGAAAGTTCTCCCACTTCAATCTCTCCATCTGTAGTCAGACAATGAGCCGAACCTATTGTGGCACCAGTACATACTGATTTCTCAATTTCCACAACTGTCTGCTGCACGTCATGCACTGCTTCCTCTGTTCTGTTCTCCCTGAAGGAAGAATTTTTGCCTTGGTCAGTCTCACCTAGTTCATAAACTCTAGTGATAATATCTTTATCTACAGATGACTCGAAAACCTCAGAAACATCGCAACTTTGTTGTTCATTATCTACACATAGTTGTTCTGCATTCGCATGTTGTTGGAACTCAGCATGATCATTATGATTAATAATTGATGGAACATCATCAACAATCTGGCCATTGTCTGGTGATGAGATAGAGGGAATAGTGCAATCGCCATGAGCCAGTTCCTCATTTCCCTTTACGTTCAGTATATGTTTAGGCTCATCTTCACGTGCCAAGAATGCTTGACTAATATTCCCATCAACTACTGTGTCCTGCACCAATGAATTCTCGGACTTGGTACTATCAAGACCAACCAATTTATCACACACTTCAGCTCCAATTTCTTTCGCTGATTCCTCACTCCCATCGCCTTCATGATAAAGAAACAACAACAGTAAGATTACAATAACGACCAGTAGAGACTATATACAGCTCCCAGGACTCTGCCATGGCAGGACAAAGATATTCAATGACATCATCTTATTGTTTCAAACCAATGACCCTCGGTTCAGTTACACAAAAAGACGATAGAGGTAAATAAAAATAGCAAAATGGAGAATCTCATGGGAGGTAACATTGGGAGCACTTATGATGAAACCAAAAATCATGTTAGCAGTTTTCTGAGAAGTACTTCTAGGTTTAAGATAAAGAATCTGTACTAATTCCAAAGCAAGAGAAGTTTATTAACATTCTTAGCAAATAATGGCACGATTTCCCCTGAAGTTAGGAAGTGAAAAAAAAAATTCACGATTAAATTTTATATTTCTTATCTTTCAGTTCAATTTATCAGTACCCAAGCAGATAAAGAGAGGAATTTTGACAAAACCAACAGCGAGAAACTATAGCTCTGGAAATTCAGTAAACGAACAAGGACTCATTGTATATTACCTTGTTCCGTCTGGTCTGGAGCAATTCCATTGGCGTGAAAACGTTGTGGTTCATTGTGGCAAATGGAAAAGATTTGAACCAGAGTACGGAAAGTCTCGCTCTTGAGAAATCTACGGCGAGGAGGGAAAGGAGTTGCAGCACCCAATGGCTTTGGGGTTTCAAAGCCCGCCTCCTCTATTGCCATGAAGACCCTTGAAAATTGAAATCGACAGTATTTGTCATAAACCCTACCTTGCGCAAATCGGGGCCATGGCGGCGCCTCTGCCAGTCCGCCGCTTTTTAGAATTCCGGTTCGTCCAGGGACCGCTAAAAGCCTTTTCGACCGCTGTGGCTTGGGGAAAATGTTCGGTAATAAATAGAAAATAAATAAAGATAGGGACAGAAATTTTACGTGTAATGAAATAAAAAAATTTATTATCTCAAATGAAATTATAAAATGATTTGGAACCGACTTTATACAGAATATACAAAATATTACTTCTCTCTTTATCCCTTATACAGAATATCTCGCTTCACTTTATCTCTCATCTTCTCTTATCCTCATTGTATATCTACTTACATGAAAATATCAAATGTATGTGTCACCCAAATGAAAAGGGGAGGGTGCTCTTTTATAGGGCAATATGGATAGGTAAGTATTTATTGGGGTGAAAATCTAAAGGGTGGAAGACGTGATGATATACATATATTTTATAACACTCCCCTATGGATGTCACTAATATATTAACTCCTTCTGTTAAGATTTTTAAGATGTCTCATTCCAATGAGATGAACTAATTTCTTGAATTTTATAGTAAACAAAGTGTTGGTAAACAAATATGTTAAATTATCACTTGATCGGGATCTACTGAACATCTATATCATCATTCTTTTGTAGCTCATGTGTATAAAAGAATTTTGGAAAGATGCTTTATTCCGTCACCCTTTATGCATTCTTCTCTTAGTTGAGTTATACATGCAGTATTGTCCTCATATAAAATTGTTGAAATATCCTTGATTGGTTGAGATCACAATTTGCTTGGATATGGGAAATCATTTATCTAAGTCATATGCATTCTCTACTACCTTAGATAGTTAGTATTTCATAATGGTTGAAGGATGTTGTTATAATCATCTACTTTACTAATTTCCATGATATAATAGTTTTTCCATAAAGAAATACATATTGTTGTTTATGATGTGGCTTTTATACTTCGAGAGTTTATAAACAAAGAGAAAAATACATGGATGTGGTCTTGGTGCAGGGCAGCAGCAAAGACTCGTAGATGAGGAGATACCAAGAGTTAGGAAATCTCAGAGTTCAAAGACTCGTCGACGAGTGGTCTTCTCTGGCTTGTCGACGAGTGTCTTGTTCTCATCAACTAGTGGTCACTGGGCTGTGAGAAAGAATTTAAATTTTGAATTTGAACATTGGAATGGTTGGGTATATGGAGGGAAACCTCAAAGGGATTGTTATATATGTCATTTTGGGGCATATTTTGATGTAAGAGAGATTAAAAGAGTGTGAGAAAATGAGAGAAGATCATTGTATTGTGAGACTTTGATTTTCATAGTGAATCTTTTGTCGATTGTTCCCGTGGATGTAGACTTTGCCGAACCACGTAATTCCTGGTATCATTGCACTTATCTTTACTCTCTTTATCTTGCTATGGTTATGAAATGTTTCTGTTTATCATCATTTTGTTTGTTGCAAGTATGTATGTGTGATCCTTTATACAATGTTCATTCCGTTGCGCATTGTTGGGAGAGACCCTATTTTCACAACAATTGGTATCAGAGCGTGTTGTATAGCCTCCAAATTTAAGGATCTCGTGTTGTAATAAGGCACAGTGAAGGTTTATACAAAATTTCAACCAGATAGCATGGATGCAATGACTTGGAATGAATTGGAAACAATCATTCGTCTTTGTTTGGCCAAGGAGATGTTGTATCACGTCATGGATGAGAATTCTCCGGCACTAGTTTGGTGAAAACGGGAATGCCGATACATGTCTAAGGGTTCGTCAAAATCTGCAAGTGTAGTGAAGAAAGACTCAGAATGTAATGTTGGAGATATGCTACGTGTTTCATCGGGTTCGGAGTGCCTCACCGGATGCTTTTATCCTAGAAAATGGCTTGACACAGACAAGTCAGTTTATACTAGTTGTATTTTCAAGGAAAATGATATTTCATGCAAAATATTTGTTATTGGAAATATCAAAATCAAAATGTATGATGGTGTTGTAAAAGCCATATGTGAAATAAAACATGAATCTGGTATAAGGAAGAATGGTATTTTCGTTAAAAATTTTAGACCATAATGGATATTGTTACGAGTTTGAATGTGAAGAAATGAAAATGTGTGGTAACTTGATAGTGATGAAAGGGGAGAATGTAGAGACCCAAAAAATAAAATAATACAAGAAATTGAGAAAAGAAGGTTTTTGGCTGAAAATGAGAAAATCGGTGACGGTTTTTTGGAGGGAATAGAAAACTGGCGACAGTACTAGGAATTACCGCGGAATGGTAATAGGTAAACTTTAAAAATCAGATCGGTTAAATAGAAAACCCTTGACGTTTTTCTAAGGGTCAAAGAAAATTGGCAATGATTTTCTCTGCAGTGGCCGTTATATGGAGATATCATAAGGCATTTTCTAAAAATCTTCATGGGGGAAATTGATGTCTTCATGGATGGAATTGATTAAGGGGGCGTTGACCTTATAGGTCATATCCCATTTTGATTATGACAAATACCTTGGTATTTAATGTTTGCTCTGAGTTTGTGTGTAGGATCAATTGACAGTATCATATGGTGCACATGGACTTGAAAGGAAATGAAGAAACAAAGTGTTTATTGTTGTAATTTATATTTCAATTCATTCGGGTTTATAATATTAATCCAATGTCTGTAATAATTAATGTATGACATGCATGGTAGGAACTATAAAGCTCAAATGACCTTAGACAAGACTTCGGTCTACCAAAGCCAGGTTTTTAGGTTAAGTTAAATAACCTTGAACTTAGATAGACCCTAGGTCCCTACACTTAAATTTTAACTCAATCAAGAACAAAATCTTAAGTGCAAACAAGTTTCAGTCGACCGAATTCAGAGTGTTATAAATGCCTCGGTCGACCGAACTGACCAAAAGTCAACTTGTTGTCTTGGTTCGATCGACTATATCTTTTTGAACATGTCTTCCTCAGTCGACCGAACTCGCTCGTGTCAAACACCCAATGGTTCAGCCGACTGAACTTCCAAGTTCATTCTTGATTGAGATTGAACTAGATGAATAGCATACCAAACTCAGACACAGTTGACCGAACCTCGAAGGGTTCCAAAATCGCCCTGATTCAGCCAACTATATTATATAGTTCAAAAGTGATTAGGTCGACCAAACTTATAAATACAGTCGGCCAAACTTAAAATATAGTCGACTGAAACTCTTGAATTGGTACATTTTTAACTGCGGTAACACAGGGTTATTAAGGTTGAATTGGTTTAAAACAAATTTAATTATCCCCTTTATATCCCAACTGTTATTTTTTTTGGGTGAAACTATATATATGTGTTCATTTGCAAAGATTAACACCCTAATTAGTAATTTGATTAAGAAAAATTTCCTCTGAAATTTTGAGAGCATTTTCTTCACACAGAAGCTATATACTCTTCCCTTGTTCATCCTATTGCAAAATATTTTTAAGTGAGATTATTCTAAGTGATCCTACAAGTCATACTATTGTTCAAACTCTCATACTCAAAAATTGCTTGTTGATTTTTTATTGAGAGTTAAGCCCAAAGCTTTTCCTCCTTGAGTTAATCTATATTCATTTTCCGGGAAAAACTTTTTATTAGCTTGTGAGTATTTGCATTGTTTATTGCAAGACTCTTAAGCTTGTCTTGTGTTTTGTAGAAAACTTTTTGACAAGTTTGCTTTGAAAATATCTCTTGTGCTTAAAACTTGAGAAAATTATTTTGAGATATTTTGGTTATATCTTTGGAAATCTTTGAAACCCTATATGTGGTTGATATATATTTATATATTGTTTCAAGGATAAATTGATAATACACTATCACACTTGATTGATTATTGACATTACCTAGAGTGTTATTTCATATATTTACACTGAACTTATTGTTCTTATTTTTTGGAAGTGTATTGATTATTACTTGTGCGTATCGATACAAATATGCTTGTATTAGAAGCATATTTATTTGTACGCAATTTTATATTGTGAATTTGTTATATTCCAAGCGTGACCTAAGGGGGTATTAATCTAACCGGTAAGGATCGGTAGGGCTTTCTCCGCCTCTTAAGGAGAGTGTAAAGGTTGATGTCAGTCCTGGTGTAATTTGACCTGATTGTAACCAGTACCGCTCCACCCGTTAAGTGAGCAATAGTGGTAATCCTCGGGCTTGCAAGCTGAGGCGGGGACGTAGGCATATTTGTCGAACCCTAATAATATATTTGGTGTCTTCTTTACTTTCCTTACTTTATATTCTACTTTGTACTTAGTTTAATTTCCTTACTAAATATACTGCATATCTAGTTGACACGTTATTGTTTTTGGTTGAGAGATACTGGAATTGTTTTGCATGTGTTGAAAATTAATAGATATATCATCTTTGCAATTTCATACATATTTAGACTGCCCTTAGGTTGTATAATATTGTTGTTGGATTAGTTGAATTTAAAAAGAATTTTTAAATCTTCAATTCACCCCCTCTTGGGATTGCACCAAAGTTAATAGGGGAGTATGTTGCTAATACTAAATATTGCAGAAATTTGAGCTCTTGAACATTGATCATCACAAGATACAATTTTTTATGACAATATTTTCTTCTTCTTGGGCATTAATGGTTGACTTAATACTGAGTTTTAATTTATCAATTTCAATTTTTTTCATTAAGCAGCAACTCTTTTCATGTTTTCTTTTCTTTTTTTTCTTTTTAATTTTGGTCAATTGTATTAACATTATAGATGTTATTTTCATGTGATAATATTTTACATGTTTTATTTGATGTTTATATCTTGTTTATGATGTTAATTGAATATTTAAATGGAATATTTAATGCATGTTTAGTTTTTTTTTTTTATGATAAACGCATGTTTAGCTTTCCTAAATGTAGTTGTTGTATATTTAAGGCTATTTAAAAAAATGTATAGGAACTGTATTTGGTTTCATTTTTTTTTAAATTAGTTTTACAATGAGAAAGTGTTATTGCAAAAAAAAAAAAAGTGGCACCAATTTTCAAATAACTTTTTTAGAGATGAATTTTGCGTTTCTAAAAACCTATGCCAACAAGTTGTTTGTATCCCTTGAGACTTTTGGGAGAATTTGTTATGAATGATCTTTGGGCTACATTTTTTTTTCTTTAGTTTATTTCTCAACAAGTTTATTTTTATCACTAAAATATAATTTCTTTTAGGGATGAACTCTTGAAAGAAACTATTCAATAATGGATGGAACTTCATGTGTTAACTTTTTATCTATTAACTTATTAACTTATTATATTTAATATAATATTAATAACAAATGATATTTAGTATATTATTTATAAAATTACATTTGACTTGTAAAATATATTTATAAAATATAAATAAAAAAATTATAATTCTTTAGTCTTTAATTACTCATTAATCCTTAATAAATAAAAGAAAATAGAATAAATATAAATGTTGTGATATGTGGCTCATATACTGAGTGGAACATATATACAAAGGGAAAACATGATGGAAAATAGAATGCAAGTCTGCGGGAGGAAATCGTCGACGATTTGCCTAGGTGCAGTGAAATTATCAACTGCTCTAAACCTGTTACTTCAACTGTTTGCTCTCGGTATTAAACCGTTGACGATATGTCTGCAAACCTTCGACGGTTTGGCTTGATTACCAGCGCTAGTTTTTCAAATTTTGAATTAGGAAGTTGGTTAGATTTTGGAGGGAGAGCCTCCGGGAAACTTATATATACATTGTATATGTTGTAACTATGATGTTGTTCATGTCTTTGAATACAAGATAGTGAAAATCATATTGCCGATTACTCTCATGGATGTAGGCATTGCCGAACCATGTAATTCTTTGTGTCTTTGTTATTACTTTCATTATAATTTGTGCGATTGTTGTTATGTATTTTTCACCATTGAATGCTGCATTGTAAGGTCAAATTATTCCGCTATGCATTCGTTTTTCATGACAAATAGGTATCAGAGCATTGTTGTAATGACTTCTGGAACTTTTTTTGTAAATATCGATGTTGTTAAATTCGATGGAACGGAAAACTTCAGTTTATGACAGAGAAGGGTTAAGGATCTATTATTGCAGCAAGGTATGGTGAAGGCTTTAGACTATCAAACTTTATTTGGCTGATGACGTGTTGTATCACATCATGGATGAGGATTCTCCGACAGTAGTTTAGCTGAAACTGGAAAGTCGGTATATGTCTAAGTCTTTATCAAATAAATTATTTCTTAAACAAAAGTTGTATTGGCTTAAGATGGTGGAAGGTTTGGATTTGAACCAACACATCAATGCATTCAATCAAATTGTAAGTAATTTTATGCGGGTAGATGTGAAATTCAAGGAGGAAGACAAGGCGCTAATGCTATTGAATTCCCTACCTGTGTCTCACACATATGAGAATTAGTTACTACTCTAACATAGGGCAAAGAAACCTTGAATTTGGAAGAGGTAATGTTGGCCTTACAAGGCTTAATATCCTATTTTGATGTTAACAAACAAGTATAACTTAACATATTTGGTTAAGTGTTGTTATTTTTAGGACTAAATGAAGAATGCAAGGATAAAGAGTTCATGAGAGCTTGTACTTCAGAAAAGGATAATTATATCAAAGCTTGAGGCATGGATTCAAGGAATAAAAAGCCAAAAGCCAAAACTCAACATGGAAAGCTCAAAGTTCAAATGAAGCTCAAACTTCAAATGCTATATCTTGAAAGCTCACAAGGATCAAAAAACATGAAAGCCTTATCTAAATGCAAGTGATCCAAATTGAAAGCTCAGAGAAGTCTAGAAGATCAGAAGTTTAGCAAAGAAGATCAAGAGACCTTAAAGCAAAGAAAGTGTTAAACCAGCTTAGGTCAAAGTATTTGTAAGTACTTCAAGTTGGTTCAAATATGAATTTTTCATTTTGAAGCTCATTAGGCAAAGGGGACTTAGAGACCATAGCTTAAGTCTTGGAACATGTTTTTCAAAGTTAAACAAATCTATATTCCAAGAAAATCTAAACAAAAATGAGAGAGAAACAAAAAATGACTTGAAAAAGAAAAATAATCAGTTGACAAACGACTTGCTAATTTAGAGAAGTATAACTGAAGACAGAATCTTGACAGACAACTGTCAAGGTTTTGACAGACGACTGCCATTGCAAAGTGAGAAGCCTGTGAGTATTCTGCCAGACGACTGTCAACCCTCTGTGTATATTGAAAAAATTTGAATTGTTCATCGACAGATGACTGTCACCATATGGACAGACGACTGCCACCCTACTGAGTTGTATTATAACTACATTATTCTGGTGACAGGTGACTACTAATCAAGGGACAGACGACTGCCACCTCTCTGCCTATGTTTTTATAGTTATAACATATTTATAGACGACTACCAAAACTTCACAGTCGTCTAGCTAGCGGCATGTTTCAATTTTCCAATGAATATAATCTTTGAAATTCAAATTTTTGGAAGCTTAAATAATTTTAATATTTGGAAACAACTCTAAGTATTCTTAGGGAACATGCAAGGAGGTTTTCTACCTCTATAAATACCCTCAAGGATCATTGTTTTAAAACAATAAGAGAGATCAAGAAATCAAATTCAGCAATTATACTCTCTTAAGCCTTTTGAAATTCTGAAAGTTCTTCAAAGCTCACATCTTGCACGAAATATACTGAAGTCTTGCTGATCTTCTCACCAATCTAGTGCTTCAATTGCTAATTCTTTCATCTATTGAAAGAACTCTACGGTGATACAATTTTGGAGCTTCAATTCTGAATTTCATATTCTGAATTTACTTTGAAGTATATTAGTTGTGCTGTAATTGTTGTACTAACCAGCTCTTTGAGGAGCAAGTTCTTTGCACACATCTATTTGATTTTTATCCTGTAGATTGACGAATCCAAGGACTGTTTGGATAATTAACTAAGCAAAGGGATATTGTTTAGAGAGGCGGGCTCTAGCCTAGTTAAGAAGTGACCAAGCGAGGGTACATCATTTGGAGAGGCGGGCACTAGCCTAGTTAAGGAGTGACCGGACAAGGGGATATCGTTTGGAGAAGGAGGGCTCTAACCTTAACCAAGGAGTGTTGTAAAGGTATTATTCCTCCCGTTAAAGGAATAGGTTTAGTAATCCTTTGGTGGTTTGCCAAAGGCGAGGACGTAGGTTGGGTATAAGCCGAACCTCGTAAAAATCTCTGTCTCACTCTTTCTTTCTCTTACTCTTTATTTTCAGTACATATTTAAATTATGTGGATGGTTTAAATTGAAAATCATATATACTATGTAAATTTGGAAATCAAACAAACTTAAAGTTAAATTTTGATTTGGGTTGCAGAAAACAAAAAGAGAGTACGTTGGTTAAACCATTCTTTGCGGAAACCATATGGGAGTACGTTACTTGGTTAAATACCCAAAGATAAATTAACTGAATGTTTATTTGAATTCTAAATATTTGGAAAGAGTGATTGAATTTTATATTAAACATCATATTGAAGAAGAAAATTCACGACAGGGCTGCAAATTGATATCAGCAAGTATAAAATTATCATTCACAACAGTGCTTGGTTCAAATTTTTACTCATTCTTGGTTTGGCTGTTTTTACTTTCAAATTGTGGTTGATTGGTTTGGATAGTGTGGTTGAAGATTGAGTGTTTAATTAGTTGATTGTTTAAAAGAATCTCAGTTATTGTGTAATTGATAAATTAAACAAATAAGTTAAAGAATTGGTTAAAGAATTAAAAGAAAGTTTTAAATTCCAATTCACCCCCCCTCTTGGGAAGCTATTCCCAATTTCAGGTAACAAGTCCATTACTGGGTTTTCATCAAAGAAAGATGGTTAGCGATGAAATTTCACATGGTGAAGGACTTGTGGTGAAGGATAACCAAGAACGTGGGAGAAGCAAGTTCCGGAGTGGATCTCGATCGCAGTTCGGGAAGAAGAAGGACATAAGGTGTTTTAAGTACAGGAAAATTGGGCACATAAAATCGAAGTGTTCAGAGTGGAAGAAAGGGAATGTTGAAAATCAAAAGCGTTCGTCAAAATCTGCAAATGTAGTGGAAGAAGGAGACTTAGAGAGCAGTGTTGGTGATATGCTTTCTATTTCATTAGGTTCAAAATACCTCACAAATTCTTGGATCCTAGATTCGGGATGTTCTTATCACATGACACCAAATAGAAATTAGTTCAACACCTACAAGTCAATTAATTTTGGTTATGTTCTAATGGGAAATGATGTTGCATGCAAAATAGTTGGAATAGGAAATGTTAGAATTAAAATATATGATGGTGTGGTGAGATCTTTATGTGATGTAAGGCATGTACCAGATTTACGGAAGAATGTGATTTCATTGGGCACTTTAGTAGATTACAATGGGTATAGTTAAAAATCTGAAAGTGGTGTGTGAAGGCGACTTGATCGTGGTGAAGGGATAGAAGGTAGTGGGAAATATCTATGCACTGTAGGGTATTACAGTTATAGGTGGAGCAACATTGTGAGTTAGGTAATACTATTTTACATAAAACAACCACACACAAGACGAAGGGTATTCATAACTACATTTATTCAGATGTTGGGGGACCGGTGATGGTAGCATCACGGGTTGGACATATGTTTTTGTTGGCCTTAAAAAGTTTAAAATCTTGTTTTGATGATAACAAATAAGATGAACTTAACATATTTGTTAAAGTGATGATGTTTCAGAATTGCTTATAGCGCAAAGTTCAAAAGCTTCAATAGTTATAAAGGATCAATACCATTAAAGTTATATTCATACTTAAAGAGATCCAAAGGAAGCTCAAAGCAACACCAAAATGATCAAAGGATGAGGAATCTAAAGCTGACTCAAGCTAAAGTCCAAGGAAACTCAAAGTGACCATATCATGGAAGACTTCAAGCTTAGAGTGTAGGGCTTGAGGATATGCAATGTAAGTACTTCATATTAAAATACCATGAGAAAATATTTTGAAGCTCATTAGGGGTATTATGGACTTAGAGAGCTAATTTTCAAAACTTCAGAAAATGTTTTAATAAGTAATTAAAGCAAGAAAGTAAGGAGTGTTTGAAAAATAAACTGAAAAATCATATTTTTGTCTGTCCATACGATTGAAGGTTCACTTCAGACGTCTGAAGAATTTATTTAGACGGCTGAAAAATTTCTTGAATAGATTCTAAAGAGGCAGTATACCCTCAAACATCTGAATTGGATCCTCAGATGACTGAAGAATTTATTTAGACGGTTGAAAAATTTCTTGAACAGATTCTAAAGAGGCAGTATACCCTCAAACATCTGAATTGGATCCTTAGACGACTGAAGTGTCACCTCATACGTTTGAACAGGATCTTCAAACGACTGACCTTGTATCAATTCAAATTCTTCAGAGTTTTTGAACTGTTCAAGCGACTGAACCTGAAGGCCCAGATGACTGAACACTGTTAACAGCCAGATTCTTTAAATATTCCGATTTCAAATTTAAACTTCTTGTGCCTCAATCTTTCTAAAACCTTGGGGGACACTCCAAGTAAACTTGGGCAGCACGAATGAGAGTATTTCTAAGCCTATAAATACAGGGTTCATGAAAATCAAACTAACCAAGAATTGAATAATCTCTCAAAGCTCTCTTGCTACTGCTTTGTGTTCTGAATTGCTGCAAATTAACTGAGTGATTTCTGAGTTTATCACAACTTCTCTGAGGCAAACAAATCGAGTTCTTGATTCTATTCAAGAGAAGGAAACCAGTGATAAATTTTTTAAGCTTCAATATATATTCTTTTTATATTTTAGAATTGAAGTATATTAGTTTTCAATTGTACTAATCAGCTTTATCTAAGAGCACTCTTTGTACACATTTGTTGTATCTCTTGTAGATTGTGACGAGTCCAAGGTATTTGGATCGTTGAACCAAGCGACGGGATATCGCTTGGAGAGGTGACTACTCTAGCCTATTGAAAGAGTGTTGAGCATAGGGTATCGCTTGTAACGGTGTTGTTCTGCGCGAAAAGGAACTGATTTAGTGGAATCCTTTGATGGTTTGCCAAAGGCAAAGACGTTGGCTGGGGATGATCCAAACCTCGTAAAAATCATGGTGTCATTCTCTTTCCTTACTTTCTTTAATTTTCAGCAAACATATAAACTGTGTGGATGTTTTAATTTTCATGATCATATAAACTATGAAGTTTGGAAATTAAATAAACTGAAGTTTAATTTTTTTTGGGCTTGCGGAAACCAAAAGGGAGTACGTTGGTTGATCAATAAATTTGCAAAAACCATAAGGGACTACGTTGATTGGTCAACACCCCAAAACCTATTAACTGAAGGTTTATTTGAAATCTGAATTTTGGAAAGAGAGTGGATGTTATATTGATTATTATATTGAGAAAATTAATACATTCACTACAGGGCTTGAATCTAAATTCATATATACATAGTGCTGCGTACAACCAAGCTAAAAATTGTCAAAAGAATTGCATAGCATATCTTGATTGAATATTGTGTGGTTGTTTGATTGGTTGATTAAGTTTTGTAGTTGTGGATTGAATAAGAATTAAGCATTTGTTGTGTGATTTCTAAATCAACAAGAAGTTAAAGAATTCATAAAAAGAATTTAAAAGAAATTTTAATAATCCAATTCACCCCCCCTTTTGGGACTACACCTTTGTTTTCAGTTTATCGTGGGTTTATCACGAAAGGTTTTGGTGTATCTCATGCGGCACAAGTTAGAAATGTTTATCAGGTTTAACTTAGGGCTAAGGTGGAAAACTAGACCGGGAGAGAGATCCCCAGATCAGGCATTGGAACTGAATATGTTGGTTCAATTCAAGGTGTTTTGTGAGCAGCATGGAAGATTGTATGTAGGGCTTGCAAGGAACTTCTTGATGAAGTCAATGAGTATGGTTTGTTTCTTGCTTAACCGATTGCCAAAGGTATCATTAGATGGAAAAGTTGTAGGAGAGGTGTGGATAGGTTATGCAATAGACCACTCTGTTGTGAGAATGTTTGAATGTCCTACTATGTACATTTCTAGTGAGGTGAGATCTAAGCTTGGCGCAATGTCCGGACGGTACATCTTTCTAGGGTATAAGAAAGGAGGGTTCAAGTTGTGTGATCCAATGGCAAATAAGGTGGTGATTAATAAAGACATGGTTTTTAGTGAGAAAGTCATGGTGCAGCGTACTTAGGTAAATAAAGAGATATAGGTGCCAGAAAAATGCAATAACAATGAACATGTGATGCGGGTGGAGTTACAGACTCGGGGTAGAGGTGACATCGTTCATAATGTAGGTTTATGTGTTTGCTATTATGGGAAGCTGCAGGGAGATTGGGGTTATCTTAGGATGGCTTTGTGGACAAAACTATAGGGAGATTGTGGTTGTATCAGGGTGGTTTTATGGAGAATCAATGTAAATTCTCTATCGCTTGGTACCCCAAGGATGGACGGTGATGTTCGAGATATGTTAAAGGTCCCCTATGCTGGCACAATGGGGTGTTTCGGTAGGCAACATAGTGATCTGTCAGTTATGAGATTCGTGAATGCAAACTATGCAGGGGGCTTTGATGATAGGAGGTCTATAACGGGGTTTGTGTTTACTGTTGTGGGAAGACCCATTTATTAGAAGTCCAAGATATAATCTATGCATGGTTGTAATGTCTACAACTGAATTTGGGTTCATGGTAAAAGCCGAAGCTACCACGGACAAGTTCAAGTGTTGCTTGGACTTACTACATCTCTCCAGTTGCTAGACAGGAGGTGATCCAATCAAATTGTCCCAGTGTTTATATTTTCAGTTTTCTCCTAAAGGGTGTATATTCGCCTAGGTGAAGATTATTGCAATGTGTGACTCATATACTAAGTGGAACACATGTACAAAGAGAAAACATGGTGGAAAACAAAATGCTGGTAAGCATGACGAAATCGTCGACCCTTTCCCTGTAACCGTCGATGATTTCCCTATAACCGTCGACGGTTTGGCCTACGTGCTGTGAAATTGTTGACGGTTCTGAACCTGTCACTTCAACTGTTTGCTCTCGGTATTAAATCATCGACGGTTTGGCTTAGTTACTGGCGCTAGTTTTTCAAATTTTGCATTGGGATGTTAGGTTGGTTGGGTTTTGGAGGGAGAGCCTCCGAGAAACTTATATATACATTGTATATGTTGTAACTATGATGTTGTTCATGTCTTTAGACACAAGATAGTGAAAATCACATTGTCGATTACTCTCGTTGATGTAGGCATTGCCGAACCACGTAATTCTTTGTGTTTTTGTTATTGCTTTCATTATAATCTGCGTGATTGTTGTTTTGTATTTTTCACTGTTGAGTGCTGCATTATAAGATCAATTTATTTTGTCGTGCATTCGTTTTTCATAAAAATAAATGTCTTTGATTCAAACCATTTAAAATATCTTTCTTGACATAAACATTTAAAAATATGGAAATAAATCACGTCCTATTGTCACGTGAACTAGAAAAATTCAGTTATCAAATTCATTAGTAACGAGAATATTTTATACCTAAAAAAAGTCTTAGTGAGGAATTGAAAATTCATTTTTAAAAATTTTTCAGTGATGACTTTTTAGCGACAAAGTGGAACGAATTTTTATTTTACCCAAAACGTTTTCAACAATGATGTCTAGACCTTACTCGTCCCAATTTTTTTTTTGTTTTAGTATTATTATAGCCCCAGTTAAACACTAATTCTCCAAGAATAGACAAATATAATCTGAAAAAAAAAAAAGAAACTAAAAAGAAAGAAAGAATAATGAGGGAAAAGGGATTAATTAAGTGAGTGAAGGATTAATTACACAGGAAGTGAAGCTCTATAAAAGCTCCAGTTCTATTACTCTAATTCTCTCTCTCTCTTCTAGTCTTTATAGCATTCCTATCTTATCTAGTTTTGACTTTATTTTCTTCTTTTTCTTTTTCTATACATTATTATTATTATTATTATTATTATTATTATTATTATTATTATTATTATTATTTGATATACTGATGACTCAAGCCACCATCGCGTCACTTTGGATACTATGGTGCGGCACCAAATTCTGGGAGGGTGAAAGTCGTCCATCCATTGAGGCACCTCTGGTAATTCACTAGGATAAACTCTCAAGGAGAAATTGAATTTGTTACCTTGGGGTCACCAAAGTCATTATTACTATCATTTGTTAGTTTAATGTTACAAAATAACCCTAGAAAATGTAAAATGAATAAACAAATAAGATAAAATATATCTAACACTATTATTACATTACATTATGTAATTGTATGTATATACCTTATCATTATCTAAAGTGAGTTCTCATGTTCGTTGTGTGTTGCTCCACGAGTAAGTACTATTGAAGTGGGATTTGTTTTTAATTGCAAGGGAAGGAGTGATAATTGCTAACTTCGTGGTGACATGTGGTTGCGTAGGGTGTTTCTAATGTATTTGCAATGGGTATTGCAATTGGAGGCCAAACTTGTATATGAAAATAAGATACAATAAATAAAATTGTGAAATTTATTGGTTTAGGTATGCGTAGCATTAACTCTACGAAAAATTTTCCCCCTTATGTACGGTGCAAAAGAATTGTTAGTATCTACCACAGGATAATACAATCCTTCTGATTGGTTGCATTCACCAATCGGGTGATAGAAACAATACGAGTTGGTTAACCCAAATAAATATATTTGAATAATGATCACAAGAAAGATATCATGATCAGATTAGCAAATAAAAGAATTCTTTAGGTAGAAGAATTTGCAAGGAAGAAAAAAGCACTAGCAATTTTGTTCTTATATATATATATATATATATATTTTGGATACCTATCTAATATTTTTTGCAACTCAATCATGTAAGATCAAATCATAAAAGACTTGAACTTTTAGAACTTTATCTATAACTCAATAAAGGTTTTTTTTTTCTTAAAATCTATCAAATGGTCATTCCTCCTCCCCTCCACTCCCCTCCCCTCCCACCCAAAATGGGGCTATTGTGCGTGATTAAGCCCTAAATGGAACAATTTTTTGGAAGTAAGAGTAGAAATGGGAAGAAAATGAGAAGAAAATAAATAGAAAGAAGGGGGAAATGACATAAAAAGAAGGATAGGAATAGAAAAAAGGGGGGGGGGGATGAGAGGAAATGATGAAAAATTAAGAAATAGGAAAGAGAAAAAGAAAAAAAGAAAAAAAATGCCAAAATATAAATGAATCTTTGGAAGGACAATAAGCAAAACATTATAAGATGATTCTGACCATTTTTATCTTGACAATAATAAATTTTGATTTAAAAAAAAAATCCTAAACCACTATTGCCTTGGCCCCACTCCAACCAAATATAAAGTTCTCTAGATTGAGACATCTTTTTGTTCTTTAATAGGTTCTATGAGCACTCGAACTATGTTAGGACTCAAATTTATATTAGATATGCAGGCAACTTCTTGAAAGAAGAAATCCAGTCCAACTTTTAATTAATAAGATATTATCTATACTAAGGGCTTGGATTCAACATTAGGTTTGTAGCCTAGTCTCCCTTAATTTCTCATAGTCCAAGCCCTGTTCCATATTTTCTCACGTTTCATTAGGTCCGCTTTGATATCAAGTTGCATTTTTAGGCCACGTGATCTCAGGAGATAGTATTTCAGTGGATCCCAGCAAGATCGATGCAGTAGTGAATTGGGTCAGGTCAAAGAACATACAGGAAGTTAGAAGTTTCTTGGGACTGTCAGGTTATTATCATTGATTTGTTGAGGGGTTTTCAGTTTTGTTAGGGTCTCTTACATGGTTGACCAGGAAAAAAGTCAAGTTTGTGTGGGATGAAGAATGCGAGCAGAGTTTCTAGGAATTAAAGCAGCGACTCGTTACTGCACCAGTACAGACTATTCCATCATTCGGTGATGGTTATGTGATTTATAGTGACGCGTCTTTGAGAGGACTCGGGTGTGTACTGATACAGCATGGTAGGGTGGTGGCGTATGCGTCTAGATAGTTAAAAGAATATGAAAAGAACTACTCTACTCATGATCTGAAATTGGCTGCGGTTGTACATGCACTGAAGATCTAGAGACATTACTTATATGGTGAAAGGTGGGAAATATTTTCTGATCACAAGAGCATAAAGTATTTCTTTACATAGAAAGAGTTGAATATGCGCCAGAGAAGGTGGTTAGAACTTATCAAGGATTACGACTGCACCATCAGTTACCACCCAGGTAAAGCAAATGTGGTGGTTGATGCTTTGAGCCGTAGATTAGAAAATACAACACAGTTAGCTGCAGTAGTTGAACACCCAATTCAGATGGACTTGGAAAGGCTCGGCGTGGAATTAGTAGCAGATGATATTGCCATTCTGGTTGTACAGCCTACACTTTATGAAAGGATTAAAGTCGCTCAGGGGAATGATCTAGAATTGGCAGAAGTGATAGCCAGAATATATGACGGTTAGGGAGAAGAATTCAGCATTTCTGACAGTGGGGCTTTGAGATTTCGCACCAGATTGTGTGTGCCTACAGATGACAACATCAGGAGGAAGATTTTAGAGGAGGCACACAGATCTCTATACATTGTTCATCCTGGCAGTACGAAAATGTATAGGGATCTGCATGAGTAATTCTGGTGGAGTGGCAAAAAGAGGGAAATAGCAGAATTTGTGTGGTAGTGTTTAACGTGCCAGTAGGTTAAGGCTGAGCACTAGAGGCCTGCTGGTCAGTTGCAGACACTTTTCATTCCCGAATGAAAGTGGGACCATATATCTATGGATTTTGTTACTGGGTTACGGCCGGCGCCGCATGGTCAGAATGTTGTCTGGGTAATTGTTGAAAGGTTGACAAAGATAGTGCACTTTCTACCCATTAAGGTTAGCTACCCTATGAACAAGTTACCAGAGATTTACATACAGGAGATTGTTCGACCCCATGGAGTACTGCTATCCATAGTCTCAGACCGTGATCCACGTTTTACATTGCAGTTCTGAAGGAGTTTGTAGGAGGCATTGAGGGCTCAGCTAGCATTCAGCACCGCTTTCCATCCTCAGACAGTCGGTCAGACATAAAGAACTATTCAAATACTTAAGGATATATTACGAGCATGTGTATTGGATTTTGGGGGTAACTGGACTCAGTATATGCCATTGGTGGAATTTGCCTACAACAACAGCTACCAGGCTAGCCTTGGCATGGCTCCTTATAAGGCACTTTATGGTAGGAAGTGTCGTTCCCCTTTATACTAGAGTGAACTGGGTGAGAAGCAAGTTTTGGGGCCAGAGATAGTTCAGCAGGCGTACGATAAAGTCCGACTCATTCGAGATCGAATTAGTGCAACACAGAGTCGACAAAAAAGCTACGCAAATACTGGCCACCGAGAACTGGAATTTGAAGTGGGTGATTATGTATTTCTGAAAATAGCTCCACTGAAGGGAATCATGAGGTTTGGAAAGAAGGGTAAGTTGAGCACTAGGTTCATTGGCCCATTTGAGATACTTGAGAAGATTGGGCTACTTGCCTATCGGCTAGCTTTATCGCCATCTCTATGCAGGATTCACGACATGTTTCTTATCTCTATGTTAAGGAAATACGTCTCAAATCCTTCCCATATCATCAGCTATGCAGAATTGGAACTCAGGGATGATCTAGTATATGAGGAAGCTCCAGTACAAATCTTAGACAGAAAAGAATAGGAATTGCGTAGTAAAAAGATACCACTAGTAAAAGTCCTATGGAGGAATCACGCGATAGAAGAAGCCTCGTGGGAGCTTGAAGATGAGATCAGATGGAAATAGCCCCACCTATTTAGTGAATACAACAGTGATGTATAAATAAGGTAATAGTAATTTTATTTTGTTTAAACAGTGGAATTGTAATGTAGAGTATAGGATGGGTAGTAATTTGGTTTTAGGGGAATTTTATTTTATACTTGTAATCTCCCAAAACTACCCATGTAACCATAGTATTCCTCTGCCATAAGTGAGGAAAGGTAATAAAATAAGTAGACCTTTTTGCCTTTAAGGGATGATGAGCTATATGAATAGTAAATTTCGAGGAAGAAATTTTATAAAGAGGGGAGAATGTAATGACCCGAAGAATAAGGGTACTTAAATAATAAAGAGGGATAGAAATGGAAACAGTAACAGAAGGAGGCAGCCAACTTTGTCGACGAACGCGATGTTGCACTTTGGATGTGATAATCCTAATAAATTTTCCAAGCCTCATCGACGAACACAGGGGTTTCGTCGACAAGGGTTCTTTAGGATCTCATCGAAGAGCAGAAACCGAGAGAGGACTTTTGGGAAGTCTGAAATTCTTTGATGAGGGTGCAGATTCATCGACCAACTTTCTATAGGACTCGTCGATGAGGTGACGTGGCTCGTCGATGAATTCCACAGTATAAATAGCCTAAAACAGGGTTAAATGCATAAATTTTTAGCAAAATTCCCACACTCTCTCTCCTACGGCTCCACCTCCTTCTCTCTTTGATTTCGGCCCCGTCGTTTGCCAAATCGACGATCTGAGGCCACCACGACGCTCTTGGGGAAGTTCTCCCTAAGTCTGCCGGAGCAGATCATCGGTGGGACGAAACTGGATTTCATCCTAGATTTAGGGTAAGGTTTTTTATTCGAAATTAGGCTTTTCGAAAATTGTAGGTAGTGCAGAAGACGTAGAAATAATGATGTTTTGTTATGAGATTTATGGTTTTTAGGGTGTTGAGTGGAGAACCCTACGGGTGTAGGTAGGGGTGAGCAAACGGTCGGTTCGGTCAAATTCGGTTAATTAACCGAATTAACCGAAATTTTCGGTTAATGATTTTTATTAACCGAACCGACCGAATAAGAGATGTTAACTGAACCTCACCCGACCGAATTACCTTTTCGGGTAATTCGGTTAACCGAATTTAACCGAATTTATTTTAAATTAATTATTAAAAATAGATTATAATTATAACTTTAGTCTTATTTTTACGCAATCTCAAACTTTAGTCTTATTTTTACGTAATAAAAATAATCTTAAAACTCAATTCATAATTTTAATTTCTCTTAGAATAATCTTTCCCCCATCCCGCGTATATATATATATTATTAGTTTATATTTAAATTTTAATTTATTATTATTTCGGGTAATTCGGTTAACCGAATTAAAATTTCTCTTAACCGAACCGATAACCGATTAACCGAAATTTGGTCATCCATGACCGAACCGAACCGACCTATTTTTTAACCGAACCGAACCGACCGAAATTGATCGGTTAATTCGGTTAATTCGGGTTTCCCCGAATTATGCTCACCCCTAGGTGTAGGACCCACTACAATAGGGAGATTTTAGCAGAAACCAGGCAAGGGAAATATGCTATGCTAGGCAATACTAGTTTAATTTCAGTATGAATTATATGTTTTTACCAGATTATTATTTACAGCAGAAATTTGTACAATTTATCCATTATGTATAATATGTTTTAAATTACTGTGTAGCTTAAGAATATAGATATAGTACAGAGACATGCTTTATAGTATTTTTCAGGGCTATGTTTTACAGAATATACAGACAGTGAATATATTTTATAGTAATTACCGAATACCATGGTTATATAGTTGATACAGATACAGTTTACAGTACCATGACATACAGTTTTACAGTTTATTTCATACTGAAATACAGTTGATACAGATACAGTTTATCACAGCGTCATGGTTAATACATATATTATAGAATCATGGTAAAATAGATAGATTGTATATAGTAATGTATTATTCAGTATCAGACCCTAATGGATCAGATTCAATAGAGCACACTACCGTTGCTACATACAATATATAGTGCAACCGCCTATTCAGATAATACGTGGTATGAAAGTCAATCGTATAGAGTCCACCAGTGGACACTCCCCATCAAATATGGGTTGGGGAGGGCTGATCAGACTGATGGAGTATAGTGGTTTATCTTGGTCGGCCAACCAGGATAGATCCTGCCTTCGGGCCTCACAACCCTGTCATGAGGGGTTAAATTATGACATACAACCATCTAGGGAAGTTTTCAGTTATTATTATGTATGTACAGTTTTGCAGAAACAGGGAATATATGTTTATATATATTAAAAGAATTATGTACAGAAACCTAAAATACAGATATGTTAAGCAACATGGGAAGGTGGTTGTTATATTATTTGTACTATATTTTCAGATTCAGTTAAATGTGATTATATAGAAACATATGTTCTTAGTATTGTAACTCATTTGCCACACACTAGCAATAGCATATTTCTTCTTATTGAGATTGGCTCATCCCATTACTTTAACATTTTTTAGGTAATCCAGGTAGGCGAGCAGATCAGGCTCGCAGATAGAGGGGCCTCAGTATTGCCCTGTCAGTAGAGTGAGTATTTTTGAGCGTATTTATGTACAACACTAGCCTAGTTGAGGGTATTTTGGGAAACAATCTTATATGTATATTTTGGGGACACATTTTAGCTCTCTGGTATTGTATATTTTCTTGATGATGTTCATATGGATTCTGCTTCAGTCTGATTAGGATGATGGTTTGGTTTAATTTAGTAGGTATCAGAGCATTATAAATTTTACAATATATATAAACCCCAGTTAAATAGCAGGTCGTTATAATTTGGTATCAGAGCCTAAGTTGCTAGGTTCTGTAGACTTTAGAGTGCAACGAAAGTAATACCAGAGTATAGGAAAGGGATTTGAGGTTTGTTCGGTTGTCTAGGTACAAGATTTTCGTGGTGGTTTTTGTGTTTTTCTTGAGGTGACAATTTTAGGAAAACCATAGTAAGCTATCGTCGGGTCATGTGTCAAAGTGGAAGAACTGGATTTTGAGTTAAGATTGGGGAGAGTAGTTAATGGTAAATATGGGATTTGAGTGGAATGAAATAGATAGGGTCTGTGTAGAAGATAAGGTGCTTAAGTGTGTTTCTCGTTTCAAGATGGACCCGGGAAGCAGTGGTACAAATGCTGGGAAGGATAGGCCAGGACCTTCTAGCATAGGTGGAAGAGATATAGATGATGTGCTACACAGTGTCACTCAGCAAGTGATGGCTGAGATGGCTAGGAGCTCTGGGGAGCGTGGTTGTTCGATCGAGCAGTTCACGTGGATGAAGCCCCCATCCTTTGCTAGAGGAGATGACCCAATTGTAGCTGAGAATTGGGTCCAGGACATCGAAGAGATGTTGGCAGTGCTTCCCTGTTTGGATGAGTAGAAGGTAATATTTGCAGCATTTAAGCTAACAGGAGAAGCGAAGCGCTGGTGGAGATCAGCACGATTAATAGAGGAGCAGAGGCCAGCTCTATTACCAGTGACGTGGGACCGATTCAAGGAGCTGTTCTTCGAGCGATATTTTCCTTCTGTTGTTCAAAGCCCAAAAGTAATAGATTTTATGCATCTGGTACAGAGGAAGATGACCGTATCTCAGTTCGCAGCTCGATTTATTGAGTTGTCGCGTTTTACTCCACATCTAGTACCTGATGAAGAGAAAAAGGCAAGGAAGTTTGAGGAGGGACTGAGGCAGAATTTGTTTGAGTAGGTGATTGGCTTCAGAGCTCAGACATTTACAGAGATTGTAGATAGAGCTATGATCATTGAGAGTGGTATACAAAGGGGTATAGCGGCTTAGAGTTAGAGGAAGAGGCCTGTGCCTTAGGGCTTTTAGGCTAGCTCTAGTAGGGGTCCATGGAGAGGAGGTCGTGATAAGGGAGATCAGAGGCAGATGATAGGACCTCGTGGGAATCAGGGTGCCCCAAATGTCCCGGTATGTCAGACGTGCAGGAGACGTCATTTGGGGGAGTGCTTGGTAGAGAGAGGTGTATGTTACCGTTGTGGGAGACCAGGCCACATGACACGTTCATGCCCTTGTCCACCAAACCAAGTCCCAGCTCCCAGGCCCTATTGGGGAGGATATCAAGTGCCTTATGGAGGCTAGCAGAGGAATATGGGCTCGGCAAGGGTTTACGCTTTGACGCCGGGTGATGTTGAAACTGCTACGGATGTTGTGACAGGTACATTTACTATTTTATCACATTCCGTTATTATTTTATTTGATTCAGGTGCTACTCATTCCTTTTTCTCTGCATCGTATGTTAAATTATCTGGAAGTGAGACCTAATTATTAGATATGGAATTGTTAGTAGCTATACCGTCAGGGTCAGTGATACGGTGTCAGAGGGTGCTCAGAGGTTATCCTATAGAAATTCAGGAGAGAGTGCTACCAGCGGACCTGATTGTGTTTGAGAAGTGCGAGTTTGATGTAATACTGGGTATGGATTGGTTGGCTGTTAATCATGCCAGTATTGATTGTTCTCAGAAGGAAGTAATTTTCAGACCCCCTGGTGAGCAAGAATTTCGATTCGTTGGATCTCGTGTGCGTGCTCCCTTGCAGATGGTATCAGCTATACAGGCGAGCAGACTACTCCGAGAAGGAAGTCAGGGGTTTGTAGCTTTTGTAAAAGAAGTGACAGAGAATGAATTGAAGCTTGACAGTACCCCAGTTGTACGAGAATTTCCAGATGTTTTTCCAGAGGAGCTACCAAGGTTGCCTCCTGAACGCAAGGTGGATTTTCCCATAGATTTACCTCTATGGATAGCGCCGATCTCTAAGGTTCCTTATCGTATGGCTCCAGTTGAATTACGAGAATTGAAGAATCAGTTGCAAGACTTGTTGGATAAGGGATTTATACGACCTAGTGTATCGCCATGGGCAGCTCCAATATTGTTCATGAAGAAGAAAGATGAGACTATGAGGATGTGTATTGATTATAGGGAAATCAACAAGGTTACTATTAAGAATAAATATCCTCTACCCCGTATCGATGACTTGTTTGATCAGCTCCAGGGTACATGGGGTGTATTCCAAGATCCACCTTAGATCAAGTTATCATCAGGTGAGAGTAAAGGCAGAGGACGTTGCAAAGACAGCCTTTAGGACCAGATATGGGCACTACAAATTCCTTGTTATACTGTTTGGTTTGACGAATGCCCCAGCTGTGTTCATGGACTTGATGAATAGAGTTTTTCACTAGTGTTTAGATCAATTTTTAGTAGTTTTTATTGATGATATACTGGTGTACTAGAGGAATTCTGAGGATCATGAGGTGCATTTGAGACAGGTTCAGCAGACACTAAGGGAAGAGAAACTCTGTGCCAAGTTTAGCAAGTGTGAGTTCTGGCTTGAGAAAGTTGTATTTTTAGGCTACATGATTTTAGGAGACAGTATTTCAGTGGATCCCTGCAAGATCGATGCTGTAGTGAATTGGGCCAGGCCGAAGAACGTATAGGAAGTCAGAAGTTTCTTGGGACTGGCAGGTTATTACCGTTGATTTGTTGAGGGGTTTTTAGCTTTGTCAGGGCCTCTCACGTGGTTGACTAGGAAAAATGCTAGGTTTGTGTGGGATGAAGAATGCGAGCAGAGTTTCCAGGAATTAAAACAGCGGCTCGTCACTGCATCAGTACTGACGATTCCATTAGGAGGGGATGGTTATGTGATTTATAGTGACACGTCCTTGAGAGGACTCGGGTGTGTACTGATGCAGCATGGTAGGGTGGTGGCGTATGCATCCAGATAGTTAAAAGAATATGAAAAGAACTACCCTACTCACGATCTGGAATTGGCTGCGATTGTACATGCACTGAAGATCTAGAGACATTACTTATATGGTGAGAGGTGTGAAATATTTCCTGATCGCAAGAGCCTAAAGTATTTCTTTACACAAAAAGAGTTGAATATGCACCAGAGAATGTGGTTAGAACTCATCAAGGATTACAACTGCACCATCAGTTACCACCCAAGTAAAGAAAATGTGGTGGCTGATGCTTTGAGTTGTAAATCAAAAAATACAGCACAACTAGCTGTAGTAGTTTAGTACCCAATTAAGATGGACTTGGAAAAGTTTGATGTGGAATTAGTAGTAGATGATCCTCAGGCGTTTATTTCCAGTCTGGTTGTACAACCTACATTTTATGAAAGGATTAAAGCCGCTTAGGGGAACGATCCAGAATTAGCAGAAGTGATAACCAGAATACAGGATGGTTAGGGAGAAGAATTCAGCATTTCTTATGATGGGGCTTTGAGATTTTGCACCAGATTGTGTGTGCCTGCAGATGACAGCATCAGGAGGATGATTTTAGAGGAGGCACACAGATCTCTATACACTGTTCATCTTGACAGTACAAAAATGTATAGGGATCTGTAGGAGTATTTTTGGTGGAGTGGCATAGAGAGGGAAATAGCAGAATTTGTGCAGCAGTGTTTGATGTGCCAGTAGGTTATATCTGAGCACCAGAGGCTGGCTGGTCAGTTGCAGACACTTTTCATTCTCGAATGAAAGTGGGACCATGTATCCATAGATTTTGTTACTAGGTTACCGCCGACTCTGCACGGTCAGAATGTCGTCTAGGTAATTTCTGATAAGTTGACAAAGACAGCGCACTTTCTGCCTATTAAGGTTAGCTACCCTATGAACAAATTAGCAGAGATTTACATACAGGAGATTGTTCGACCCCATGGAATGTCGGTATCCATAGTCTCGGACCATGATCCATGTTTACATTGCGGTTCTGGAGGAGTTTGCAGGAGGCATTAGGGACTCAGCTAGCATTCAGCACCGCCTTCCATCCTCAAACAAACGGTCAGACAGAGAGAACTATTTAGATACTTAAGGATATGTTACGAGCATGTGTATTGGATTTTGGGGGTAATTGGACTCGATATATGCCATTGGTGTAATTTGCCTACAACAATAGCTACCAGGCTAGCATTAGCATGGCTCTTTATGAGGCACTTTATGGTAGGAAGTGTTGTTCCCCTTTATACTGGAGTGAGCTAGGTGAAAGGTGAGTTTTGGGGCCAGAGATAGTTCAGCAGGCGTACGATAAAGTCCGACTCATTTGAGATTGAATTAGTGTAGCACAGAGTCGGCGGAAAAGCTACGTATATACTCGCCGCCGAGAACTAGAATTTGAAGTGGGTGATCATGTATTTTTGAAAATAGCTCCGCTGAAGGGAATCATGAGGTTTGGGAAGAAGGGTAAGTTGAGCCCTAGGTTCATTGGCCCATTTGAGATACTCGAGAAGATTGGGTCAATTGCCTATCGCCTGGTTTTACTGCCATCTCTGTTTAGGATTCACGACGTGTTTCATGTCTCTATGTTAAGGAAATACGTTTCAGATCCTTCCCATATCATCAGTTATGCAGAATTAGAACTCGAGAATGATCTAGCATATGAGGAAGCTCCAGTACAGATCTTAGACAGAAAAGAACAGGAATTGCGTAGTAAAAAGATACCACTAGTAAAAATCATGTGGAGGAACCACGCGATAGAAGAAGTCTCATTGGAGCTTGAAGATGAGATCAGACGGAAATACCCCCACTTGTTTAGTGAATACAACAGTGATGTATAAATAAGGTAATAGTAATTTATTTTGTTTAAACAGTGGAATTGTAACGTACAGTATAGGATAGGTAGTATTTTGGTTTTGGGGGAATTTCTTTTATACTTGTAATCTCCCAGAACTACCCATGTAACCACGGTATTCCTCCGCCATAAGTGAGAGAAGGTAATAAAATAAGTAGATCGTTTTGCCTTTAAGGGATGATGAGCTATATAAATAGTAAATTTTGAGGACAAAATTTTATAAAGAGGGAAGAATGTAATGACCCGAAGAATAAGGGTACTTAAATAATAAAGAGGGATAGAAATGGAATTGGGAATAGAAGGAGGCAGCTGACTTCATCGACGAACGTGATGTTGCACTTTGGATGTGATAATCCCAAGAAATTTTCTAAGCCTCGTCGACCAACATAGGGGTTTCGTCGACGAGGGTTCTTCTGGATCTCGTTGACGAGAAGATACCGAGAGAGGATTTTTAGGAAGTCTGAAATTCATCGACGAGGGTGCAGATTCATCGACGAACTTTCTACAGGACTCGTCAACGAGGTGACGTGGCTCGTTGACAAATTTCACAGTATAAATAGCCTAAAACCGAGTTAAATGCATAAATTTTCAGCAAAATTCACACACACACTCTCTCTCTCTCTCTCTCTCTCTCTCCTACTACTCCACCTCCATCTCTCTTCAATTTCGGCCCCGTCGTTCGCCAGATCTACGATCTGAGGCCACCACGACGCTCCTGGGGAAGTTCTCCCTAAGTCTGTCGGAGCGGATCGTCGGTGGGACGAAGTTGGATATCATCCCAGATTTAGGGTAAGGTCTTTTATTCGAAATTAGGCTTTTCGGCAATTGTAGGAAGTGTAGAAGACGTAGAAATAATGATGTTTTGTTCTGAGATTTATGGTTTTCAAGGTATTGAGTGGAGAACCTTGCGGGTGTAGGACTCACTACAGTAGGGGGATTTTAGCAGAAATTAGGTAAGAGAAATATGCTATTCTAGGCAATACTAGTATAATTTCAGTATGAATTATATGTTTTTACCATATTATTATTCACAACAGAAATTTATACAATTTATCCATTATGTATAATATGTTTTAAATTACTGTGTGGCTTGAGAATATAGATATAGTACAAAGACATGTTTTATGGTATTTTTCAGGGCTATGTTTTACAGAATATACAGACAGTGAATATATTTTATAGTAATTACAGAATACTATGATTATATAGTTGATATAGATACAGTTTACAGTACCATGACATACAGTTTTACAGTTTATTTCATACTGAAATACAGTTGATACAAGTACAATTTATCACAGTGTTATGGTTAATACAAATATTACAGAATCATGGTAAAACAGATAGATTGTATATAGTAATGTATTATTTAGTATCAGACCCTGATGGATTAGATTCAGTAGAGTACGGTACCGTTGCTACATATAGTATAGAGTGCAACCACCTATTCAGATAACACATGGTATGAAAGTCAATCATATAGAGCCCACGAGTGGACGCTCCCCATCAGATATGGGTTAAGGAGGGCTGATCAGACTGATAGAGTATAGTGGTTTATACTGGTTAGCCAGCCAGGGTAGATCCCGCCTTCGGGCCGCACAACCCTGTCATGAGGGGTTAAATCATGACATACAACTATCCAGGGAAGTTTTCAGTTATTATTATGTATTTACAGTTTCATAGAAATAGGGAATATATGTTTATATATATTAAAAGTATTATGTATAGAAACCTAAAATACAGATATGTTAAGCAACATGGGAAGATGGTTGTTATATTATTTGTACTATATTTTCAGATTGAGTTAAATGTGATTATATAGAAACAGATCTTCTCAGTATTATAACTCATTCGCCACACACTAGCAATAACATATTTTGTCTTATTGAGTGTTGGCTCATCCCATTACTTTTACATTTTTCGGGTGATCCAGGTAGGCGAGCAGATCAGGCTCGCAGATAGAGGGGCCTCAGTACTGCCCTGTCAGTAGAGTGAGTATTTTTTAGAGTATTTATGTATAGCCCTAGCCTAGTTGAGGATATTTTGGGAAACAGTCTTATATGTATATTTTTGGGACACATTTTAGCACTCTAGTATTGTATATTTTCTTGATGGTGTTCATATGGATTCCACTTCTCGCTGATTAGGTTGATGGTTTGGTTTAATTTAGTAGGTATTAGAGTATTATAATATTTACAGTATATATATATATATATATATAAACCCAGTTAAATCGCAGGTCGTTACAGGATATATAAGCCTACGGTAGTTAACCAACTCAGCCGCCTACAGTATTATTTCGACTCGGTTCAATATCTTAGCCTGCACCGTTTTAATCTGGTCCGCTTTGATATATCCTCTATGGTATTATTCTGACATAGCATTTTCACAAAACCTGGAACAATTTGGAACTCCTGTTCCTATATCTCATTTCAACGATTCTCAACCCAAATCATTGAAATACATAAGCTCATGCCACACTTATTTGGGTAAATAAACAATTACATCATAATTACTTCAAGAATACAGTCAAACATAAATAAAGGTACGGTCATCCCTATAATACAATTTATTCAAAATATGATTTTCCAACGAAAACTAAGATGATACCCGAAACCCCCAATTTTCCCAAAAATTGTAAACCCGAAAATCTCATAATTTCACTCGATAGATTTTCTCAAATAAGTAACCAAAACATTCATATCATCGTAAGCTGCAATTTTACCGATTCAAATTTCACAAATAATTGATATAAACATAATCCTCTTACCTTTTCACCAGATCTTGAAACACGAACTAAACAGTCCAAAACAGTAACACAGGATCCCCAAAACCTAAAAACTGAAGAACACAACTTCAATACGATCCTATCCACTACAGATTTACCGAACCGAAAACAGATTTAGGCCTTTACCTCAATTTTGGTGCAAAACCAAAAATCCTCGAAACAAAGATTCAATCTGCTATAAATGTAGATATTCCCCCCTAATCCACATAGTAACGTCGGATCATTGATTCGGGTAACAGACGGCCCGAAACTTTAGAGAGAGAGAGAGTGGTTCAAGTTATAGAGAGAGAGAAAGAGAGAGAGAGAGAGAGAGAGAGAGAGAGAGAGAGAGAGAGAGAGAGAGAGAGAGAGAGAGAGAGAGAGAGAGAGAGAGGATTTTTAGTTTCTTAGCAATGAAGCAAACTAAATGACATTTATAGACCCCTTGACACGGTCAGCCTCATCGACTAATCAACAAGCAGCAGAGGGGTGTTTGTCGACGACAGAGTGGCCTCGTAGACGAGCCTGAGATTTTATAATTCCCAAAATCTCTAGGTATTCACTCGTCGATGAACTTATAAATTTCATCGCCAAGCTATAGAAGGGACTTCATCGACGAGAGAAGAAGCCTTGTCGATGAGCCTCGCTGTTTTTTTCTTTAATTTATCTTCCCTTTTCTCATTTATTTAATCCAAAATTCTCAAGTCGGGTTCTTACGACCTCCCCTCACAAAAATTTCATCCTCAAAATTTGCAATCTCTCACTTGTTAACTCACCAATATACCTAAATGCATACCCGACTCTAGGAAGAGCCGGCGACCACCCACATAGTAGCCTCATCCCAAATATATTACATACCCTCACTTATGGCGGAGGAATACCATGGTTACATATATAGGGTCTCGAGAGTTCACAATATCTCAAAACTATCCTTGAGACTGACCACACACCATTACTCTAAATATTAGAAACATCACATACCTACATAAACCAATCCTACAAACAAAGCTACCACTCACTGGAGCATTTGTATAGTCCTGACAATCTCAAATCCTTAGAATAGTTGTGGATATTTCTGGCGTATTTCCGTCTCCAATTCCCTAGAAGCTTCCTCACTGCGTGATTCCGCCACAACACTTTCACTAACGGTATCTCCTTGGTACACAACTTCTGAACTTTCTGGTCCAGAATTTGAACAGGTATTTCCTCATATGCCAAAGCATCCCCAATCTCCGAAGATTCATAACTAATCACGTGTGATGGATCCAGCACATACCTCCTCATCATAGATATGTGAAACACATCGCGGGTCCGAGAGAGCACTGGGGGTAGTGCAATCCTATAGGCTACCAGACCCACTCATTCAAGTACCTCGAATGGTCCAATATACCTCGGGCTTAGCTTTCCCTTTTTCTTAAATCTCATCACTCTCTTCATCGGAGCGATCCTCAGGAATATCTTACCCCCACCTCGAATTCTAATTCCCAACGGCGTACATTCGCGTAACTCTTCTACCGACTCTAAGATGATTTAATTCTATTCCTAATCAATCTAACCTTCTCAGAAGCCTACTGCATGAGTTTGGGACCCAATACTAGTTTGGAAGCTATTATTATAGGCGAACTCCACCAACGATAGGAACCGCATCTAGTTACCGTCAAAGTCTAACACACAAGCCCGCAACATATCTTCCAAGATCTATATCGTCCTCTCTGACTGTTTGTCAGTCTAGAGGTGGAACGTTGTACTAAAATTAAGCTTCGTCCCCAGTGCTTCCTGTAAGCTCTTCCAAAATCAAGAAGTGAATCTTGGGTCTCGATCTGAAACAATGGACATCGGTATTCCGTGCATTCTGACTATCTCTTGCACGTATAGGTCTGCTAGCCTACTCAAAGGGTAACTAACTTTCATCAGTGCAAAGTGAGTAGATTTAGTTAACCTATCAATGATCACCCAGATAACATTCTGCCCATGAAATGCTGGTGGCAACCCGGTGACAAAGTCTATGGAGATAAGCTCCCATTTCCACTCCGGGATACTCAATGGCTGCAACGGCCCTGCCGGCCTCTAATGCTCAGTCTTTACTTGCTGAAACATCAGAAATTGCTCCATAAATCGAGCAATCTCCCTTTTCATGCCACTCCACCAAAAAGATTCGCGCAAATCTTGATACATCTTCGTGCTACCCGGATGTACCGTATACAAAGAACGATGAGCCTCCTCCAGAATCGTCCTCCTTATACCCTTATTGTTTGGAACACATAGTCTAGTTCCAAAACTCAACACACCTCCCTAGGAGATGTTAAAATCTACAGCCAACCCCTGCTGCATTTTCTCTACAACCTCGACTAACTCTTTATCATTGGCATGTGCGGCCTTAATTTTCTCAAATAATGTCAATTGGATCACCAAGCTAGCAATGAAATCCTGATGATTTATGTCCACCAATTCCATGCCAAGACCCTCTGGGTCCCTCCTGATATGATGTTGATCTACCACTGTGGATACTAACGTATGCTTTGACTTCCGACTCAACGCATCAGCTACCACGTTAGCTTTCCCTGGATGATAGCTAATGGTGCAATCGTAGTCCTTGATCAGTTCCAGCTAGCTCCTCTGCCTCATGTTCAACTCCTTCTGTGTGAAAAATATTTAAGGCTCTTGTGGTCCGTGAAGATCTCACACTGTTCACTGTACAAGTAGTGTCTCCAGATCTTCAACGCATATACTACTGCCACCAACTCCAGATCATGCGTAGGGTAACTCTTCTCGTACTCTTTGAGTTACCAAGAAGCATAAGCAATTATTTTCCCTTGTTGCGTTAGCACACATGCCAAACCCTTTAGAGAGGCGTCGCTGCAAATCACAAAACCACCATCCCCAAATGGGATGGTTAAAAGCAGAGCAGTGACCAGTCGGTGTTTCAACTCCTGAAAACTCTGCTCGCACTCGTCGGTCCAATCAAATCTCACATCCTTCCTCGTTAACCGTGTCAAAGGGCCAGCTAATCTAGAGAATCCCTCCACGAATTGCTAGTTGTACTCAGCTAGTCCTAGGAAACTCCGAACTTCCTGCACGCTCTTCGATTTCACCCAATTAACCACTGCTTCAATCTTACCTGGATCAACTAAGATACCACCTCCCAACACGATATGTCCTAAGAATGCAACCTAGTTCAACCAGAATTCAAATTTCTTCAGCTTAGCATACAACTTCCTTTTCCACAGTATCTGAAGCACCAACCTCAGATGGTTTTCATGCTCTTTTTGACTCCTAGAATATCATCAATGAATACCACTACAACTGGTCCAGGTATTCATGGAAAACCCTACTCATTAGGTCCATAAATACCGTCAGAGCGTTAGTCAACCCAAATGGCAAGACCAGAAACTCGTAGTGACCATATCTGGTTTGGAAAGCAGTCTTCACAACATCCTCAGTCTTAACTTTCACCTGATGATACCCTGACCGTAGATCGATCTTTGAAAAGACTTGCGTTCCCTGTAGCTGGTCAAACAGATTATGTAAGAACCCGAACCGTGAAAACTGGATTTAAATAAATAAGAGAGGGGCAAATTGGGAATTTGGTAGATTCCATCGATGAAGCCAGATTTCGTCAATGAAATTCAGAGACTCGTCGATGAGGAGAAGCTGAGGAGTCTTGAAAAAATTAGGGATCTCAGATTCGTCGACGAGGCCATCAATTCTTTGACAAAGTCAGTGAAAGATTCATTGACGAAGGCCATGCATTTCTCGTCAACGAAATTTAGAGACTCGTCAACGAGGAGAAGCCGAGGAGTCCTGAAAAAATTAGAGATCTCAGACTCGTCGATGAGGCCACCGATTCGTCGACGAGGGCAATGGCAGATTCGTTGACGAGTACGCCATTTCATTGATGAAGGCGCCCGAGTTAAAGGGCTATAAATAGGAATCTTTTTACTTCCTCACTAAGAAAACTTCAAATATCTCTCTCTCTCTCTAGAACTCTCCCTACTTTTTCTCTCTCTCTAGATTTCTTTGCTGATCGTTGCTGGAATTGGTCTGAAGTTACCACGAGGATCATGGAAGGATTCTCTACAAGTTCTATGGATCGAAATCCCATTTAAGAGATTTTCGAGTTTCAGCGTAAAATTAAGGTAAGGCTCGAATTTCATTTCTGATCCAGTAGTTTTGTAGGATACTATCTTGTGAGCATATTATGTACTATCGATTGTAGGTTTTGGAACTCGGTTCGTTTTTTAGGGACCTTAGAGTTTGGGATTAGCTATACAGGGAAAAGGTAAGGGGAACTGTGTTTATATTAGTTATTTTTGAAATCGGACTCGGTGAAACTGTGATTCACGGTCCTATGTGTGTTTTGCTACTCATTTGGGGGGAATCTAATAGGAAAAACTATGAGTTTTTCATTATCATAGTCTTGGGAAAAAGGGGGCAACATGCTGCATCACTGGTTTTGTTGAAAATCGAGTATATATGATGATTTATACTATGTTATTGGGATGGTCGTGCCTTGACTTGTTTAAACTGTATTTTTTTGAAAAACCATGATTTAGATTACCAAATGGGTGTGGTTTTTTTGGTTATATGAGCATGCATGTGTGTGTGATTAGTTAAGTGGCTAGTAGGAACGGGGTTTCGAATTGTTCTAGGTATTGAGAGTGTTCGACTCTATATCCAAGGGCGTGTGTTTATTGCCTGCCACGTAGGTAAGAGTGTCCGACTCTATATCTGAGGGTGTGAGCCTATATCGGCAGATCAGGCTGAGGGTGTGGATCCACTAGTTAGCACCGGTACAATGCCATGGGAGTCGAGGACTAGCCATGTTCCAGTGGCGCCGTGTTCACAGGTTGGCTACGGGCCAACGCCATATGTCGCGGGCTGGCTTTAGGCCGAAGGGTGTGACGACACCAGGATTATTGATCATGTGTATGTGTATGTGTATGTGTGTGTGTATGCACTATGTAAATTAGTACTGGACTGCATTTAACTGCGTGTATATTGCATCATGATAACACTCAAATGCCACACACCAATATAAACTGTGTTTTTCCTTACTGAGAGGTGTCTTACCCCTGCTGTACGTACATTTGTACAGGTCCTTTGAGTAACTAGAACTAGTGTCCTGGTGTAGGGAGTGTAGTGGCCGGTGTATTGCTGTTAGCGCTTGGGTAAGTGCTAGGACTGTATTTTTGGTGGGTTTCCATTTGAGATGTATTTGGGCACCTGTTTGTACGTTTTTTATAGAACCATGTTCTGCTCTTGTATAGACTCTAGTATGTACTGTATATGTTTATATAGAATGATCTTTTTTTGATGCGTATATGATTGTTTTTGGATGTGTTTAGGGTGCCTGGGAACCCCACGAGGTCGGACCCTCATCCTTTGTATTGTATCTTTGAATGTTTTATTGGATACAGGAACAGGTTAGATTACATTTTCACCCTCAGGTCTTATCTCCGGGTTCGGGGCGTGACAACTTGGTATCAGAGTTAACTAGGTTACTAGATCTTGTAGGCTTGGTTTGGCGTAGCTGTGAGTACATACCAGAGTATAGGATGTGGATATGGGTAGAGTTGGTTGAGGGTTGTTCGGTTGCTAGATCGGGATTTGTCGACGATATTCCATGTTTTTCCTGGGATAACGGTTCTAGTAAAAGTAGGGCAGATCACTGATGACTTTCGTGTCGGTGTGATAGGACAGGCCTAGACCTGACATGGAGTAGTTAACACGATTAGTGTAGATCATTGTATTAACTGTATGTGTTGTAGGGATACTGATAGATTCCTATTGTGTTCCGGAATGGAGCCCAAGGATAGTAAGCTGGGAAGTGGCTCCAAGGATACTGCGAGTGATGAGTCCCCTTCTGCGCCTCGAGGTTTGACGAGGCAGGTATTGCGGAAGATCGGACGAAGTGTGAGGAGACGCAAGCGCTCTCCTACTGCTGCGGGGTGCACCATTGAGAGGTTCACATGCATGCAACCTCCGACGTTCTTTGGAGGACTTGACCTGACGACAGTGGAGGATTGGATGGAGAAAACTGAGAGGATTCTAGAAGCTTGCACTATACGGATAGGTAGCGAGTCCTCTATGCTACTTTTCAGTTCTCTGGGGAGGCGGGTCGATGGTGGACTGCAGTGAATCTACTAGAGAAGCATAGAGGTGGTCTTGAGGAGATAACGTGGAGCCATTTCAAGGAGGTGTTCTTTGACAGATACTTCTCGGCTTCCATACGAGATGCATAGGCAGATCAGTTTTCTGTGCTGACTCAGGGGAGTTTGACGGTGCAAGGGTATGCGGCTCGATACATAGAGTTGTCCCACTTTGCACCATGTATGATCTCGAGCGAGTATGAAAAGACTCAGAGGTTTGAGAAGGGTTTGAGGAAGGATATCCGCAGATTGGTGGGTATGCTTCAGATCCGCGAGTTCCCGGTGTTGGTGGATAAAGCCACGATGATCAAGACTAGTATCCGAGAGGACAAGGCAGATCAGGAATCGAGGAAGAGGACAATACCTACTGGTTCTCAGACAAGATCTCGTTAGGGATCGTGGAAGAAAAGGAACAAGGGCTCGAGCTACCGTCAGAATACCGAGCGCCAAGATTCTTAGGGGAGCCAGACTAGTGGTCATTATACCAGGTGCCACAGACAGCATGAGGGTGAGTGCCGGTCATTTGAGGGTAACTGCTACAACTGTGGTCAGCTAGGCCACATGGCTCGTGATTGTCGTGCACCGAGGCGAGATGTGCCTGCATTCAGTGGGAACCGAGGGGGCAATTAGATACCTTAGGGAACCATTCAGATGAATACAACTCCGGCCAGAGTATACTCTCTTACTCCAGCGGACGCTGAGCAGGCAGGGAACGTGGTGACAGGTACTTTATTGTTGCTTTCAAATAAAGCTTCTCTTTTGTTTGATTCGAGTGCAACCCATTCCTTTGTGTCTGTGAATTTTGTGAGACGGTGTGGGGTTGAGACCCGAGACATGAATGGGGTGTTATCTGTTATTACACCATCTGGAAGTGTATCTTTCTATTGGAAGATGTTGGAAGACTGCCCAGTGGTGATTTAGGGAAAGCTGCTACTGGTAAATTTTATTGTATATGACATGTCGGGGTTCGATGTTATTCTGGGGATGGATTGGTTGTTCTCTAGTTATGCTGTGATCGACTATCGTAGGAAGGTGGTAGTTTTCAAACCTCCTGGGGAGCAGGAGTATGAATTCGCGGGATCGTGTGCACATCCAGCGCCACAGATTCTGTCGGCTCTACAGGCGAGGAGGCTACTCTTGGATAGATGTCAGGGGTACCTAGCATGTAAGAAGGAACCGCCAAGGGATAAGTTGAAACTTGAGGACATTTGGGTAGTCAGTGAATTCCCGGATGTGTTTCCAAATGATTTACCCTGTTTACCTCTAGATCGTGAGGTAGAGTTTGCAATAGAGTTGCTGCCTAGTAAGGCACCAATCTCTAAAGCTCCATACCAGATGGCTCCAGCAGAACTTCGGGAGTTGAAGGAGCAGTTGTAGGAATTACTGGACAGGGGTTTCATTCGACCTAGTGTTTCGCCCTGGGGAGCTCCAGTATTGTTTGTAAAGAAAAAGGACGGATCGATGTGGATGTGCATTGATTACCATAAGATTAACAAGGTGATTGTGAAGATTCGCTATCCTTTACCTCATATAGATGATCTCTTTGACCAGTTGCAGGGAACGCGGGTCTTTTCAAAGATCGACTTGCAGTCAGGGTATCATCAAGTGAGAGTTAGAACAGAGGATGTAGCGAAGATTGCTTTCCGAACCAGATATGACCACTATGAGTTTTTGGTCATGCCTTTTGGGTTGACAAATGCTCCAGTAGTGTTCATGGATCTGATGAATAGGGTTTTCCATGAGCACTTAGATCGGTTCGTAGTGGTATTCATTAACAACATTCTGGTATACTCGAGGAGTACTGAAGAGCTGAAGAGCACGTGGAACATTTGAGGTTAGTGTTACAGATTCTATGGGAGAAGAAGTTATATGCTAAGCTGAAGAAGTGTGAATTCTGGTTGATTTAGATTGCGTTCTTAGGCCATGTGGTTACTGGGTATGGTATATCAGTTGATCCTAGCAAGATTGAAGTTGTGGTCGACTGGGTAAGGCCGAAGTATGTACAGGAGGTTCAGAGTTTTCTAGGATTGGCAGGTTACTATTGTCGGTTCGTAGAGGGTTTCTCTAAACTGTCTGGACCTCTGACACGATTGACCAGGAAAGGAGTGCAGTTTGAGTGGACCAGTGATTACGAGCAGTGTTTTCAGATGTTGAAGCACCGGCCGGTTACTGCTCCAGTATTAACCATTCTTTCGGGGGATGGTGGGTTTGTGATTTATAGCGACGCATCTCTGAAGGGCGTGGGATGTGTGCTTATGCAGTAGGGTAAGGTAGTGGCGTATGCTTCTCTACAATTGAAAGAGTATGAGAAGAATTATCCTACGCATAATTTGGAGTTGGCTGCTGTGGTATATGCACTGAAAATCTGGCGACACTATCTGTACGAGGGGCAGTGTGAGATCTTCACTGACCATAAGAGTCTCAGGTATTTCTTCACATAGAAGGAGTTGAACATGAGGTAGAGGCGGTGGATGGAATTGATTAAAGACTACGATTGCACGATCAGTTATCACTCGGGAAAGGCTAATATGGTGGCCGATGCGTTGAGTCGAAAGTCAGGGCCTACGGCTGTATTTGTGGTTGTAACTCAGTGTCACATCATACGAGATTTGGAAAGCTCAGGTATAGAGTTGGTGGGTGGTGATCATTAGGCTTATCTTGCTAGTTTGGTGGTCCAACCGACCTTATTTGAGCGTATAAAAGCCACGCAGGCTAGTGATGCAGAGTTGGCAGAGGTTATGGAAAAAGTACAGCAGGGACTGCCTACAGAGTTTAACATCTTTGAGGGAGGTGTGTTGAGGTTTGGGACCAGACTATGTGTTCCAACGATGATGAGATCAGAAGGACGATTCTGGAAGAAGCACATCATTCTTTGTTTACGGTACATTTTGGTAGTACGAAGATGTATTGAGACTTGCGCGAAACCTTCTGGTGGTCTGGTATGAAGAGGCAGATTGCTTAGTTCATGGAGCAATATTTGACGTGTCAGCAGGTGAAAGTTGAACATCAGAGGCCGACAGGGTTGTTGCAGCCTTTGCCTATTCCGATGTGGAAATAGGAGCATATTTCCATGGATTTTGTGACCAGATTGCCACCAACGCTTCCCTGGCAGAATGCTATCTGGGTGATCGTAGATAGATTAACGAAATCTGCTCATTTCATACCGATGAAAGTTGTCTATCCTTTGAGTAAGCTAGCAGATTTGTACGTGCATGAGATTGTGAGAATGCACGGAGTACCGGCGTCCATAGTATCGAATTGGGATCCGAGGTTTACTTCTCAATTCTAGATGAACTTGCAGGAGGTATTGGGGATGAAGCTTACTTTCAGTATAGCGTTCCACCCCCATACTAATGGACAGTCGGAGAGGACAATATAGATATTGGAAGATATGTTATGAGCGTGTGTGTTAGACTTTGGTGGTAGTTAGATACAGTATATGCCACTTGTAGAGAATAACAGCTTCCAGTCTAGTATCGGGATGGCACCATTCGAGGCTTTGTATGGCTGGAGGTGTTGATCTCCTTTGTGTTGGGATGAGATTGGTGAACGTCAAGTGTTAGGACCTGAACTTGTGCAGCAGGCGTTTGAGAAGGTGGGTTTGATTCGGGAGAGGATTAGATCAGCTTAGAGTCAGCAAAAGAGTTATGCAGATGTTCGCCGCCGTGAGTTAGAGTTTGAAGTGGGAGGTAAGGTATTTCTTTGTATTGCTCCGATGAAAAGGGTGATGAGATTTGGGAGGAAGGGCAAGCTGAGCCTGAGGTATATCAGACCATTTGAGGTACTTGAGCGAGTGGGTCTAGTAGCCTACAGAGTTTCATTACCTCCAGCACTTTTGAGGGTCCACGATGTGTTTCACATATCCATGTTAAGGACGTGCGTGTTGGATCCTTCGCATGTTATTAGCTATAATGAGTTGGAAATTGGGGATACTTTAGCGTATGAGAAGATACCTGTTCAGGTTCTGGACCGTAAAGTTCAGAAGCTTTGTACCAGAGAGATACTCTTAGTGAAGGTATTGTGGCAAAACTACGAGGTTGAGGAAGCTTCTTGGGAACTGGAAACGGAAATATGCCGAAAGTATCCACAGTTGTTTTGAGCACTTGTACATGATCCTACTATGGGTTGGGATAGGTGGTTAGTCGTCAGGAGTGTGTATGTATTGTGAACTCCTGAGACTGTTGTATATGTAACCACGATATTTCTCCGCCATAAGTGAGGGTATGTATGCGTATGTGTATGATGGGACTGTGCTATAGTAGTCGCCAGCTTCTTGTTGATAGTTCGTATATGAGTATTCCGGGTATAACTTTGTGAATGAGAGATGGCAAATTTCGATGACGAAATTTTTGTAAGGAGGGGAGATTGTAAGAACCCAAACCGTGAAAACTGGGTTTAAATAAATAAGAGAGGGGCAAATTGGGAATTTGGAAGATTTCATCGACGAAATTTAGAGACTCGTCGATGAGGAGAAGCCGAGGAGTCTCAGAAAAATCGGCGATCTCAGATTCGTCGATGATGCCATCAATTCGCCAACGAAGTTAGTGAAAGATTCGTTGACGAAGGCCATGCATTTCTCGTCGATGAAATTCAGAGACTCGTCGACGAGGAGAAGCCGAGGAGTCTGAAAAAAACTGGAGATCCCAGACTCGTCAATGAGGCCACCGATTCGTTGACGAGGGCAATGGCAGATTCTTCAACGAGTACACCATTTTGTCGATGAAGGCGCTCGAGTCAAAGGGCTATAAATAGGAATCTATTTACTTCCTAACTAAGAAAACTTCAAATATCTCTCTCTCTCTCTAGAACTCTCACTACTCTCTCTCTATAGATTTCTTCACTGATCGTTGCTGGAATCGAGAATCTGAAGTACCACGAGGATCGTGGAAGGATTCTCTACAAGTTCTACGGATCAGAATCTCGTTTCGGAGATTTTTGGGTTTCGACGTAAAATCGAGGTAAGGCTTGGATTTCATTTTTGATCTGGTAGTTTTTTAGGAAACTGTCATGTGAGTGTATTTTGTGTTGTCGATTGTAGGTTTTGGAACTCGGTTCGCTATTTAGGGACCTTAGAGTTCGGGATTGGCTATACGGGGAAAAGGTAAAGAGAACTGTGTTTATATTGGTTATTTTTTAAATCGGACTTGGTGAAACTATGGTTCACGATCCTGTGTGTGTTTTGACTACTCATTTGGGGGGAATCTAGTGGGGAAAACTATGGGTTTTTCATTATTACAGTTTTGGGAAAAAGGGAGCGACGGGCTACGTCCCAGGTTTTTTTTAAAACCGAGCATATATGGTGATTTATACTGTGTTATTGGGATGGTCGTGCCTTGACTTGTTTAAACTATATTTGTTTGGAAAACCATGATTTAGATTACCAAATGCATGTGGTTTGTTTAGTTATATGAGCATGCATGTGTGTGTGATTGGTTAAATGGCTAGTAGCAACAGGGTTTCAATTTGTTCCAGGTACTGAGAGTGTCCGGCTCTATATTCGAGGGCGTGTGTTTATTGCCTGCCATGTAGGCAAGAGTGTCCGACTTTATATCAGAGGGCGTGAGCCTATACCAATGATCAGGCCGAAGGGTGTGTATCCACCAGTTAGCACCGATACGATGCCATGGGAGTTGGGGACTAGCTATGTACCGGTAGCGCCGTGTTCGCGGGTTGGCTATGGGCCAATGCCGTATGTCGCGAGCTGGCTTCGGGCCGAAGGGTGTGACGACACCAGGATTACTGATCATGTGTATGTGTGTGTGTATGCATTGTGTAAATTAGTACTGGACTGCATTTAACTGCGTGTATGTTGCATCATGATAACACTCAAATGCCACACACTGATATAACCTGTGTTCTTCCTTGCTGAGAGATGTCTCACCCCTGCTGTACGTACATTTTTATAGGTCCTTCGAGTAATTGGAACTAGCGTCTTGGTGCAGGGAGCGTAGTGGCCGGTGTACTGCGGTTAGCGCTTGGGTAAGTGCTAGGACTGTATTTTTTGTGGGTTGCCATTTGAGATGTATTTGGGCACCCGTTTGTACGTTTTTTATAGAGTCATGTTCTGCTCTTGTATAAGCTTTGGTATTTACTATATATGTTTATATAGAATTACCCTTTTTCGCTGCGTATATGATTTTGTTTAGATGTGTTTAAGGTGCGTGGGATCCCCACGGGGTCGGACCCTCATCCTTTGTATTGTATGTTTGGATGTTTTATCGAATACAGGGACAAGTTAGATTACGTTTTCACCCCCAGGTCCTATTTCCGGGTTCGGGGTGTGACAGATAATCTATACGAGACAACGAGTATCTGTTCTTTACTGTTACCTTGTTAATCTCACGATAATCAATGCACATTCTCATTGACCCGTCCTTCTTCTTCTTCACAAATAATACTGGAGCTCCCCATGGCGAAATGCTGGGTCTGATAAAGCCTTTATCCAGTAGTTCTTGCTATTGCTCCTTCAACTCTTTAAGTTCAGTTGGAATCATCTAGTATGGAGCTTTAGAAATCGGTGTCTTGCCTGGCAGGAATTCAATAGCAAACTCCACCTCTCGATTAGGAGGTAAACTGGGTAAGTCTTCTAAGAATACATCTGGAAATTCGTTAACTACTCAGATATCTTCGAGCTTCAGATCATCCCAAGGTGGTTCCTTCACACGAGCTAGGTACCCTTGACACCTGTCTAAGAGTAACCTCCTCGCCTGCATTGCCGACAGAATATGTGGTGTCGAACGCACACACGAACCTACGAACTCATACTCATGTTTCCCAGGAGGTCTGAACACCACCACTTTCCTATGACAGACAATCACAGCAAAACTGGAGGATAATCAATCCATCCCCAGTATGACATCAAACCCGAAGATATCGTATACTACCAGATTCACTGGTAGTGACCTTCCCTGAATTACCACTAGGTAGTTCCCTAACATCTTCCTACAGCATCACACTCCCAGATGGTGTAGCCACAGACAACCCCTCATCCATCACTTGGGTTTCAACCCCGCATAGTTTCACAAAGTTTGTAGATATAAAAGAGTGAGTTGCTCCTGAATCAAATAAGATAAGTACTTTATTTGAAAGCAGTAACATGGTACGTGTCACCACGTTGCTAGTGTATTCTGTATCAGCTAGAGTAAGCGAGTACACTCTCGCCTGAGCTGTGTTTCCCTGAAAGTTTCCCCAGGGCACCTGATTCTTTCCTCTATTCTGACTCGATGTAGGTGTATCACTTATCTGCATACAACAGTCCTAGGACTTGTGGCTCGTTTTGCCACAACGGTAACAGCCACCCATAAACGGTTGGCATTCACCATCAAGCCATCTGTTGTACCTAGTACAACGCGGGCAAGATAGACTCCCCTATGAACCCCATAGATCTGAATCCTAATCATTACCCGTACCATAGTTCCTCTTTTTCCACTGCCCCTGGCGAGAACCAGTCTAAGAACCAAAAGGCACTGACCTCTTCTTCTGTTCCTACACCATCTCATCCTCTTAGAGACTAGCCTCAATCACTGCGGCTTTATCTACCAAAACAAGGAACTCCCGAATTTGCAGTATCCCCACCAACCTACGAATGTCCTTCCTTAGACCCTTCTTGAACCTCTGAGTCTTCTTATACTCGATCGATATCAGACATGGCGTAAAATGAGATAGCTCAATATATCTAGTTGTGTATCTCTGCACCATCAGGGTCCCCTAGGTCGGACTTGAGAATTCGTCCGCCTTTGCATCACCGACGGAAGCCAGGAAGTATCTTTTGAAGAATACTTCCTTAAAATGGCCCCACATCATCCCTGATGGGTCAATCCTCTGTTCCTTTAACAGACTCACCACCGTCCACCATCTCTCAGCTTCTCTTGCTAGCTGGAACGTAGCATAGAGAACTTTCTGCTTGTTGGTGCAGTGCAGAACTTTCAGTATCTTTTCTATCTTCTACACCCAATTCTCTGCCATGATCGGGTCGGATCCTCTAATAAACGTCAGAGGATGCATGCAGGTGAACTTCTCAATGGTGCAACCCGCAGCTATAGGCAGACGCTCCCATCCCCTAACACTTCGCCCAATCTCTCGCATAACCTGCTTGGTCAAACCCCGAGGCATAGGAGGTGACCCATCACTCGAAGTCCCCTCTGAACTACTATACAAGTTGCTATCCTTGGGCTCCATTATGAAAATAGGACAAGAATAGATTAGTATTCCTCTATCATAGCACAATTAACACAATCATTGCAGAATAATCATGTTAACTTCTAAACTCTCAGGTCCAGGTATGCCCCACCGTACAAACATGAACCCATCATTGGTTTGCCATGGTTTTACTGAAATCATCATTCCAAGAAAAACACAAAACACCATAAATGAATCCCTGTCTACCTACAAGACAACCCTCGATCTACTCTACCCATTCTTATACTCTGGTATGTTCACATAATCACGTATAACCAAGTCTACAAGACCTAACAACCTAGTTAGCTCTGATACCAAACTGTCACACCCCGAACGACATGTCCCTATATCATACGACCATCCATGATACTACACAAAGTAAGGGTCCAACCCCGTAGGGTTCATGTATACCCTGTAACGAACTCAAAATTCTTATCATTTTCATCATGTTTTTTTTAATATATATATATATATATATATATATATATATATAATAAACATTCCTACGCAGCGGAAACACAAATCATAAAACCATTTATACATAAACTGTACAGTACCAGAATCCAGAATATATAGACCATGCAAAAATATCCCTCCAATGTCATCTACTAAAAAAAAATATATAACTCTGACAAAAACTCACCCTATATTCAGGGTGATCTAACTTCTTTCTATCCGCGAGCCTGATCTGCTCGCCTAAATGGCTCACCTAAAAATGGTAAAGTAATGGGGTGAGTCGACGCTCAGTAAGTGGAAATATGCTATTACTAGTGTGCGGCAACTAAGTTAAGAATACTTAAAAATAGCAACTAAACTGTAATGCAATAAATAATCTGTAAAACATATCTTTCATACATTTCTTTCTTTTTCAAGTAAAGTATATTGTATCATATGTTTTCTACTTTTCATACTGATGATATATCATACTATTCTCATCATATGTTGTAAAACTGTTTTCATACATATAACTATTCTATATCCCTGGGATTCTGTACGTCATGATTTGAGCCCTCATGATAGGGTTGTGCGGCCCGTAGGCGGGACTCTATCTGGTTGGCCCTCCAGATAAGTCATCATACTCTACACTACCTCAGCCCGGCCAAATTGCATCCTCTCCTAAGCTCGGGACTGGGTAGTACCTCATCAAACCGGCCCCCTCAACCCAGTGTATTGGAGAGCTGCATACTCTCCAAGCACGGCTGACGGTACCCACATACTATCTGAGATATGTGGTTGCACTCTATCTGTATCTAGCAACTGTACCGTACTCTGTAATCTGTATCTGTCTGTGTATCTTTCCTCAGGGATTTGATACTATATACATATATACATATATACTCTTTTACTGTTTTCATCATGTTTTCAAAATTACCATAACTCTATCTTTCTGTACTATAAATATTGTATCTCTGTGTATCGTATCTGTAGCATCTTGATGCTACCTCTGTGTATCTATCTATGTATTCTATATATGTACTTTGTCTGTATGTTCTATATGTTATGGTAATAGGAAAAACGTGGCATGCTATAACACTGTATATATATACTGTTCTGAGTATCTGTATACATGTATATGGATATATATATATATATATATATATATATATATATCTGTTTCATGAAATCATTCATATAAAAGCTGTATAAGCATGTACATTTCTCTGTGAATATAAATCTATATCTATATATTCTGCGTAAACCCATATACAGGAAAAACTATGTAAATTGTATGTACTGTCAATAACTATGTATTCAGTATAGTATGATACATCACAAAACTATATAAATTCTTTATCTCATGAAAATTTACTCAGGCCACACAAGCATTTAACTCATATTCTGTATAAACTATATAATAAACTGATATGAATATATGTTTATAAATTCTCTAATAACTTTATAAAAATTCCTAGCATAACATATTTCCCTTACCTTAACTTTGAAAAGCCCCTATAAAAATCTGGCTTTATACCCGTAGGATTCCTAATCCAACATCCTGAAAACACAATCCCCCATAACAAAACATCAGTATTTCTTAGTCTACATCATTTCCTATAATTTCCAGAAAGTCAAAAATTCAATAAAAGACCTTACCCTGAATTTGGGATGAAATCTAACTTCGTTTTCTCGACGATCCGCTCCAGCAAACTTGTAGAGAATTCCACTAGGAGCATCGTGGTAGCTTCGGATCGTCGATCCGGCGACTGGTGGGGCCGAAAACGAAGAGAGAAGGGAGAGAGAGTCGTAGAGAGAGAGAGAGAGAGAGAGAGAGATTTCTTAAAAATGAAATAATTCTCGGATTTTCGTATATATATAAAATAGGGGATTTCGTCGACAAGCCCGTTCTTCATCAACGAGTCCTTCACAAATTTAATCGACGAGACCCTGTATTCGTCGACGAAATTCAGGCTGCCTCAGAACCCCTCTCGGTATTTTCTCATCGACGAAACCCTATGTTCGTCGACGAAATCCTTGAAGCCTTCGTCGACGAAACCCTGTGTTCGTCGACGAAGCTTGGCAATTTCCCGCAACTATGATTATTTAATATTATCTCCAAAATGCAATGTTGTCGACGAAGTCTACGGCCTCCTTCTGTTTCTGTATCTATTTTTTCTCCCTCTTATTATTAAAATGTTATTATTCTTCGGGTCACTACATACCCTATACACAATCACGTACATAGTATATGCATTGGAATTATTCAACCTATTACATTCATTCCATACCATACCAGAGTCTAAACAATACCATAATACAAAATATAACCCCTGGGTGTATACATTACCCAAAATGAAACCCCATCTATAGTTCAATACTTACACGAGCACTTATACAACGCTAACCTAAAACCACACTCCCAACTCGCTAGAACGCTAGGTTCAGTTACCTGAAAGACCTGAAACACATTTGTATGATAGGGGTGAGACACTTCTTAGTAAGGGAGAATCAGGTTATATCAGTGTGTAGACACATAAGCGTTATTTCTACAGTAAAACATAAAATTTCACAATTCTAGTATTTCTACAATACAGTTCCAGTATAGTTCACAAATCGCATCGATCTATCAGTGTCGTCACACTCTTCGACCTAAGTTGGCCGCATTACACAGCACCCTCGGTAACCTGGCATAGCATAAGCTTCCACAACGTTTAACCGGCGCAAATTTGGTGTCTCACACCCTTCGGTGATAAACCAAAATCATAGGTGGTATTTCACACCTCGGCCTCAAGACGAATATATGAGCCTACAGTAGTTAATCGACTCGGCGGCCTATGGTATTATTATGACTCGGTTCAATATCTCAGTCTGCGGCGTTTTAATTCGGCCCGCTTTGATATATCCTCTACGATATTATTTTGACTCGACATTTTCACAAAACCTAGAACAATTTGGAACCCCTGTTCCTATATCTCATTTCAACGATTCTCAACTCAAATCATTTAAATACACATGCTCATGCCACACTTATTTGGGTAAATAAACAATTACATCATAATTACTTCGAGAATACAGTTTAACATAAATAAAGGTACGGTCATCCCTATAATACAATTTATTCAAATTATGATTTTCCAGCAGAAACTGAGATGATACCCGAAACCCCAATTTTCCCCAAAATTGTAAACCCGATAATCTCGTAATTTCACCTGATAGATTTTCCCAAATAAGTAACCAAAACATCCGTATCATCATAAGCCACAGTTTTACCGATTTAGATTTTTCAAATAACTGATATAAACAGAATCCCTTTACCTTTTCCCCGGATCCTGAAACACGAACTAAACGGTTCAAGACAACACCATGGGGTCCCCAAAACCTAAAAATCGAAGAACACAACTTCAATACAATCCTATCCACTACAGATTTACCGAACCAAAAACAAATTTAGCCCCTTACAACGATTTTGGTGCAAAACTAGAAAATCCTCGAAACGAATATCCGATACGTTATAAACGTAGAGATTCCCCCCTGGTCCACGTAGTAACGTCAGATCGTTGATTCGGGTAATAGAAGGCCCGAAACCTTAGAGAGAGAGAGAGAGAGAGAGAGAGAGAGAGAGAGAGAGAGAGAGAGAGAGAGGATTTGTAGTTTCTTAGCAATGAAGCAAATTAAATGATATTTATAGAGAGAGAGAGAGAGAGAGAGAGAGAGAGAGAGAGAGAGAGAGAGAGAGAGAGAGAGAGAGAGAGAGAGAGAGAGAGAGAGAGAGAGGATTTTTAGTTTCTTAGCAATGAAGCAAATTAAATGATATTTATAAACTCCTTGACTCGGTCAGCCTCATCGATGAATTGGAGCACTCATCGACGAGCAGAAGAGGGGCGTTCATCGACGACGGAGTGACCTTGTCGACGAGCCTGAGATTTCAAAATTTTCAAAATCTCTCAGTATTCACTCGTTGATGAACCTCTAAATTTCGTCGACGAGCTCGTTGTTCTCTCCTTTTTAATTTCCCTTCCCTTTTTCTCATTTATTTAATCCAAAATTCTCGGGTCGAGTTCTTACATATTTTGTTATATAAAAAATAGAATGATTAATATCTTGAATTTTTTCATTAATATATAATTTATTTATAATTTCATAGTTGTTAACAAAAAATTGATTAAAATTTTTTATAATCAATAATTACAATTAAATTGACTATTAAATAAATAACTACTAAGAAATTTATTAAATACATTTTTCTTTAAAATTACATAATTTTAGACATTAAAATGTAAAGTTGTATTTGGGAATATGTATATTTTATTTTTGGCATTAGATTTGGATTTATATAGATTTACCACCAAAAAAAAAAAAAAAACTCAAATATGAAATGCAAGTTTCCATTGAATCGAAAAAATTACCATTTATGCAGTAAAAAATTAATTTTAATTTTTTTTAGAAAAATAATTTTTTAATTTTATAAAATTTTTACTGAATAAATAAACAATAATAAATTATTTTGACAGTAAAAATAGTTTAAATTTTTATTTCTATTTTTTCAAATACTTATAAGAGTGTCATCGTACACACATATTTGACGTCTTACTTCACATATGAGAGTATTAAAATCAAATCTTGAACTTTAATTTGTGTAAATTATGTATGTTGTTCTTTCAATTCCATTCAAATCCAAACCAGAGCGTCAAAATACGTAATCTTAAACATTATTTCATATAATTTTTAAAAAAGTTTTAAAAGAAATTTTCTATAAAAAAATATTTTAAATATGCAAATATACAATGAAAAACTATTTTACACACTTAAACAATCTTTTTATTATTGACCTTTTTAGTATGGATTTTAGAAAACTAAAAAAATTAAATTGAAAATTTATAATTATTTAAACTTAAAAAAAAAAATCTTTTCCACACGCTCCTTTTCTATTCTTTTTTCTTTTTCTTTTTTGAAAAAATTGAGGAAGGGTTAAAACTTAAAACCCTAGTTGAGCCTGTCCTGCCTGGCAACCGGCAAGTTAGGGCAAACCCAATATGTCCTTCACCAGACCCCCTTTAAAAACAATCCTTACGAGATCAATCCGACCTCATTGTTGCGGCGAGGCCTCCCACCACCCCCGCCCCCTTCTCTGCAGCCAGAGGTTCGGTTTTTTCGTTTCTTCCTTATTAATTGCTAATGGCTGCCGTTGGAACTTCAATTTTTTTAGTTTTTGAGGTTTTTTTTTTTTCCCGAAGTTTGTTTTGAAAAGAGATGATGGATTGTCACAGCAATCTATGCTTGGAGGGGAACTGATCTTTCTAATTTTTTTAGGGTTCTGTTTTTGGGGGAAGGGAGCGATTTTCTGGTAATTCTTCGTTGCATTGAAGCAAACACGAAAGGCATGATGAAAATCTTGTGCTAACGCAGCACCATCTCACGGTGCGATGAGCGGCACTTTCCACACGAGATTTCTGACCTTTTAATAAAATTTTCATTTCCCCCCTTACATCTGTTTGGTTGTTCGGAAAACAGAAAGAAACTGAAACATAATCATGTCAATGAGCTGGGCTTTCTGACTTCTTGAGGTGCTGAACCGGTGGGTTGATTTTAGATCTTTTACGTTTTTTTCAGTAATAAACACTTTCTTTGGATAATTGACGGAAAAAGAAAAAAAAAAATGATAGTTGAAGCTAGGGGTGGAGAAGAAAAAAAAAATTAAATCGTAAAATCCAATTGAAAAATCAGTCTACTATTTTTTTGCTTTTTGTTTGGTTTTGGTTTGAAATTCTTAATATTTTTTCACTTCCCATTTTGATATATTATAAATATATAAAAATAAATATTATATTAAATAATTATTTAAATTTAAAAATGTTATTTTATATTAAAATTGATGCTTAAATTTGAAAGAAATTTCAATATTTTTATTATACTATGTCTTGTCTAGGTACAAAAAAATTTAAATTCAAGTTTCAAATTTCATGTGCTTAAAGTTTTCTTTTGTAGAAGATATTCTAGACAGAATATATATTTTTGGGGCATTTGGTTTGCAGCTTTAAAATATTTATATGCAATGATATTTCTTTGAAATTTTATTTTTGAGAATGGAGTGCCTCGTGGAATTTTTTGATATACCCTCCTCACTCCATTTGTCATTGTGCTAATTAGAAAGTAATTTTATTCATAATATTGTTTTAAATGGCCCTAAAAAGTTATTAATATTTTGAATTAAACTCAACTTATTCAACACCTATCATAATTGAATTAAACTTATGCGTGTAGCACTAATATATATATATATATATATATATATATGTATATATTGATTTCCATACTTCTTATAAAAAAATTTAATTTTATTAAATGGAGTTTACCTTTATATGTAATTATTTATTTATGTAAATATATAATCTATTAATGAATCTAATAAATTTGAAGCTCAAATTGCATTTGCTCATAATTATTGACAAATAAATTTAAAACGAATGATACATAAAGTTTATAAAACATGGTAAATTCAAATTTAATAATAGAGTTGTAATAATTTAATTATGTAAGTGTTTGAAAATCATTTAAAGACAGGAGTCTAATTACTTCTATGGTCTACCATTTAAAAAACCTTATACAAAATGTCATTATGAAATTTGAAATTTGAAATTTGAAATTACCCAATATTATTATCCTTCGCGAAAGAAAAAATAAAAGTAAATACTTTCAACAATTTTTTTTCCATTTAATTTTTCTTTTTTCTCCTCTTTTTGGCAAAGGCCCACTATATATATATACATTTAGTTTTTCTTTTCCTTTTTCCCGTATCTTGACACGGCAAGGGCCTCAATGGGCCTTACTAATTTTAAAAATCAATTTATAAACTCCTCTCTCTTTTACGAGCATCAAACATTCTTCACATAGCTTCTCTTTAAGACTTTCTGTAGAGACTTGGGAAAATATAATAAATTGAAAATAAATAAGAAGGAAATTTGGTTTGGGGAAACCCAAATCGTCGACGATTTTTTCGAGGAGCACAGAAAACTGTCGACGGTTTTCTCTGTAGAGGTGATTATAAGAAAGATTCTACGAGTGTTTCCAAATGAAATTAAAATTTCTGCTTTCTCTCTCTTTGAAACCCTACGGTTTCTCCCTCAACTTTCTTTGATTCTCGCTCCATTAAGGCTCGTGTTGACGATCCGAAACAACCATGAGGTTCGTGGAATGATTCTCTGCAAGTTTACTGGAGTGGATCGTTGATTTAGGATTTCGAGGCACCATCCAAAAAACAGGGTAAATAGGATATTTTAGAGTTTTATTATTAAATTGAAGTATATGGAAACTAGAAAGTGTTAAATGAGTGTTGTTATGAGATTTGATTTGATTAAACTAAGGTTATTGAATCAGGGTTCGGGTGAGCGCCGCAGGCATCGTTTCGGGGTCCCTGCGAGTGTAATTCAGGAAATCAAATAAGGGCAATAGATTAAGCTAGTAGTTTTGTGAATTTACCGGTTAAATTGGAAAATATATTTGTATATAAATGTATATGATTATCATGTGAGTTTTAAAAGAAAAGTCAACCGTTTGAATTATGGTTTTTAAGCCTAGGGTTATAGTTATTATTTGCGAAAATGAAATGATTGTAATGAGTTTTCTGGAAATTGTGGAGATAATTTGATGTGTATCTTCAGTAAAACAGATGATGAATATGGGTTGACTTACTATTTTAACGAGATATAATTATGCGTATTATTTGAAATGTGTGGCATGAGTAAATTAAAAATAATGAGTTAAGTGGTGATATATATAACATGTTCAAAATATTGAAATGTGATGAGAATATATATTGCATGTGTATTGTTTAATCAGAGCAGGATGTGAATGTTAAATTGTCATGTATGATTTGAGAACTTCAGTGGACCATAGTGAGGCACAGTATTGTTGCGTGTGATTTCGGCAGAGATTAGTGCATCTACATATCTCGTGGAGAGTGTGGAGATGAGATGGTCGATTGTGTTGTGTAGGGTAGAGATTCCCTATGGAGTCTAGACCAGTGGGGGAAAGTCAATCTGACTTATAGACTGAAGATGCTATTTTCTGATTTAACTCTGGTGGGCCAACTAGGGTTAAGTTCAGCTTTCGAGCCGTACAACCCGTCATGGAGGGGAAGCATGACAGTGATTATCCATCTGGTAGTGAGTTCTAAATGCACAATTATTTAATTTAACCAGTGAATAATATGAAAACAGAATATGTGAATGCAGATGTGAATATAGAATAACATGAAATCAGAATAATGTGAAATGTAGATGATGTGAAATGTGAAAGTGAATTATGTGATGTGAAATATTGAGAACATGAAAAGATGAGTAATACAAAGATGACAGATACAAAGTAAAGTAGATATGTATTATATATTGTAGTATTATATTTATTTGGGGCGAAATATACACTCCGTTCGAGGGCTTGCTAAGAAAGGAAAGTGCTCTAATTAGTATCTGATGTAGTCATATTGGGTTGCATAACGTATCAGAGTAGAGGGAAATTACTTGTATAGGCAGGTAATCTTCTCAATTCTCGGGAACTTTTGCCTGTAAACATTTGTGTGAATGTGTATGAATACGAGATAAACTATCCACCTGAGGACTTATTGGGTAAGGTAAGTGTCCTGATATGCTACAGTTGTAGCCATAGGTTGTATAAGGTATTAGAGCAGAGAGGTGCTACTTGTATGGGCGAGTAATCACCCTAATCTTTGGGAACTCTCGTTATTAAAATACGCTGCATGTATGTGAGTAGGGATAGAGAATGTTTTTATAACTTTGATAAATTTTATAAATGATGATTAAATATTTGTACACAAACCTCATGATAGCCACACACTGGTGCTAATCTATTCCGACTTAGTGAGATGTGTCTCACCTTGTAAGAACCCGACCCAAGAATTTTGGATTAAATAAATAAGAAAAGGGTAAGGAATTTAAAAAGGTGAAGATAGTAGGGCTCGTCAACGAGGCTCCTTCTCTTGTCGACGAAGTCCCTTCTACAGTTCGATGACAAAATTCAGAGGTTCGTGCACGAGTGAATACCAAGAGATTTTGGGAATTCTGAAATCTCAGACTTGTCGACGAGGCCACACCGTCGTCGACGAATGCCCTTCTTCTGCTCCTCGATGAGCGCTCCACTTCGTTGACGAGGCTGGCCGAGTCAAAGGTCTATAAGTTGAATTTTCATTTGCTTAATGGTTAAAAAACATAAAAATCCTCTCTCTCTCTCTCTCTCTAGAACTTGAACCACTCTCTCTCTATGGTTTCAGGCCGTCTTTTATCCGAAACAACGATCCGATGTTGCTACGTGGATTAGGAGGAGAATCTCTACAATTATAGCGGATCAAATCTTCGTTTTGAGGATTTTCGGATTTTGATCCAAAATCGAGGTAAGGGTCTGAATTCATTTTCAGTTCGATAGATCTGTAGTATGTATTGTTCTGTTGAAGTATTGTTCTTCGATTTTTAGGTTTTGGGAACTTGATTCGCTGTTTTGGAGCCGTTTAGTTCGTGTATTACTTTTCGGGGAAAGGTAAGGGATTTCTGTTATATCAGTTATTTTTATAATTTGAATAGGTAAAACTATGGTTTACAATTATACGAATGTTTTGGTTACTTATTTAGGAAAATCTATTAGGTGAAATTACGGGATTTTCAGGTTTACAGTTTTTAGGAAAACTGGGGTTTCAAGTATCATCTTTGTTTCTGTTGGAAAATTAATATATATGATTAAATTGTAATATAGAGATGACCGTACTTTGATTATGTTAAACTTTATTTTCGAAGTATCTAATATGAGATTATTTGTTTACTTAAATAAATGTGGAATGAGCTGATGTATTGAATGATGTATTTTGTGGAAAAACGTGCTGGTTAACTATCGTAAGCTATGAGTTGTTGAAATAAGATATAGGAATGGGAGATCCAAAATGTTCCAGGTTTTGTGAAAATGCCGAGTCGGAATCAGCCCAAAACGTCGAGGATAATCGAAGCGCGCTGGCTTATCCCCGAAGGCTGAGATGTGGAGGCGGATCGGAATAATATCATAGGCGGAGAGTGTGAAATATTCCTTTCTATACCGGTTGATCACCGAAGGGTGTGGGTTCACCATGTTAGCGCTGGTACAATGTCGTGGGAGCTTATGCTATGCCAGGTTACCGGGGGCACCGTGTAATGTGGCCGGCTTAGGCTGAAGAGTGTGACGACACTGGATAGATCGATCATGTTTTGTGAGATATACTGGAATTGTGTTGTGAAAAATACTGGAATTGTGAAATGTTTATGTTTTACTTTTGAAATAACACTCATGTATCCACATACTGATATAATATGTTTCTTCCTTATTGAGAGGTGTCTCACTCCTATTATACAAATATTTTTCAAGTTTTTCGAGTAACCGACACTAGTGTCTCAGGAGCATGATTGTTGGTTAGTGTTGTCTAAGTACTTGTGTAAGTATTGGACTTTGGCTGGCTTGTCATTTTTGGGGTTATGTAGGCGCCCGGGGGTATGTGTTGTATTATGGGACTAGATCCTGATTTTGTATAAACTCTGGTATGGTATTATGATGTAGTAGGTTGAATTATTCCGCTGCGTATATTGTGTATATGATTGTGGATAGGGTATATGTGAACCCTACGGGGCCAGACCCTTATATTGTGTAGTATCATGGATGATTGTATGATACAGAGACATGTTAGGTTACTAAATCACACCCTGGGGAGAGAGAGAGAGAGAGAGAGTAAGTTTTCTGAGATGTATATATGTGTTTGTGAATACTGGATGTTGGGGTATACCTTTTGAGATTATAGACATGTAGAAATTCTGGTAAATTATTGAGGAATTGTTATTATTTCCATTGCGTAATTGATGATATAGAATCAGATATAGGTAAATGGAACACGTGGCACCTGGGCCCCATTTGGCTGGTTCGAGACGTTACAAGGTGGTATTAGAGTTATATTTCAAATAACACTTCGGACCCTAGTTTTGGGTTCGAGGCGTTAGAATTTGGTATTAGAGCATTAGGTTTTAGGTTCTACAAACTTAGGGATGATTAATACCAGAGCATAGATGACAATGAAGATAGGAAATGGGTAGGATAGGTATTGAGAGAGAGAGAGAGAGAGAGAGAGAGAGAGAGAGAGAGAGAGAGAGAGAGAGAGAAAGAGAGCGAGCGAGGGAGGAAGGGTATAGACTTTTGATGTATATTGTTGGGTTTGTTTAAGTTTTCTGAGATGTATATGTATGTTTGTGAATACTGGATGTTGGGGTATACCTTTTGAGATTATAGACATGTAGAAATTCTGCTAAATTATTGAGGAATTGTTATTATTTCCACTGCGTAATTGATGATATAGAATCAGATATAGGTAAATGGAACACGTGGCACCTAGGCCCCACTTGGCGGGTTCGGGACGTTACAAGGTGGTATTAGAGTTATATTTCAAATAACACTCCGGACCCTAGTTTTGGGTTCGAGGCATTAGAATTTGGTATCAGAGCATTAGGTTTTGGGTTCTACAAACTTAGGGATGATTAATACTAGAGTATAGGAACAGATGACAATGAAGATAGGAAATGGGTAGGATAGGTGTTGAGAGTTATAGGATTTTGTCTTGTAGCCTGGAGATGGAAGTACATCGATGACTTTTTGTGATTTTTCTAAAGCAGTCGACGGTTTCAGACAAACCATGGCAAACCATAGATGATTCTGTTTCTTAGCTGTGGGACTGGTCCTTAACTTAAAGATTTGGACGTATATTGGATTTTAGTTTAATAATTGTGCTGAGTAGGTTATAATAATGGAATTCTTAACCCTTTTTCTGTCCTATTTTAAAGATGGATCCTAGGGGTGAGGATGTAGAGGTTGAAGGAAGAGATGACTCGGAGACTTTGAGTGAAGAGGATATTGATAATTCCACGATGCTGAAGGGTATAACCCGACATATTAGGGCAGAAATAAGGAAGGATCCTAGAGAGCAGAACTGTCCATATGTAGACCAAGGCTGTAGTATCAAGGAGTTTATAAGGTTGAACCCTCCAACTTTTGAGGGAGGGTCTGATCCAGTGGTTGTAGAGAACTGGGTTCAAGAAATTGAGGAGATAATGCAAGTATTCGGCTGCATGAACGAACAAAAGGTTCGCTATGCCGCATTTAAGATGATAAGTGATGCGAAACGTTGGTGGCTTTCTGTAAAGCTGCTAAAGGAACAGAGGGTAGTGAAAGTGGCGCTGACTTGGAAATGATTCAAGGAGTTGTTCTTTGATAGGTATTTTCCATTGTCCACTAGAGAAGAAAAGGTTGAGGAGTTTACCAACCTGGCTCAGGGAGATATGACTGTTTGGGAGTATGTAGCAAAATTTGTGGAGCTATCTCACTTCTTACTATTTATGATTCCGAATAAGGCAAGAAAGGTCAGAATGTTTGAAAAAGGCCTGAGACGGAAGATCTTTGAATTAGTGGTGAGGTTTCAGGTTTAGAACTTCTTAGACTTGGTGGATAAGGCTTCAGTACTGGAGAAGAGCTTGTAGGGCAGTGTAGAGCCGTCAGAGTAGAGAAAGAGGCCTGCACCTCTTAGATTTCAAGTTGAGGCTTGTAGAGATCTGGGAAATAAAATAATAAAAAGAAAATGAGAAAAATAGATTTTGAAAAAATGGGGAGAAAACCGACGACAGTTTCTGAGGAGGTAGGAAATCGGCGACAAATTTGGGTTTTTACCGTGGGACGGTAGAGGTAAAACACTAAAATCTAGCTGGTTAAAGAGGAAACCGGCGACGATTTTCTAAGAGTCCAATAAAACCGTCGATGATTTTTGGCTGCAGAGTTGAAAGTATAAAGGGAAGCTGAGGATCATTTGTAAATATAAAAATTAAACTCTCTCTCTTCTCCCAAACCCTACGACCCTACAAGCTTTCACCTTCTATTTCGGCTCTGTTAAGCCTCATTTCGACGATTAGGAACCACCACAGGATTCCTGGGAAGATTCTCTAGAACGTAGGCAAAGCAGAATTTTGATCTAGGGTTTGAGGCACCATCCCAAAACTAAGGTAAAGGTGTTATCTAAGTATTTATGAGTTGTTTATCTGAATTATGGGATATATAGATTGAGAAATGTGAATCTAAATATAATTTTGGAGTTGAACTGAGGAATTGAGAATTTGTAAATACAGGGTTTTGTGGGAATACCACGGACAGACTAAGGATTTTAGCAGGTATTTTCTCTGGAACCCAGGTAGAATAATGAATAATTTATAGTTTAAGAAATTGTGAATATGCGTATTTGGAGAAAACATGAATACGATAATTGTTCTGGATATTCAGTTGATTAACAGGAATATATTCATATGTGTGTTATTTCAATGTGTCGAAATTTTGAACGCCGCATGCGTGAGATTGTAAAATAATAATTAGTGCTCAGATAGTCAGGTAAGGGGAATACATGTTGTGCCAGCTTTATTAGAAACTTTACCAATAAAGTATAGTTTTTGATCATGAGTTTTAAGAGTATGATTATTGAATATATCAGAGCATGAAAATTATACAGTTTTATAGAGTATGTTTATAGAGTTTTTATTTAGTTGTGTGGCATGAGAAATACTGAATTATTATAGAAAATTCATATAGAGTTTCAGAATCATGTTTATATAGTTTCTACAAAAATACGTTATACAAATTTACAGAAACATGGTTACATAGTTTTTACAGAATTATGATATATAGCTTATACAGTTTTATTTACAAACATAGAGTTATACAGAATATTACAGAATTACAGTTTATATGGTTATATGAAATTCAGATATACAGTATTTTGCATAATCATGTTTATACAATATGTTACATAATCATGATTACACAGTGTATTACAGAAAATGATTATACAGTGTTTTTATAACCATGATTATACAGAATTATGCAAAACCATGATTATACAGAATTATGCAGAACCATGATTACATAGAATATAGAGCCATGACATACAAAATTACAGAATTACAGAATATACAAATATATAGTTATTATAGCGTCATGACTATACAAAAAATTACAGAATCATGGTTAATACAATTGATATAAAATCATGGTTAAACAGATAGATGTTATATAGAGATATTATTATATAGTATCATACCTTGATGGAACAGAGCAGTATACATAATATAGTATAGAGCACAGTATTGTTGCTATATAGAGTACACCCATACATCTAAGATAGAGTATGGTATTGTCGATGTGCCCACAGGTAGAGTTGAGAGCTCCCTAGCATCTGGACTAGGTTGAGCCGGCCTTTCGTGCTATAGGAATCCAAATATGCATACAATTATGCTAACATTGGAGGTCCAACCAGTGTCTAGCCTCGCCTACAAGCCGCACAACCCTGTTATGAGGGGTTAAATCATGACATACAACCATCAAGAGAAGTTTTCAGAGTTATATATATGTATTTATAGCATTCATAGGAAATAGAGATAATTTATTATAGATAGAACTATGATTGAATAGATAACTCAGAAATAATGCATTTTAAATGACATAAGTATGGATTATTATACAGATACTTTTTACATGATATTCTATTTACAACTTTAATTATACGTTATATTTAATGTACAAACTCATATGCCACACACTGGTAATAACATGTTTCTTCTTACTGAGAAGTGTCTCACCCCAGTATTATAAATATTTCAAGTATCATAGAGGGGCATGCAGGGCCAGCTCAGAGATAAAAAAGGCAGCTGAGTCGGCACAGTTTTAGGGTGGGTTTTGGGCTGTGTAGTAGAGCCCACTATATTTTTTGGGATTTTTTAGGAAGGGATGTATATGTGTGTATGTATATACAGGTGGGTCTATAGAACTCTGGTATTGTGCATTTTGGATATTTATGTTTTCTCGCTGCTTAGGTATTATATATAAAATGCACAGGTTACCACGGTAGTCACTCCGGGTCATGATGATGATAGATGTTCATTTATAGGATATCAGGGATTATGTTTTATAGCATGACAAATAATGAATAAAAAAAATGGATAGGAATTGGGTCGTTACAATTTGGTAACAAAGCCTAAGTTGTTAGGTTCTGTAGATTATAGTGTGCAACAGAAATAATACTAGAGTATGGGAATGGATAAGAGATATAGTGAGTCAATGTTGGGGAAGTTAAGATGAATATTTAGGGTTTTGTTCCGTGATCGGGAAGCAAGATTTCCGTTGTAGTTTCTGTGTTTTTTCGGGAGTGACAATTTCAAGAGAATCATATTAAATTATTGTTGGGTTGTGTTTCTCAATTGCTGGACTGAACCTTAAATTGAGAGTAAGAACTATAGATTAATTGGTGATACGAGATTTCAATTAGACAAATATGGTAGTTATGTTATACAGATAGGGTCCTCAGATTATGTTTATTTTCCTTTTTAGGATGGATCCTGGAGGGAGTAGCGCTCATGCTAGTGGGGATTATGGGGATTCAAACACAATTTTGCGTAGTGTGGCTCAGCAGGTTATGGTTGAGATTGCGCGAACTTCTAGGGAGCAGGAAGGCCCATCGATAGACTAGGGTTGTACCATTAAGAAGTTTACTAAAATGAATCCTTCAACGTTCTCAAGAGGAGTAGATCCTGCAGTGGCCAAAAACTTGATGCTGGAGATCGAGAAAATTATGAGCTGATGAGTAGAAAGTTCTCTATGCCACGTACAAGTTGATAGGCGAGGCCAAAAGGTGGTGGACGACTACTAAATTATTAGAGGAATGGAGACGTGTACCGGTGGCTATGACCTGGAGCTAGTTCAGGGAGGTATTCTTTGACAGATATTTTCCTGCCACCGTCAGAGAGGTTAAAGTGGTAGAATTTTTTAATTTAACCCATGGAAATCTCACAATACAGCAATACGAGGCAAAGTTAATTGAACTGTCACGATTCACCCCTTATGTTGTCCTAGATAAAAATAAGAAGGCAAGGATGTTTGAGAGGGGTTTAAGGTGGGAAATTCATTAACAAGTGGTAGTTTTGAACCTGCAGGACTTCTCTGAACTTGTTGACAGGGCCACAATGGTGGAGGAGAGTGAGCGGAAAGATGTAGGAGCACCGAGTTAGAGGGATGTGGAAACCTTGAGTAAAAGAAAAAGGCTTGCACCTCTGGGATTTCAGGCGAGTTCTAGACGAGGCCATTGAAGGGGAGATAGATTTGGCAGAGTTCAGAGATAGGAGAGAGGAGATCACGGGTAGCGGGGCGAGCAGGCATACCCGATTTGCCCTATTTGTGGTAGGAGACATATGAGAGCATGCCGGTTCAGGAACAATGTTTGTTACAGTTGTGGTAAACCCGAACACATAGCACAGGAGTGTCTTTGGCCACCAAACAAAGCACCAGCCCCTAGAAAGATCCAGAGACATAATCAGACACCCAGGGGTGGCAGCCAGTAGAGGAATGTAGCCCCAACGAGGGTTTATGCTTTGACGTTGGGAGATGCTGAGACCGCCGTAGACATCATGACAAGTATCCTTACTACTTTACCTTATAAAGTTGTTGTTTTGTTTGATACAAGTGCCACCCATTCTTTCGTGACATCGGGGTATGCTTAGTTATCTGGGGTTGAGACACAGTAGTTAGATGTTGAATTGTTAGTAGCCACACCGACTAGATTAGTAATGAGATGTAGGAGGGTACTTAAAATTTTTGCAGTGGACATTCAGGAGAAAGTACTACCAACTGATCTTGTGGTACTAGACATGCAGGGGTTCGATGTGATATTGGGTATGGACTGGCTGGCAGCTAATCACGCCAGCATGGATTGTCATCGAAAAGAAGTGATTTTTCGACCCAAGCGAGCAAGAATTCATATTTATGGGTTCACGTGTACACGCCTCACCACAGTTGGTGTCCGCTATTCAGGCGAGGAGACTGCTTCAGGGTGGTTGCCAAGGGTATATTGCTTACATAAAAGAGTCGCTGAGGGAAAAACTGAAACAGTATGATATTCCAATAGTCAGAGAATTTTCAGATGTTTTTCCAAAGGAATTGTCTGGTTTACCATCAGATCGGGAGATTGAATTTACTGTGGATCTACTACGAGGGTCGGTGCCAATATCTAAAGCACCGTACAGAATGGCGTCGACTGAATTAAAAGAATTAAAAGACCAGTTGCAAGATCTATTGGACAAGGGGTTTATCAGGTCTAGCGTATTGCCTTTGGGAGCACTAGTACTTTTTGTAAAGAAAAAAGATGAGACTATGAGGATGTGCATAGATTATAGAGAAATAAATAAAGTAACAGTCAAGAATAAATATCCTCTTCCCAGAATTGACGATTTATTTGATAAGCTCCAGGGGACCCAAGTCTACTCTAAAATTGACCTTCGATCAGGATACCATCAGGTGAAGGTTAGAGCAGAGGACGTCTCAAAGACAGCTTTCTGAACCAGGTATATGCACTACGAGTTCTTAGTAATGTCGTTCGGATTAACTAATGCACCGGAAGTGTTTATGGACCTAATGAATTGGGTGTTCCATCAGTACCTAGACCAATTTGTTGTGGTATTTATTGATGATATACCAGTCTACTCAGAGTTTTAGGGAGCACGAGGATCATTTAAGACTGGTCTTACAAGTGTGTTGACCTTATATGTCATTCCCAATTTTGATAATGACAAATACTCTTTGTATTTGATGACCTTCAAGTTTGTGTGCAGGATCATACTAACTACATCATATTGATGACATGCGGCTACTTAAAGAGAAGCGAAGACCTGATATATTTATTCATTGTACTTTCTATTTGGGTTTGTAATTTTACTTAGGTCTCTAATTTTAATTAAGAAAATGTCTGTAGTAATTTGCATATCATGCATGTAGGATCTATAAGCTCAAGACCTTAGAGAGACCTTAGGGATCACTATTCAATTGACCGACGCCAGGTTTTTTGGAGTATTTAAAAAGGCCTTAAAAAGACCCTAGTTCCTAGCACTTGCACGTAAGAAAGTCCCCAACATCACTTAAAATATTAGGGGAATTAACTGAGGTAAAATTAAACTTAAAATGAAAATCATTGTGAGAGGTCAGGCGACTGAACCCCAGGTGTTCAAAACACCTCGGGCGCTCGAACCATTAAGAAGTTAGCGGGTTGATTAGGTTTCGGGCGACCGAACCTGTAATGAACGTATTGCCCTCGGGCGACCGAACCTATGTCAGGGTACTTTTCACCAACCCGGGAGACCGAACCTTTGCGTTCAAAATGGTCTCAGGCGACCAAACTTGTCAGTTCAGTTAACCGAATATTAGACCGGTCACTTGAACCGCGGATAGTAGAAAAATCGCCTTGGTTCAGCCAACCAAACCAAGACTTAGGCACCCGAACGTTTAAAAATATTTTTTTGAACTGAGTCTATTCGAGTGACCGAACTAAGATTCAGCCACCCGAAACCTCTCGTGTTGCTTATTTTTTATAGGGGTTAAAATTAAGTAAATAGGGTTAATTTTCTTAATGGGTTTTAAAAAAAATTTAATAATACCCTTGGTGTCCCCAACGGTCATAATTTGGCCTCTCTCTATATATATGAGCTCATTTGCTTAGATTAGTGGTGATTAGCAAATAGGATTAGCCAAAAACTCTCTTAAATTTCTTAAATCCTATTTGTTCATTCCAACCTCATACACTCATAATACTTCCATTCCTTTAAGAAATATAGCCTTGTGAGTGTTTATTGTTTGTTATATTGTGCTAGAAACCCCCACTTGTATATTACAAATTTGATTTTCATATTGAGGGTTGAGCTAGATTTTTCTCCCGATTTCATTTGATAAATCTTTGGTTGGGAAAAATCATATAGTTAAGTGAGTTTGCATTATCATTGCAATACTCATTTGGGCTTATACTTTTGTGTGCAAAAATATTTTACAAAACTAGATTTCAAACAACTCTTGTGCTAGATACATTTGAGAAAATATTTTTGAGTTCGTTTGAATATTATTGCTAGCATCTTTGAAACACTAATATGATATTGAGATTTGTTATATCTAGTTTCAAAGAAATAGTTTGTTAGAACACTCTTGTGCTTGATTGTTTATAGACATAACTTTGAGTGTTGATTGCACAAGTAGAGCACCGAGCTTATAGTTCATACATAATGATGTGCATTGATTATATTGTGCGTAGTGGCACATAGTCTTCTTAGTTAAGAAGGACATTTCCGTGTACGCAAAATTGTATTACATTTGTTGTATTCCAGGCGTGGGTTTGAAGAGGGAGACTAGCCCTGTTGAATAGTCCCGGACTGGTTTAGATCCGGTTAGGAAAGGTAGGTGCACTGTCCTAGTAAGGTGTAGGTTGAGGTCAGTCCCGCTAATTGATTTGGTTGTAAACGGTGTCGCTCCACACGTTAAATAAGCATTAGTGGAATCCTCGGGCTTACGAGCTAGAGGCGGGGATGTAGGCATAGTTGGCCGAACCCTGATAACATATCGCGTGTACACTTTATTTTACCACAATTTATTTACTGCACGTGTATGTTATTCTTCAATTGTTGGTGAATGATGTGCATGATTTAAATTTTTGTATATTATATTTATTTGCACATTTGGAATTGCATAGAAAGACCCTAGGTTGTGAAATACTGCTAACATCTGGTTTAACTTAGGAATAAGTTTTAAAATTCTAATTCACCCCCCCTCCTTTTGGGAATACACCAAAGCTAACAAGGTGTTAAGGGAAAAGAAATTATATGTAAAATTCAAGAAATGTGAATTTTGGTTGAGACAGGTTACTTTCCTCAGGCATATGGTCTCTAGGGATGGTATATCAGTTGATCTGGGTAAAATAGAAGTAGTGGTGAATTGGGTGAGACCGGTAAATGTTCATGAGGTCAGGAGCTTTCTAGGTCTAGCAGGGTACTACCGACACTTTGTAGATGGTTTTTCCAGATTATTAAGTCCACTAACACGACTCACGAGGAAGAAAGTGAGGTTTCAATGGATTGATGATTGTGAGCAGACCTTCCAGGAGTTAAAGCGCCGGTTGATCATGTCACCAGTGTTATCTATTCCATCAAGAGAGGATGAGTTTGTTATTTATAGTGATGCGTCCCAGAAGGGACTTGGGTACATGTTGATGTAGCATGGAAAGGTTATTCCCTATGCTTCTCGGCAGCTTAAAAAGTATGAAAAGAACTACCCAGTACATGATTTTGAGTTAGCTGTCGTAGTGTATTCTTTAAAAATTTGGAAGCACTATCTTCATGATGGGAAATGCGAAATCTTCACAGACCATAAAAGTTTGAAGTATTTCCTCACCCAAAAAGAACTGAATATGAAGCAAAGAAGATTGTTAGAGCTCATCAAAGATTATGATTGTACGATCAGCTACCATCTAGGGAAAGCAAACATGGTGGCTGATGTGCTAAGCCGAAAGTCAGTAAGTACAACATTATCAGTAGTGGAGATTCAACATCCGATTCGAATGGATTTGGAGAGACTAGGTGTGGAGTTGATAGAGGGAAATCACCAGAAATTCATTGCCAACCTAGTGTTGCAGCCTACCTGATAAGAAAGAATTAAAATTGCTCAGAGAAATGACGCAGAGTTGGTAGAGTTGATAAAGAAGATGTAGGATGGACAGGGAGAGGTATATTAGATGATGGAGTCCTATGGTTTCGTACTAGACTGTGCGTTCCTGCAGATGTTGAGATTTTGAGGGCTATCTTAGAGTAAACGCATAGATCTCTATATACAGTTCATCTTGACAGTACTAAAATGTATTAGGATCTCCGGGAATCTTTTTGGTGGAGTGGCATAAAGAGAAAGATAGCAGAATTTGTACGGCAGTGTTTGACATGCCAGCAGATAAAGACTAAGCACCAGAGGCCAACATAACAGTTACAGCCACTCCACATCCCTGAGTGGAAATGAGACCATATATCTATGGATTTTGTCACTGGTTTGCCACTAGGGTTGTATAGCCAGAACGCTATTTAGGTGATTGTAGACCGACTGACGAAGATTGCCCACTTCCTACCTATTAAAGTTAGCTACCCTATGAACACACTGGCAGAAATATACATTCAGAAGATAGTTCGACCTCATAGAGTGCTAGTATCTATAGTTTCAGATTGAGACTCGCATTTCACATCACGATTTTGAAGAAGCTTACAAGAGGCTTTGAGGTCTCAGTTATCATTCAGCATAACTTTTCATCCTCAGATTGATGGACATATAGAGAGGATGATTCAAGTACTTGAGGATATGCTTTGAACATGTGTGTTGGAGATTTTGGGGGTAGTTGGACCTAGTATATACTGCTGGTTGAGTATGTGTATAATAACAATTATTAGACCAGCATCAGCATGACACCTTACGAAGCATTATATGGTAGGAGGTGTTGTTCTCTACTATACTGGGATGATATGGATGAGAGGCGAGTTTTAGGACCGTAATTAGTTCAGTAGGTGTACGATAAAGTCCAACTTATTGAAGACAAAATTAGTGCAGCTTAGACTCAGCAGAAAAGTTACGCAAATACTCACCATTGGAAGCTAGAGTTTGATGTGGGAGATTAGGTATTTCTAAAAGTAGCACCACTGAGAGGAGCGATGGGGTTTGGAAAGAAGGGGAAGCTAAGCCGTAGGTATATATGGTCCATTCGAGATACTTGAAAGAGTGGGTCCAGTTGCTTATAGGCCAACTTTACCACCAACTCTATGTAGAATACACGACATATTTCATATTTTCATGTTGAGGAAATACGTCCTAGATCCCTCTCACGTAATCAGTTACGAGAAGATAGAGCTTAGAGATACACTAGCATATGAGGAGACGCCAGTGCAGATCTTAGATAGAAAAGAATAGGAGTTGTGCACCAAGAAAATTCCATTAGTAAAAGTCCTGTGGAGGAATCATGCAGTGGAGGAGGTCTCATGGGAATTAGAAGAGGAGATACGATAGAAGTACCCATGACCTTTTGGTGGGGATTAGTAGTAGTTAGAAGTGATAATTTAGGTAAAGTAGATAGAATTTGGTTTTATTTTATGCAAAACAGGATGATGTATGTATAAATGATATTTTAGGTTATAGGATAGGTAGTGTTTTTGGTTTTGGGAGAATTTTTTTTTTATATATATATTTGTAATCTCCTAGAACCGTATATGTAACCACGATATTTCTTCGCCACAAGTGAGGGTAATTAATAAAATAAGTAGCAAATTTTCCTCAGAGGATGGTGAATAGTGCAAACAACAAATTTCAAGGACGAAATTTTATAAGGAGGGGAGAATGTAGAGACCCGAGAAATAAAATAATAAAAAGAAAATGAGAAAAATAGATTTTGGCAAAGTGGGGAGAAAATCAGCGATGGTTTTTGAAGGAGGTAGGAAACCGGCGATGGATTTGGGTTTTGACTATGGGACGATAAAGGTAAAATGGTAAAATTTAGCTGGTTAAAGAGAAAATTGGCAATGATTTTCTGAGAGTCCAATAAAACCGTCGATGGTTTTGGTTGCAAAGCTGAAAGTATAAAGGGAAGTCGAGGATCATTTGTAAATATAAAATTAAAATCTCTCTCTCTCTCTCTCTCTCTCTCTCTCTCTCTCTCTCTCTCTCTCTCTCTCTCTCTCTCTCTCTCTCTCTCCTCTCCCAAACCCCACGACCCTCCAAGATTTCACCTTCGATTACAGCTCCGTTAAGCCTCATTTCGACGATCAGGAACAACCACAGGGTTCTTGGGAAGATTCTCTATAACGCAGGTGGAGCGGAATTTTGATCTGGGGTTTTGAGGCACCATCCCAAAACTGAGGTAAGGGTGTTATCTAAGTATTTATGGGTTGTTTATTTGAATTATGGGATATATAGATTGAGAAATATGAATCTAAATATAGTTTTGGAGTTGAACTGAGGAATTGGGAATTTGTAAAATGCAGGGTTTGGTGGGAATACCGCGGATAGGCTAAGGATTTTAGCGGGTATTTTCTCAGGAACCCAGGTAGAATAATGTATAATTTATAGTTTAAGAAATTGTGAATATGCGTATTTAAGGAAAACATGAATACAATAGTTGTTCTGGATATTCAGTTAATTGACAGGAATATATTCATATGTGTGTAATTTCAGAGTGTCGAAATTATGAACGCCACATGCGTGAGATTGTAAAATGATAATTAGTGCTCGGATAGTCAGGTAAAGAGAATACATGTTATGCCAGCTTTATTAGAAACTTTACCTATAAAGTATAATATTTGATCACGAGCTTTTATAGTATGATTATTGAATATATCAGAGCATGAAAATTATACAGTTTTACAGAGTATGTTTATAGAGTTTTTATTTGGTTGTGTGGCATGAGAAATACTGAATTATTATAGAAAATTCATATAGAGTTTCAGAATCATGTTTATATAGTTTCTATAGAAATTCGTTATACAGATTTATAGAACCATGGTTATATAGTTTTTACAAAATTATGATATATAGCTTATACAGTTTTATTTACAGAGCTACAACTATACAAAATATTACAGAATTACAGTTTATATGGTTATGCAGAATTCAGATATATAGTATTTTACAGAATCATGTTTATACAGTATGTTACAGAATCCTGATTACACAGTGTATTACAGAACATGATTATACAGTGTTTTTATAACCATGATTATACAGAATTATATAGAACCATGATTATACAGAATTATGCAGAACCATGATTACGCAGAATATAGAGCCATGACATACAAAATTACAAAATTACAGAATATACAAATATACAGTTATTACAGCGTCGTGGCTATACAAAAAATTATAGAATCATGGTTAAACAGATAGATGTTATATAGAGATATTATTATATAGTCTCAGATTCTGATGGAACAGAGCAGTATACATAATAGAATATAGAGCACGGTACCGTTGCTATATAGAGTGCACCCATACGCCTTAGATAGAGTATGGTATTTTCGATTGTACCCACAGGTAGAGTTGAGAGCTCCCTGGAGTTCGGACCAGGTGGAGCAGGCCTTTCGTGCTATAGGAATCCAAATATGCATACAGTTAGGCTTATATTGGAGGGCCAACCAGTGTCTAGCTCTGCCTACGGGCCGCACAACCTTATCATGAGGGGTTAAATCATGACATAACACCATCCAGGGAAGTTTTTAGAGTTATATATGTATTTATAATATTCACAGGAAACAAAGATAATTTATTTTAGATAGAACTATGATTGAATAGATAACTAAAAAATAATGCATTTTAAATGAAATAAATATGGATTATTATACAGATACTTTTTACATGATATTCTATTTACAGCTTTAATTAGAGGTTATGTTTTATATACAAACTCATATGTCACACACTGGTAATAACATCTTTCTCCTTACTGAGAGGTGTCTGACCCCAGCATTATAAATATTTCAGGTATCTTAGAGGGTCGTGCAGGGCCAGCTCAGAGATAGAAGAGGCAGCTAAGTCAGCGTAGTTTTGGGTTGAGTTTTGGATTGTGCAGTAGAAACGAGTGTATATTTGGGGATTTTTTAGGAAGGGATATATATGTGTGTATGTATATACAGGTTGGTCTGTAGAACTCTGGTATTGTGTATTTTTTATATTTATGTTTTCTCGCTACATAGGTATTATATATAGAATGCACAGGTTACCACGACACCCACTCCAGGTCGTGATGATGATAGATGTTTATTTACAGGATATCAGGGATTATGTTTTATAGCATGACATATAATGAATAAAAGAAATTTTGGGTCGTTACAAGGCTAGTCAGGGATCGTGGAAGAAAGACAGGGACACAGTGGGCCCGAGGCAAGAGACGAGGGATTGGGGTTATTCTGGTTATTAGAATGACTCATCTTACCCTGTATGCCATAGATGTAACAAGAGGCATAGGGGTGAATGCCGAGCTGGAGGTCCTAACTGCTATATATGCGGTAAGTTAAGGCATATTTCGAGGAATTGTCATGAATTGCTGCCTAATGCACCTGCACCAAATCAGATATGGGGAAACCAATAAGTACCCTGAGGTGAAGGTGGTCCAGCACGTGTGTACACGATTATCCCGATCGAGGCAGATATTGCCAAGGGAGCAGGTACGAGTTTATGTTTAAGATAATGGAAGTTATATTTAATTGTAGTCAATGCAAAAATTCAAATGGTGATATATGCTGAACTGTATGAGATATAATGAGTTAGTAAATTGTAGAAACTTGGGAATGAATGATTAGCAAAATTTTGAGGACAAAATTGCTTAAGGATTGGGGAAACCCAAACCATTAACGATTTTTTGTGCTAAAAAAAATCGTCAATGGTTTTCCTTTTACCGAGGAGGGTTACGAGTAAAATGGTTAAACGGGGTGGGTTGAAAACCCAAACCGTCAACGGTTTTGTGCGGGGCACAGAAAATCATCTACGGTTTTCTCTGCAAAGGTGATTATAAGAAAGATTTCATGAGTGCTTTCAAATGAAATTAAAATTTTTTCTTCCTTTCTCTCTGAAACCCTCTGGTTTCTCCCTCAACTTTCTTCGATTCTCACTCCATTAAGGCTTGTTTTGATGATCCGGAACCACCATGAGGTTTTTGGAGTGATTCTTTGCAAGTTTTCGGAGTGGATCGTTGATTTGGGATTCCGGGGCACCATCCCAAAATTAAGGTAAATGGGATATTTTAGAGTTTTATTGTTAGATTGAAGTATACAGAACCTAGGAAGTGTTAAATAAGCATTGTTCTGAGATTTCGTTTGATCAAACTAGGGTTATTAAATCAGGGTTCAAGTGAGCGCGACAGGCATTGTTTCGGGGTCTTTGCGGGCATAATTCAGGGAACCAGGTAATGGGAATAAATTATGCCAGTAATTTTGTGAATTTACTAGTTAAATTGAAAACTATGTGTGTATATAAATGTATATGATTATCATGTGAGTTTTAAAAGAAAAGCCAACCTAGGGCTATAGTTTTTATTTGCGAAAATGAAATGATTAAAGTAATGAGTTTTCTGGAAATTGTGGAGATAATTTGATGTGTATCTTTAGTAAAACGGATGATAGGTTGGCTTACTATTTTAACGAGATATAATTATGCGTATTATCTAAAATATGTGGCACGAGTAAAATGAAAATACTGAGTTGAGTGGTGATATATATATATATATGTATATGTATATATGTATTACATGTTGGAAATACTGAAATGTGATGAGAATATATACTGCATGTGGATTGTTTAATCGGAGCAGGATGTGAATGTTAAATTGTAATGTATGATTTGAAAACTCCAGTGGAGCATAGTGAGGCACAATACTTGTTGCGTGTGATTTCGGCAGAGATTGGTACACCCACACGTCTCTTGGAGAGTGTGGAGATAGGATGGTCGATTGTGCTATGTAGGGTGGAGATTCCCCCTAAAATCTAGACCAACAGGAGAAAGCCAATCTGACTTACAGACCGAAGAGGTTGTTTTTTGATTTAACTCTGGTGGGCCGACTAGGATTAAGTCCAGCCTTCGGATTGCACAACTTGTCATGGGGGGGAAGCATGACAGTGATTATCCATCTCGTAGTGAGTTCTAAATGCATAATTGTTTAATTTAACCAGTGAATAATATGATAACTGAATATGTGAATGTAGACGTGAATACAAAGTAACATGAAATCAGAGTAATGTGAAATGTGGAAGTGAGATTCACGTGATGTGAAATGTGAAAGTGAATTATGTGATGTGAAATACCGAGAACATGAAAAGGTGAGTAATACAGAGATAACATATATAGAGTAAAGTAAATATGTATTGTATATTGTAGTATTATATTTATTTGGGGCGAAGTATACACTCCACTCGAGGGCTTGTTGAGAAAGGTGAGTGCCCTGATTAGTATCTAATGTAGTCATACTGGGTTGCATAATGTATCAGAGCAGAGGAAAGTTACTTGTATGAGTAGGTAATTTTCCCTATTCTTTGGAATTTTTGCCTGTAAACATTTGTGTGAATGTGTGTGAATACGAGATAAACTATCCACCTTAGGGCTTACTAAGTAAGGTAAGTGCCCTGATATGCTTCAGTTGTAGCCCTAGGTTGCATAAGGTATCAGAGCAGAGGGGTGTTACTTGTATGGGCGGGTAATCACCCCAATCTTTGGGAACTCTCGTTATTAAAATACGCTACATGTATGTGAGTAGGGACACAGATTGTTTTTATAACTGTGATAAATTTTATAAATGATGATTATATATTTGTACACAAACCTCATGATAGTCACACACTGGTGCTAATCTATTTCGACTTACTGGGATGTATCTCACCTGATATGGAATTTATCTTTTTCAGGACTTTCGCATGATCAAACCCAGTGAGCTCGAGGTTGGTGTAGCATTTTTTAGAGAGAGAGGGTATAGACTTTTGATGTATATTGTTGGGTTTGTTTAAGTTTTCTGAGATGTATATATGTGTTTGTGAATACTGGACATTAGGGTATACCTTTTAATATTATAGACATGTAGAAACTCTGGTAAATTATTGAGGAATTGTTATTATTTCTTCTGCGTAATTGATGATATAGAATTAGATACAAGTAACTGGAACACATGGCACCCAAGCCCCACTTGGCGGGTTCAGAGCGTTAGAAAGTGGTATTTGAACTATATTTCAAATAACACTTCGGACCCTAGTTTCAGGTTTGAGGTGTTACACTTTCTATATAACAAACTAAGTTAAACTTCTACAAGTGGCATCATAATATCATTTCCAAGCTTGAGCATTATGTTCCCAACTACAATAAGATAACCTAGAAACGAACACAGGAGAAAGATGACAATAGTACATGTTACAAAAAATTATAGGAGTAATTGAAAAAAAAAAATTAAATAGGTTGTCACTATTGCTCACAATGGTAGCAAAGATTCACCTTTTTCAAAAAAAAAAAAAATTGCAAGGGTATCATATATTATTTATTAAACACCATTTTAAGTTGAGTATCTTTGACTCAACTTGACTAAGCCACAGAACCATTCATTGGAATATAAAATTCAACTTTAACAAAACTATTCAGTAGATGGAAACTTTCCAAACTAAACTATAATTTACCCTTTTATGAAAATTTTGACTTCAAAATTTCAAAATCAATATAATACATTGATTAGGGATGAGCTAATTTTACTACATTACTTTAGACCATTGATTTATTCATAATTGAATTTCTCCTTGTATGTTTGCTCAAAGTAGAGAGATCTTAAATAGCACTCAATTTTTTACAAATAAAATTTTTCATAGAATCCTTAGCCAATACATCCATGCTGTAAACCAAATTTTTTTTCGTAGAATCCTTAGCCAATACAACCATGCCATAAACCATAATATAAATTGCAAGATTCTACTTAGAATTTTGAAATTGATAAGAAGAATCAAGAATCAACTATTTATTAGCTTTCAATTGCTAATATTGGTAACCTAGCAACATTGTGAGTATTGTAACTTCTTTACTAAATTGTACCTAAGTTTTTTCAATTATTACAAAATTATCAACACATCAATTATATTTCTTTAAAAGAACTTTTCATGTTTTGTTATTTTAATATATTTAGTCATTGCACAACAATCTTAAACAACATTTTTTTTATCAATCCTTTACTAAAAAAAGATCCTTTTCAAAAATTATATGTGGCTAAAATAAGTTGTGGAGGAGTAAAAAATTGAAAGTAGGGGACTTCCTAAATAATATAAACATGTTTATTTTAATTCCTATTTATAATTGAAGCATTTAGAGGATTTTATTTTTTCTATTTTTTGCGCCCTCGATTTTGGTCATTGTTTGTTTTATATGTTTGGAAAGAATTAGTGAACTCTATATATGGAAAGCCTTTGAATTGACCGTGAACAGACTATTGTAGACAGTTTGGTCATGTTTTTTTTTTTTTGACCAAACACTAAAGTTGAACTAACTCTTGAGTAGGACAATAATTGTAATGACCTGCTATTTATTCAACATTTTTTTTTTCGTAAATATCAACTGTTTGAAATAGTACTGAAAATAACTCGGGCTCAAAAGAGCACTGAAGAAACTCTGTCCGTCATACATAACTAAGCCGCGGTACACAAAACTGGGAACTGCTATATACAATACTAGAAAACTATAAAGTTCTTAAATATAATTACAACACAAAATACCTAGTGACAACATCCAAAACAATCTACCTCAAATCATTGGCATAAAAAATACACGTACCCTTCCAACTAGGGTAGCTCAAGACAATCTCTAACCGCGAGCCTGATCTGCTCACCTAGTAAGATCCCTTGAAAAATAATAAGTTACTGGGATGAGACAACGCTTAGTAAGTGGAGATATGCTATTATTAGTGTGTAGCGACTGAGTTAATCATTTAAAAAATTGAAATAACACTGATACTGTAATATCAGAAAACTGATAAACTGTACAGAATATATATCTATCATGTAATCTTTAAAATATAAATGTGTATTTGAGTTTGCTATCTGAAGGTACTGCTAAAATAATAATAATAAACTTCTGCTGTGTAATATATCTGTACATAAAAACTTCTGCTATACCTTGAGATCTGTATATCATGATATATCCTCTCCTGATAGGGTTGTGCGGCTCGTAGGCTGGACTTACTCTGGTTGGCCTACCAGGTAAGTCAATCTATATCTGTACATCCGCCAATCTGTATCTATCTATGTAGATCTTAGCCCACTGCAATCACTCCGGGCCATCTCAAACCTCTGTCATTGTCTAACTAGCTACCTCAACTTAGCATGCTAGGGGAGGCTGCAATCTCTCCTTGCACGGTTAGACGGAATCCACAGACTATCTGAGTCATGTGGTTGCACGTGTCTGAACTAGCAACGGTACCGTGCTCTGCTGTATATATATCTGTCTGTAATTTCCATAGGGATCTGATTTTGTGTAATACTGTATACATATATAAATATATAATCATCTTGCTGCTTTTAACATGATTTCGAAAACAACCATAACACTATAATGCCGAGCTATAATATCTGAAATATCTGACTGAAATATATATATATATATATATAATATCTGTCTGTATCATCTATGATTTTTGTCTGTACTATCTGTAATAAAATATTTGTATATAATATCTGTATACTTTGTATATAATATCTGTAATCTCTGAATAATCTACGGTAACATCTTGATGCTATAATTGTATAATCTGTCTAAATAAACTGTCAGAGTGTTATGGTTTAGAAATCATGTTTTTCTGGGAAATACTGTAAGTCTCATTCATTGCTAATAATCTGAAATATCTTAATATCTGCAATACTATAAAATCTATATATTGTACTATAATAAACTCATGCCACACATTTGAATAAGCACAATCTCATGCTCAATTTCTATAATTCTGCTATAAAAATACTATTCATAATTCTATGATCTGCATGCTTGTAAATGCACGTTCATAATCTTCTGTATACATATTAAAATTGCTAGCATAGCATATTTCCCTTACCTTAAATCCGAAAAACCCCTATTAAATTCTGGCCCTATACCCGCAGGGTTCCTAACTCAACATCCTGAAAACAATATCCCCCAGAACAAAGTATCAGTATTTTTTTTGTATACAACACTTCTTATAACTATAGGGAAAGCATATTCTAAATAAAACATCTTACCTTGGATTTGGGATGAATTTCCAACCAACTTTCCCCACGATAAGCTCCGACAGACTTGCAAAGAAATTCGCCAGGAGCGTCGTGGTGGTCTCAGATCTTCAATTTGGCGAGAAATGGGGTGAGGATCGAAGAGAGAAGAGGAGGGAAACGTAAAGAGAGAGAGAGAGAGAGAGAGAGAGAGAGAGAGGAGGAGGTTTCTGCACTGAAAATTATGCTAAAAATTTGGGTTTCAGCTATTTATAGGGCTGGATCCATCGACGAGACACGTCACCTCATCGACGAGTCCTATAGAAAGTTCGTTGACGAACCCGCACCCTCATCGACGAGTTTCAGTCTGCCTTAAATTCTCTTTTGGTATCTTCTCGTTGACGAGACGAGACCTCGTCAACGAGGTCCTAAAGAGCCCTCGTCGATGAAATCATTATGTTCGTTGACGAGCCCTGTAGAATTTCTTGGGTTATTCACAATAATAACCTTTGATTTTCTCTCACATTTGATAGCCTAGATGATTTGTCTTTACAATTCCATCAGGGGCTTATGTTGCTTACCTATCCCAATGTTTGATTAGAACAGGAATGCTAAATAGTGTAATGAAATGAAAAATTATATGAAAATTATGTAAATTTTGTTAAGATTAATTTTATTTCATTCCTTTCGCAATTTACTAAAAGATCAACTTCTGAAAGGGAAGTTGAATCTCTAAATTGCCTTGACCAAATGGCAAACCCAAAATCATATGAACTTGGTGTAATTGTAACTTCAAAATTCGTGTCTTGAAATTAAGATAGAAAAATTTTGTACAAATATTTGATTTGAAATAATGGGTACAATTTCTGTAGATTTTTATAATGAAAAATAAGAAATTCCTCTGATTTGATCTCCTTGAAAGTGAATTTGTCGGTTCGAGTTTTCGAGGAGCATATTCTCAAATTAGATAAGAAGGATCTTTGGAAGACAAATTTAATTATGTTGGAAGATGGATTCATAATATTTGAGCCTTGATTTAACTTCAAACTTACTTCAAACCTTTTGTATGAGTTTAACTTTTAAGTAAAAGGATTTCCATGAAAAGTTTGAGTTCCTAAGGTCATTCTATTCGTTATTGAGCTTTCCATCAGATCAAGTAAAGACATGCACATACAATTGAAACTAAAAGCAATACAATTGAGAAATTATGTCTTCACTCTTTTACTCTTCAATCTGCCATATAATAAGCTGTGTGATGTGAGCTTTAAGAGCCTCATGACTTTCATTTTACCTTGACTATTTGTGCCTTCTGAAAGATAAATATGTTTATACACTAAATGCATAAATGAGATACTTAAGATCTGACATTATCAAAACGAGATTGGACTCAAAAAGTCAACAATCTCCCCCTTTTTGATGATGACAAATACAAGAGTAAAATGAGGTTAGCCTTACAAGGATCCCCCTTACAATATGCATAATTTCAAAATAGAAAATATAATCCAAGCATATTTAGAAAGAAGACATTAAAATTTTCAAGTTGAGAAATTTTGAATTTCAGCTCAATATGCATTTAGTTGTGGCAATATAGCTCATATATTTCTCCCGAATTTTTCTTTCCCAATTTTGCTTAGTTATTTCTCCTCCTTTTTTCATCAACAAAAGGACTAAGCTAAAAATAATTTGAGCATTGAAAGAATCCTTTAGCTTAAAAAGAATACTCCCCCTTTTTGGAACAAAAAAAGGGGCATAAATAGCAGTTTTATAGTTGTTTTGGAAAAAAAAAAAATTGGCAAATTTTGTATACAATGTTGACTCTATGAGTCCAATCCGGTTTTGATAATGACAAATCACTTGGTATTTGATCTGTACATTGAGATTGTGAATAGGAACTATATTAAGCATGCACGAAAGGATAACAAGTCATGGAAGCCATGAAGATTAAAGCATATATATATCTTGGCACAATCCATGGAACTCAAAGAGTACAAGAATGAAGATGCAAGCAGCAAGTTCAAGAATGTCATGAGAATGGGTACTTAGAACAAATGTAATTAAATTTCATATGATTTAATTTGAGGCTCAACATATACCCTAGAATGACCTTAGGACTCATGCATCTCATGAACATCATTAGGGAATATCTATGGACTTAGATATATTTTCAAAATCTCGAAAAATATTTTTATAAAAGAGCCAAAAAAGAGAGTAAAGCAGAATTTTAAACTAGAAAGAAAAAATTCAGAAATCAGGTACTTCAGTAGATCGAACTCAACGTTAAGTCGCTTGAAGTTGCAACTTCAGAAGACTGAAGTTAAGCTTAGTCGTCTGAAAAATTTCTTCAAAAGACTGAAGATTAAGTTCAGTCACCTGAAGAATTTATTGTGAAATACATAACTTGGTAGAAACACCTCAGAAGACTGAACTCAGACTTTAGTCATCTGAACCCGACACTTTAGAAGACTGAACCCCAAACTTCAGTCGTCTGACCCTGTGTCTAGGTTAATTTTTTGAAGCTCTAAGGAACTTTAGTCGTTTGGCTTTTCAAATCAATCGTCTGAATCTGTGGGAAAGTTTAAAAATCTAATTTTTAATGAAAGAACATGTGAGATATTTTTTTGATCCAACGGTTGAGATTTATCCTAAGGGCAAAATACCTATTTATACATCATCTAAACCCTAGTGCTAAAGCTAAGACTTTTGGAAGAGAAGAGAACATCTTTTTAACATAGATTTGAGAGACTTGAACATATTGATATATGATTGCCTGCACTCCAACATAAACTCATCAAGTTTGGGCAAATCAACTTAGAAAAACGAAGGGATTTTACTTTCACATCTTGATTTCAACTTGGTATTGAGGTTTGGTAAATCAATTTATTAATTTCAAGATTTTTCTCATCTCATCATCTGTTATTGAATATTGTTAGCGAGATTGATCTTGAGTGTCCATATACATATAGAGATTGTTTTTGACAAGTTCATTACTTGAGAAAGTTTTTCTTTTGCTATTGATTAAATTGTTATCATTCAAGTATGTCCTTAGTTAAAGACTTGATATTTTGAATACTTCAAAACCATTTGATTAAATATCCTTGGAAGTTCATAACTATATATAAACCTAATATAAGATTTTCAGAAAATATCCTTCAATAATATATATATATATATACACATTAAGTTGCATATTATAGAAATCATATTGTGGTTGAAAACTTGAGAGAAATATTTTTGTGACAAAGTGTGTTTCAAGTCTTTGCAATCTTCAAAGCTTTTTATGTATTCAAAGATTTAACCTAAGTTCTCCAAAGCATTAACTTATATAAATATTTTTGGGAGATTTGATAAAAGGGAAATTTAGTGAATTATATTCTTGCATATAACGATTGTATCGTTACATACATATTGAGTTTCAAGTTTCATCATATGATATGTGTTAGAAATTTCAATTGTACTCACTAGCTTTGTTAGAAGCAATATTGAGTGTTTTGCAGATTTGATATTGTAATCAATGTTCGGGTTGTGAACCGGGTTTGAGGAGAGAGTTGTATCTCTTGTAAGCAGCTGCTTATGAGAAAGTTATACCTCTAGTAAGCAATGGATGTAAGAGAAGTTCCGTCCCAATTTAAGGAGCAAGGATTATAGTGGAATCCTTGAGTGGGTTGCTCAAGGCGAGGATGTAGGCTAGCTTAGCTAAACCTCGTAAAATCGCGTTTGCCTTCTCTATTCCCTTATCATTTTTATTTTCTACATTGCATTTCAATATCTAGTTTGCATGTGTATATTGAATAACTCCACATGCACTTAATTGGGTAAAAAGAATTCATTTATATAGTAATTTAAATCAGGCCCAAATCCCTACAATTAGTTTGTTAAATGTAGTGATAGGGATTAATTGGTAAATAATCTAAAAGTTTTAAAATACCCAATTCACCCCCTCTTGGGATTACACCTAAATCAACATACAACAACAGTATAACTAGCCATTTGAGTTCAAAAAGACATGTTAAACATAGTAAGACCAGAAAAAGTCCATAAACCATCACAACTCTTATAATACATAAGACTCATAAAGATTAGAGTTCAAAAAGAGTCTTATGGAATCATAATTGCAGTCAACTAGTTAGCATGTATTTCTAAATTTGATCATTGAATCAATTATGCAATATCCTAGTCAACTACCAGCATGCATTCACAACGTCTGCATCCGCCATGTAGATGGCGTTTAATTCAAATAGCATGCAAATCTCCTAAGTTTTTCTACAACATGCATTATGAATCAACCATGCAAATGGTATTCAATCAATTCAGTATAACCAAAAATAGTTCATGTTACCAGATTAAGAGCTAATCATCATCCATCAAAATTTTTTTAGCATTCAATACATTATGGATAGTAAGCTGCAGTGTTGTTCCCAAAAAAACATATAAGCATAAAAAATATAAGATTGTGAGTATGTTTAATTTATAGAGCCATGAAATTACAAAGAGAGTTGCTCCTCCTCAGTTATGCACCCTACTCATCACCACGGGATAGGCCTAATTCCTCAAATGATTACCCAAGTATTTCTAGGCAACTTCCATAGTGTGCAATGAGCCTAATTCACGTCTAATTTGGATAAATATATCCTCTTGAAGTGGTTTTGTGAATATATCAACCCATTGTTCATCAATGTTCTCAAATTCAAGTGCTACATCCCCATTTTGCACATGATCACGAATGAAATGATGTCTAATTTCAACATGCTTAGTTCGTGAGTATGAGATGGTTTCTTTGATACATTTATTGCACTAGTGTTATCACACTTGATTGGAATTGTATCATAGTGCAATTTGTAGTCCATAAGTTGTTGTTTCATATAAAACGTTTGAGCATAACAACTTCCAACAACTATATATGATTACGCGCCAAAGTTGCGTAATTAAGTATTTAAATGCATTAATTAAGTGTTACTATTTTAATTAAATACTTAATTATGTCCAATATTTTAATCATCGAGTTCAATTAATAATCTTAAGATAATTATCCTATTTTTGCCATGAATTTACGGATATTCATGTTTTAATATCGCAGGATACTTTTCAAAAATTTGGAGAGGTCGTGGCTTGTCTTGACGTGCATGCATGCAACATGCAAGAAAATGGGTGCGTGAGACATATAATTTAAACGAAACCCATGCACGCAACTTAAGAAGCTGGACAACATGCAACTTCAAAGAATTCCTATACCTAGGCCATGAAATTTAAATGAAGTCGTGTACAAGCATTTAATGTAGGCCACCAACAAAGAAGTTGGAAGTGATGTGAAGGGCCACGCCATGCAAAAGGAATTGAAGGTTGGAGGCCGCATACAAGGGAATCTTGTGGGCCGTGTACAAACATGGCCGTGTACATGCGTCACATGAAGGCCCATGCAGCTAGTAAAGAGGCCCATGCGCGTGAACATGAGAATTGCAAGTTGGGCCATGCATGCATGAAGCTGCATGCATGAGCTAGGCCATTACATGAAGTTGGGCCGTAAGCGTGGAAGAATAGGAAAATGATGGGCCGTACGTGAGCTTGTTCTCGGGCTACTATGAAATAAGAAGCCCATGCTTGTGATGTGACTACATGGATGGGCTATTGTATGCGCTGGAATGAAGGGCTAGCCAGAGGGTCTTTTGGGTAGGGCATTGAATGTAAAAGGGGAGTAGGTTTTGCTTTTGAGTTTTTTCCCAATTTATTATTAATTTATAATAATATATTAAATAATACCTTGTTTGGAAAAATTATTCCCGAAATGATGCTCAAGTAATCTTGCTGCTTGGTCTAGCGAGATTTATTTAGGTAGCGAGATTTGCCACGTTAGGACAAATCTTGCTGGACCAAGTAGCGAAATTTTCCATGTGTTAGGATGAAGATCAATTTATTTCCTAGGCAAATCTTGCTGGACCATCCAACGAGATTTGTATGGTATGTTTGTCCCCTGCACTAGCTTATGCTCCAAAGTCGCCAACTCCGATAGCTACCCCTCTACAATCTCTGACGCTGTCTCCCTCTCCATCAATAGATGTACCTCCCTCAGTCAATCCATCCCCAGCATCACCATTTCCGTTGGTGACTTTCCTTACACCGAAAACTGCACCAACCCTGTTGATTGATTGGTTGACTGATTGTTTGTGGTTGTTAAGGTTTTGATCTTCTGAAAGCTGAGGAAAAGTTGTTGCAGATGCTGGTGCTACTCTCTTTGTGCTCTTCTGATTCATTTCCTGAGATTTTTGTGTTGGATGCAGAGAACGAGGAGGAGGAAGAGGAAAGGGGCAGAGACAAAGCAGTCGTTTTGTCTCTAATCATGAAATCGTAGAAAACTGGCTTAGTTGTGATTCTACGAGTCCCATTATTATTGTTCTTGTTGTGATCATCCTTGGGGTCTGTGATTTCTTCCTCATTCTTGGTACTTCTTTTCTTCAGAAAGATCCTGCACGACACCCAATTCTCCATTTGGACTTATGTTGAGTTCTATTGTGAAATTTGAAGAACAAATCAGTAAATTATTAAAAAAAAAATCATTGTGTATAATTAATTTGAAATGGATTTCTTGAAAATTAAGACATTGGGGGTAAAACATACAAGAATGTTTAAAAAGTAGCATATATGCATATTATTTGAAATGGGTTTCTTTAGAAACATTGCCTATTGGTTTTTAACAGAGCACGACCCCTGTGTATCATCTGAAATGGGTTTTTAGGAAACTGAAGAAATTGGGCTAAAGATTTGATTTAAAGACTTAAGGATAAATTTAAGAGAAACAGTGTTTTAAGGGTGCTCAACACTACACAACTTGAAATGGGTTAATTGGAAATTGAAGATACTGGGCGAAAACAATTCTACTTTTGGGCTTTGGGTTGGGGCAGAAAATAAATTTAACAGCTCCAAGCACAAGGCAGTAAGAAAAAGGAAAAGAAGAATAAAGCTTACTTAAGCAGACGTCGACCACTCCTCTATAGTCTCCGGCGCCGGCCTTCACTCCTAAGACGTCGTCTCCCTCTCCATCAATAGATGTCCCTCCCTCACTTGCTCCATCCCCGGCATCACCATTTCCGTTGGCGATTTTCCCCGCACTGGAAACTGCACCAACCCTATTGGAATTACATAAATTTATTTTAAAAAATGACAGGAGTAAACATGAATGTGCATGAAGAATTCGAAGATGGCCCACAACATTTGCCGAGCACCCACCGGACTTTGGGGAGCTTGCTGGCGTCGACGAGGATGATGTGGGATTAGTGGGTGCCAATGCAGGAGGCAATAGGGTTGGTGCAGTTTCCAGTGTGGGGAAAGTCGCCAACTGAAATGGTGATGCCGGGGATGGAGCAAGTGAGGGAGGGACATCTATTGATGGAGAGGGAGATGGCGTCGGAGACTGTAGAGGGGTAGTCACTGAAGTTGGCGACTTTGGAGCATAGGATGGTGTAGGGAACGGACGTGCCATGCAAATCTCGCTGGATGATCCAGCGAGATTTGCCTGGGAAATAAACTGATCCTAATCCTAATCCTGATGCGTGACAAATCTAACTACTTGGTCCAGCGAGATTTGTTTAAATCTCACTGGACCAAGTAGCAAGATTACATGAGCGTCATTCCAGGAATAATTTTCTCGAATAGGGTATTATTTAATATATTATTATAAATTAATAATAAACTGGGAAAAAACTAGTTTGCTTTTAGAGGTTTTGACAGAGGAGGAGTATGCTTTTTGAAGGGGAGCCGAATTGAAGAAGTTGCTTGCAATAACTTTGGAAGAAAAAGAATTCCTACTCCACGGCAATTATTCTCTCTCTCTCTCTCTCTCTCTCTCTCTCTCTCTCTCTCTCTCTCTCTCTCTCTCTCTCTCTCTCTCTCTCTCTCTCTCTCATTTAAATACTTTTTTTAATTGTTACTTTCAGTTGTGTTTTGTTTAAAAGTTTCTATTGGAATTTTGAATTATTGTTGGGTTATAATTATTAAATTCAGTTTGTCTTCTCTATTTATTTAATATCATTGTTGGAATAGATTTAGGTTGGAATTATTCTTATTACTAAATTCAGTTTTGTTCTCTTTAAAGTCTCTCTTTTCAATTTAAATATTTGTTGGGTTATATTTATTTTTAAGTTCAGTTTATTTGAGATCTTAGTTATTATTGTGTTTTAGTTTATTATCTAAGTTGTTGAAGAGTCAAGTTCGTTTTTGGTTAAACCATTGTCGGATTAGATTTAAATTTTTGTTTACATTATTGATTGGGTTAAATTTAGTTTTTAAGTTCATGTTTAATTGAGGATTTTATGGTTGAATGCTTAAGCTGAGTGATAAAATTTTCATCTTTAGGTTTTTGTCCAAAATTTCAAACATAGGATTTATTTCTTGTCCGAATGTTTAGCGTAGGATTATTTTCCGCATTTAAGTTGAGTAATATTGTTTATGTTTTGTTTTCTTTTAATTTCGTCAAAGATTCTCAAAAACCCCATGAACTAAATTTGAACTGTGTTTAGTAAAATTTCTTTTCTTACTTTCTTTTGGGTTTTACACAAAGTTTGGAATTAGTCTACATTCCCTAAGGAGACGATCTAGCTTTTGTGCTAAATATTACATGACAAAACTCCTATACTTGGGAGAGCCTTTGCGCTGCTCATTTTTAGCGTGAGTCAATATACTCAGCCTTGGCTGTGGATAGTGCAACTGAGTTCTATTTCTTGGAAAATCAAGAAACTAGAGATTGACCCAAGAAATGACACATACGAATCGTGCTCTTCCAATCAACTTTGCTACTGGCAAAGTATGCATCGGAATAGCTGACAATCTCAAATAAGGTATACTTAGAGTACCATAAGCCTAAATCAATGGTCCCGATGAGGTATCTAAGTATCCTTTTAACTGCTAGGAGGTGTGACTTTTTTGGTGCAGCTTGGAATCTTGCACACATAAATACAATAAACGTGATATCTGGTCTGCTAGCAATCAGGTGTAACAAAGTACCAATCATGCTTCGATAAAGCTTAACATCTACCGGTATGCCTTGCTCATCTTTATCTAATTTGGTGGAAGTACTCATAGGTGTCCCTAGAATTTTGGCATCTTCCATATTGAATTTCTTAAGCAATTCCTTTACGTATTTTGATTGGTTGTTAAAAGTTTATGTTTAGCTTGCTTAATCTGAAGCCCTAGAAAGAAAGTAAGTTCACCCATCATGTTCATTTCGAATTCATCATGCATGCATTTGGCAAACTCATTGCACATCTCTTCATTAGTTACTCCAAAGATGATATCATCTTCGTATATTTGAACTAGAAGCATGTTTTCATTTTCAGTCTTTATGAAAAGGTTTGTGTCAATATTTCCTCTAGTGAACCCATTATCTAAGAGAAAACCACTTAACCTTTCATACTAAACTCTAGAAGCTTGCTTTAGACCATACAAGGCTTTAGAAAGTTTAAATACATGATTTGGTCATTTGTGGTTTTCAAAACCTGGAGGTTGCTCAACATATACCTCCTCATTATATAGTCATTCAAGAATGCACTTTTAATGTCCATTTGATATAACTTGAAATCCTTAAAAGATGCATAGGCTAATAACATACGAATGACTTTCATTCTAGCCACAAGAGCATATGTTTTTTTTCAAAATCTATTCCTTCCTCCTAGTTGTATCCTTGGGCTACTAATCTGGCTTTTTTTCTAATTACAACCCCATTTTCATCCTTCTTGTTCCTATAGACCCATTTGGTTTCGATGATAGTATGATCATCTGGTCTGGGAATCAAAGTCCAAACTTTGTTCCTCTCAAACTGGTTTAGCTCTTCCTGCATAGACATCACCCAAGATTCATCCTCTATTGCCTTATTCACATTTTTAGGCTCTTCCTGAGACAAGAATGCCATGTGACTACACATGTTTCTAAGGGATGATGAACGAGTAGCTACTCCACATGAAGTTTCACCAATAATCCGATCTTTGGGGTGATTCTTCACAAATTTCCACTCCTTGGGCAATTCTCAAACCTCACTATCTACCAGATTATCTTCAATAGATGTTTCTTTAATTTCTATGCTCTTTTCTTCATTATTTTCAATGGACAATTTTTCTAACCCCTTTATTATATCTAGATCATCCTCATCAGTCTTTTTGGAGAAGGGATTGGACTCATCAAACACTACATGGATGGATTCTACAAGAGTTAAAGTTCTTTTGTTAAACACTCTGTAGGCTTTACTATCTAAAACATAACCTAGAAATATTCCTTTATCGGATTTTGCATCAAACTTTCCTAAGTTATCTTTATCTCTTAGAACAAAACGCTTACACCCAAAGACATGAAAGTAGGAAATATATGGTCTATAACCATTCCACAATTCATGAGTGGGCCTGATTAATACTCTATTCATCACATAGCAAGCGGTGCGCACCGCTTTAGCCTAGAAATATTTGTGAAGGTTGTGTTCATTAAGCATAGTTGTACTCATTTCCTATAAGGATCTATTCTTTCTCTCAACTACACCATTTTGTTGTGGAGTTCTAGGTGCTGAAAAGTTATGAGATATGCTATGTAAATCACAAAAGTTTTCCATATCCTTGTTTTTAAACTCTCTCCCTCTATCACTCCAAATATGTGTGATTGTATACCACTTTTCAATTTGAATCTTCTAACATAATTTGGTGAGTATCCCACATGCTTCATCCTTAGATGCTAAAAATAAAACCCATGTGAATCTAGAGTAATCGTCAACAATGACAAATACATAAGATTTACCTCCTAGATTATGGACTTGATTTGGGTCAAATAAATCTAAGTGAAGCACTTGTAGGGGCCTACTAGTGGATGTAAATTTCTTCTTTTTAAATCTAGACTTGGTTTTCTTACCTAGTTGACATGCATCACGTATTTTATTTCTTACAAATTGTGTCTAAGGTAAGCTTTTAACTAGTTCTCCTTTTACAGTTTTGAAAATAAATCCATGCTCGCATGTCCTAATCTCCTATGTAGCCAACTAGCCTTATTAATTTCAAAAAAACATTTTACATCTTGAGAGGCTAAGTTGTCAAAACTAGTAGTATAAACATTATCATTACGATTAGCAATAAACAATATTTTATGCTAAGATGGATTTTCAACAATGCATTTATCATGTTTAAAAGAAACTCTATACTCTTTGTCACATAACTGACTGATACTTAACAGATTATGTTTTATGCTATCCACAAGAAAAACATTATCAATAATGAGAGATGGTTCCTTACCAACCTTATCAATTCCAATGATCTTTCCTTTAGCATTGTCCCCAAAGGTGATGTACCCTCCATCCTTTGGTGTGATGGATGCGAACATGGCTTTATCACCCATGTTGGCCTTACGAGGCTTAAAATCTTCTTATCTTATTTTGATGCTAACAAACAAGTGAAATTTAACATATTTGTGTGAGTAATGTTGTTTCAGGGCTCATATATGAGAAAGCAAGGTTAAAGTGTCCACAAGGATTATATATGAGAAAGCAAAGGTCAAAGATATAAAGCTCAAAGTTTGAAAGCTTGAAGAAAAGATGGAAGCTTGAAGAAAGACAGGAATGAGTTGTTGAAAGCCAAGGAATACTAAAAGATCCAAAGAAAGGCAAAGTGATAAAGCTCAAAGAAGATGGAAGCTTGAAGAAACAAAACATGAAGACTTAAGAATGAGAAAAGTTTTAAGAGTTTTCATGTAAGTACTTTAAATGTTTAAAATATCATTTGCAATATTTTGAAGCTCTTAGATTAACATCTTGGACCTAAATACCTTTTAAAATATCTTTAAAATAATTTTATAAAGTGAAAAATTATTTTAAAAGGGTTAGAATCATTTTTGGAATAAAAAGCACCAAAAAGGGGTTTTTCTGTTTGCTGTCAATTTTGATACAGCCGTATTCAGGTGTATTTTTCACTATCAAAAATTCATTATTTTAAAAATTAATGAACATGAAAGTTTTAATATTTTCTCTTAGCTTTCTTTTGACACTAAGAACACCTAATTTGGAGTTATATATAAAAATTTATAGCTAAAACACTGAAGGGGGGTCACTACTGTCAGTCAACTGAACACTGTTCACGGGAGGGACTTCAGATGACTGAACAGATGACTTCGGTCGACTGAAGATTAAGTTCAGTCAACTAAATATTTTCTGGACAGAATATACAGTAGGCAGTAGCAGTTCAGTTGACTGAACTTATGACTTCAGTCAACTGAACAATGTTCAACGGGCAAAAATTTTTTTTCTCATGTTTTAAAATATAGCCGTTTGAGCTCTAAACTTTCTAAAATTTTGGGAAACTCTCAAAGGAAACTTTTGCAACATGGAAACAAGTTTGAAAGCCTATAAATACATGGTTTTGCAAATTAAAACATATCCAAGAATTGAAAAATCTGCTTGTAAAGTTGAAAGCACTCTTGTTCTTCCAAAAGCTCTCTTGCTCACTCATTGCAAATCTATTTTGCTGAGAAATTCTGAAGTGCTAATTATTCCTCCTTTGAATTCCTACTTCTAATCCTCTTCTAAGAAGGATATTGGTGAATTCTACACTTGAGCTTCATTGTATTTCATATTGGTATTTTACATTCAAAGTATATAGTGCTGAAATTGTACTAACTTGCTCTTTGAGAGAGTATACTTGTATGCAAATCTTATCTTATGTTTCTTATAGTTCTTTGACGTTCCAAGGGTCGTTTGGATCTTGGGCTAAGCAAGGGGACATTGCTTAGAGAGGCAGACTCTAGCTTATGTAAGAAGTGACCGAACGAGGGAATATCGTTTGGAGAAAGCGGGCTCTAGCCTTAACCAAGCAGTGTTGTAATCGGCGTTGTTTCACCTGTCAACGAAACTGAACTAGTGAATCCTTTGGTGGTTTGCCAAAGGCGAGGACTTAGGCTGGGTATAAGCCAAACCTCGTAAAAATCTCCGTCTCATTCTCTCGTTCCCTTACTCTTTATTTTCAGCATATTTAAATTGTGTGGATGGTTTAATATTTGGGAATCATATAAACTACATATATTTGGAAAATCAAACAAACTTAAGGTTTAATTTTGATTTGGGTTGCAGAAACTGAAAGGGAGTACGTTGGTGACACCATATCTTGCGGAAACCTTACGGGAGTACGTTACTTGGTTAACATCCCTAAGATAAATTTACCAAGAGTTTATTTGAGTTCTAAATATTTGGAAAGAGTGATTTGATTCATCTATACAGGGCTTTACATCAGCATGTATAAATTCTCATTCATTACAGGGCTTGGTTCAAATTTGGCAAATATAAACAAACAACCATCTTGAATTGTTATATTACCAAAGTGTTGAATACTTTATATCTTGGTTTGGTTATTTGTTGTTTGACTTATACTTGGAAAATAAATTGATTGAAGATTGCTTTTAATTGATTGGTTGTTTAATTAAGTTGTTGTGTGATTGGTGAAATTAAACAAATAAGTTAAAGAATTGGTTAAGTGTTTAAAGAAGTTAAGGATTCTTAAAAGAAGTTAAAAGAAAGTTTTAAAATCCAATTCACCCCCCCTCTTGGGCAGCTATTTCTAATTTCAACCCATCATGTGCCTCAAGCGTCCGCTATCCATATACCATTTGTCCTTAGTGGAGGACATCCTGAAGCATACCTGCAAGAAAGACTTAAGTAGGCCTAGCAAAACGGGTTATGACCCTTCGGGTTATCTGGACCCACCCGTTTAAAACAGGTTCGGGTTTAAAGAAGTCAACTCGTTTAATAATTAGGCGGGTCACGGGTTGACCCATTTATAAACGGGTTCAACCGGGTTCGGACAGGTCACCCACTGAGTGACCCGTTAATTTGGATCCTTTATATATATATTTCAGTTTAGTCTTCACTCTTCACAGCCTTCACCCTTTAGAAGACTTGGCGATTCCAGTCTCCACCCACAAAACCACACAAAAAAAAACCCTAAGTCCCTAACCCACACCGCCAACCGCGACTCTTCTCTCAGGCCCTTAGCTCTCACTCTTTGAATCCTCTCCTCTCCTCTAGACCTCTAGTGCGCTGCTACGTCGCAACCCGCAACTCTCCTCTCAGCTCTCACTCTCTCAATCCTCTTCTCTTCGGCTCTCATCTCAGCTCTCACTCTCTCAATCCTCTCCTCTCCGGCTCTCCTCTGGTGTGTTGCTACGTGATGCGGTTCCAGTGCCGTAAACAATCCACTCACGGTCCTAGATCAAGCCACACCTCCAGCCTCCACAGTCTAAACCTATAGCTTCCATAGTCCTACATTGATAAATATAATGCAGTATTTTTTTAAAAAAAAATTCATTTTATATGGAATTTTTTAAAAAAATTTAAAATAAATAAATTATATTTTTTAAACGGGTGACCCATTACCCGCCTGTTTATTAAACGGGCGGGTTAGGGTTGGCATGTGTGTGACTTGTTTAACATCGACCCGTTTATAACTCGACCCGTTTATGAGTCGGCCCGTTGGTGACCCGCCTGGACCCAGTCCGCCCGCCCATTTTGCCACCCCTAGACTTAAGTGACTACTTTTGGTACCCAAATTTTCTTGGTTCTTTTGGGGTTAGTACTTGATTCTCTCTTGGCTTTCCAGATCATCTTGGTTTTAGTGTCTTTGTTTTTGAAAGGAGAGTCAAATTTAATATGGTCTTTCTTCTTACATTTAAATATGTGGTATGCATATATAAATCTTTAAAGGGAATATACGATTTTGATTCTCTCACAAAATAGCCCATGTAAAGATTTTTCTGTTTCCTATTTTCTTTTCCATTAAAATCAAGTCCTTCCTTGTCTAAAAATTTTCTTTGAGCACCAAGAAGTTTTTCAAAATTGTTTTGGCCTTCTATAAATTTTTAAATAATTTTGGAGTCATCTTCTAGTTTTCTTTCCAAACTTTCAATTTTCAACTCCTTTTCTTTTATCAAAGTGGAATGAGACGCCTTTTGTTTTTCTAAAAACTTTGACAATTCTTTATTTTTTAATTCAAATCAGTGTTCTTCTTAGTTATTTTCTCATGCACTTTAATAACATTAAGATATTCCTATTGCAATTCATTATAAGTAGGCATGTTGTTATCTACAAAATCATCACTAGAATAATATGAAGATAAAGAACATAATGATTGTACCTCATGATCGCTATGTGCCATTAGGCACAAATTTGCGTCTTCATTGTCGCTGGAGTCGCTGTTTGAATTGCTAGTACTTTGTTTGTCCCAAGAGGTGTGTTGACTCTAGGAATCATGTCTCGTTTTGATAATGACAAATCTCTTTGTATCGTACTTGTGCCTTAAGCTTTTGTACAGGATTATCCTTAGCGCATATGGATGGTAAAGATATAGGTGTTGCCATAAGGAAGCAAATGCTCACATCACAAGATGGCAATTGAAGGACAAAAGGGAATGAGACCATTTTCTTTATTGTAATTGCAATTCAAATTCTTGGGTACGTAATATTATGGTCAGTAATAATTGTATCTCATGCATGGTAAGTATTTATGCTCAAAAGGCCATAAACTGACTTTAGGTCCCTTGTTACTCCATGAAAATTACCTTAAGTTTAAATGTTTTCTGTTTAGGGTCATATTGAGGGCAAAACTATAAAACCAATGGTCCTTAGTCGACCGACCTTTCGTGTGTTCTAATAACACGGTCGACCAAACTACTGTTTGCCCGGGTCAACTTGTCGATCACAGCTCAGTCGATCGACCCAGTGTTGAACTAAGGTCCCACGGTCGACCGAAATTCGTACCACCTCTCTCAGCCGACCGAGTCATATAGTTCAAATTCATCACGGTCGACCAAACCCACAAAGGGTTTGGGTTCGCCCCTTAGTAGGTCGATTGGCCTACCCTTGGTCAACTGATCTGTGTTGAAAATTCAAAAATAGTTGTGAGAGGATAGCCGACCGGCCATATGCCTTGGTCAACCGTACATTCATGGACGGCCGATCGGCCCAAGCATCGGTCGACCGAGCCTCTCAGGTTGGCACATTTTTACCGCGTTAAACAGGGGTTAACTTTTATTAATCTTTACCAAAAATTCCGTCCATATCCCTAACGGTCCAAAATTAAGGGAATTCTATATATACCCCTCATTTGTCTAGATTAGGATATAATTAGCACCACAATTACCAAAAAATTCTCTCTGATTTTCTTAAACTCCCATTGATAAAACTTCACATTTCCAAGCCCATATTTCATACTCTCTCATACTCTTGCTCGATAAAATCTTTATAAAATAGAGAGTATTATTTTCTTATACTCCTCAATGGCAAATTAATTACAAGTTGACGGGAGTGTGATTCTCATTGTTATGAGCATACATATATTACTTTGAAAGCTTATCTCTCTCATACTTGCATTGTTTTATATTTATTTTTGAGAGTAAGTTAAAGTTGTTCCCATTATATTTTACTGATAAATATTATTTGGGAAGAACTATTATTTGCTTCTGAGTCTTGACATTCTTATTGCCATATTTTTAAAGCTTGCTTGTGCTTTTGATAAGATACAATTTTTGCAAGCTTAGATCATAATATTTATTGTGTTTAACATTGGAGATACATTTGTTGAGATATTTGATTAGGCTTTCAAGGTTCCTTTGAATATTCTTTTATTGAGTATACCATCTAGAATCAAAGGTACCACTCTCACGTATATATAAATATACATGTCTTTGAGAGCTGATATATAACTTGACCAAACTCACTTGAACATAAAATCTTATCATCTATGAGTGTATTGATTGTATTGTACTTATTGGTGTACGTGTTTGCTTAGCATAGAAGCATTTTTGTTGTACATGAAATTTTTATTGATCTGTTGTAATTCAAGCGTGGCCTAAGGTGGGTCTTCTCCACCCTGTTAAGGAGAGGTTGTAAAAGTTGAGGTTGGCCCTATGAATGTTACCCGAGGTATTTCCTCACCCAGTAAGTAGAGGATATTGTAATTGGTGCCGCTCCACCCGTAAGTGGGCAAGGTTTCGTGGAATCCTCATAGTTGGTGTTGTAAAAATCCCAAAAAGAGATATAAAAGATTAGTGGAATGATTTCCAAAAATAAAAAAATAAAAAAATAAAAAATAAAAAAAAAATTAAAATTAAAATTAAAATTAAAATTAATTAATTAATTAACTAATTAATTAATCGGATTTAAAAGAAAAAGAAAAAAATAATAATTAAAATTTATTTTTATTTTTATTAATAAAATATATTATTAATATTAATTAAATATATTATTATTATTATTATTATTATTATTATTATTATTATTATTATTATTATATATATATGTTAAACCACCTGAAGCTCCTTGAAACTTTAGGTGGATTCTTTGAAATTGATTTATGCCCCCCTCCCCCTATTTTCTTCTTCTTCTTCTTTATCTTCTTTTCTTTTCTTTTCTTTCACTTTCCCTGCGCAGCACTGAACTCACTGTCTCTCTCCTCACGTTCTTTCTCCCTCTCTCCTCGATTTCGTGATGGATTTTCGCCTGATCGAAAATCCGAAAATACCACTGGACTCCATTCGCTGCTGCCGTCATTTCTACCGGAGCGGATCGGTGGTAGGAGCGGCGTAGGCGTATTCCCTGGGGTAAGCCATTTTCCTTTTTTTTTTTTTTAATTTCTTGCAAAATATAAGCCCAATTGAAGAAACGGATACCACCACGAAAATCTAGGGATGATTCTTTACAAGTCTAGCGGGATGGAATTCTCATGGGGGTGTCGGGCCAAAACCCCAAATTTGGGGTGCAGGGGTTATTAATGAGCTTATTTTTAATTAATTAGCATTAATTTAGAAATGCTAAAATATTGAGCATCTGGGACTAAAGTAGGATTTCTGGAATTTGGAGCTCGGGTGAGCGCTGCGGGTGTAATTTTGGGACCCGCAGGTAAAATTTAGAAAATTAAGTGGGGATGTTAAATAATAGTTTAAATATTAATTTGAGGTATATGGAGCCTAAGGAAGGCTAGATGAGTATTATTTTGGAGAAATAGATTAATTAATCTGAGGAAAATGTCAATTGCAGGAGTTAAATTTCAGGCGCCAAGGGCGTGAAATTTTGGGTCCCAACGAATTTCTCAGTAGCCAGGTAAGGGAATAAACTAAAGCAGTAATTTTCCATGCAAATTATTATTGATTATGAGTAAATTTATTTTCAGAAAAGCATATGTTATATTGTGTATTACGAATGAAATGTACAATTGGGAAAATACTACCATGATGATTAAAATGTATATGTATGTATGAGATGTAAGGAAATCACGATTTTAGAATATGAAGTATGAATTTTAACAGCATATGTGTGGCATGAATATTATTTTATGTGAAATGTATTATGATGTAAAAGAATTTGCGAACAAAACATGTTTTCAGGTATTATGAAAAGATGAATTATGTTGTGATGGTTTTGATGATTATATGATAAATGATGTATTTTCAGAATATATATACCTGAAACAATTTTGGCGCGAGGTCATATATTTATGTTATCGGCACGAGACCATATTTATGTTATTGGCGCGAGGCCATGTATTTATGTTATCGGCACGAGGCCGTATTTATGTTATTGGCACGAGGCCGTATTTATGTTATTGGCACGAGGCCATGTATTTATGTTTTCGGCACGAGGCCGTAATTACTATATTTTTGGCACGAGGCCGTAATGATGTTATATATATGATCATGTATTATATGTTATCACCACCAGGATGTTAGTTTAGTTCAGTTTAGGTGCTCGGTACCGTAGCTATATGTGTAGATCAGATATCTACATTAGATTAGTGCTAACCATCCCACAAGGGGATGGGAGATGGATAGTCGATGTGGCTTTTAGTAGACTGTGGACGTCCACCTGGCAGTCCGGACCAGGGTGTGGCGGGCTCATCGTACTTACAGACATATTTGATTCGACAGTCGTCAGCCAACCATTGTCGGATCCCGCCTTCGGGCTGCACAACCCGTCATGGGGGGTAATACATGACACCAGCTAGCTATTCATCCTGGGTTTTTTTTCAGTACTACAATTATAACAGATGATTTTATGTATGTTATGATTTATTAACAGATGTGAAAATATATGTTTACCCAGTACGATATGATGATGTTTATAGAATTATGAAATGTACTGTATACGTATAAATGCATTAAATATTCATGTTACCACACATCTGTATTTAGTTTATTTTCCCTTACTGAGAAGTGTCGCACCCCCGAACATTAAATGATTTTCAGGAAATCTAGTGAGACCGACGGGCCAGAGCCACCATTGAGTGATTGGAGCTTTCCTACTATAAGGGTAAGCATTGAACTAGGATCGGGAGTTTTTGTTATTTGATCCTAGTGTTATTTTGACTTTTGGAGGTTGTATATAATAACAGTATTTTTGATGTTATAGAAAGCTCTGGTATTATGTTTTATGATTAGATGTTTGAGATTTTATGTTTACTGCTGCTAGGTTTTCCGCTGTGTTTGACAGGTGTCCCCGCTACCCACAGGTTTGGGTTGACCATTTGATCTATTATGTGACATTTTATATTAAGAAATTGAGGGTCATTACAGGTGTAGCTTGAGGAGGGGACGTAGGCACGGTTGTCGAACCCTGATAACATATTTGGTGTTATCTCTTACTTTATCTGCTTTTCTTTCGGGTATTTTCTTGGTGAGATTTATGTGCTGAATTTATTGCATTAAACCATTAAATATTTATTTGTGATTGTTTTGGAAATACTGAAAGCATACACTTGTGCAAATCAACTGCTTCTTCATCTATCTGTAAATTCAATACTTGTTAAAGACAGACTCTAGGTTGTGATAGACTAATTGCAAAACATTTGACCTAGACTTTTTTAAATATCCAATTCACCTCCCTCCTCTTGGGATTACACCAAAGTCAACAATTAGTATCAGAGCTAAGTTGTAGCATATCCTAAGGAGTAGCTACATAAAGATCAATGACTCGTTTTGGTGTATCTCAGTTTAGTGAGGGTTATTCCTTATCAATGCCTCAATTGTTCTGTGGTGTAGAGTACACCGCCTGGAAACAAAGAACGACTATTTTTATTCAAGCTATTGATTGGGGGACCTGGAGAGTGATTGAGCAAGGGAACTATATACCATTGAAAATTCTTTGTATTAAAGAGGTTCCCAAACTCTATGATGAAATGAATGAGCATGACTTAAGTTTATTGAAAATTAATTCTAGTGCCATGCATATCTTATATTGTGCTTTAGATGCTAACATTTTTAGAGAAATCATGGCATGTCAAAGTGCTAAAGAGATTTGGGAGGCACTTGAAAAGTGATATGGAGAGACTACTCTAGAGGCATCGTGCTCAAATGTTCAAGGAGAAAATCAGTGTCTTATTACTTTAACCAACGAGGAGGTAAATTCCTCTCCTTCTACTTCATTGAATAATTCATGCAATGATTCACATGATAATTTTTGTGATACATCTGATACTAAATCATGTGATAATTCTGGTAGTGAAAACATGCCTACTTATGAGGAATTTTAAGTTGAATATATTAAAACTCATAAGTCTCTTGTGAAAATGCTTAAATGTTATACTGCATTGAAAAACAAGTCTAATGTGTCATTGAAAGAACTTGAATCAAGAATTCTTATTGATGAGGAAAAGAACTTGAAAATAACAAGATTAGAAAACATGAGTGAAATGTTGGAGAAAGAACTGGAAGTCTCAAGATCTAAAAATCTCCAATAATAATACAAAGGATATTCTTATCTCTAAATTTGAGTGTAAAGCAACTACCATGACCATGATATTCATAAAATTACAAGATGTTTGTAAAGGATTAACTAATTTGAAAGTTCTCAGCCTTGAAAGAAAAAAGTAGAGGATCAAGCTAAGGTCATTCATAAGTTCACTAGAGGTCAAAAAAACTTTGAAAAATTACTAGGCTCTCAAAAGATGACTTTAGACAAGGAAGACTTAAGATATAATGAGTTTATGAACAAGAGAAGAAAGGACCTATACATGGGGTACTTTGTAAAAGAATCTAAATATTATGCTAGTACCTCCTCCGGTCCATATGCTCACACCATCTGCATCGTGTGTAAGAAGAAGGGGCATATATAATTTGATTGCCCATTCAAAAGAAAAGGTGTGAAACAAAAGCAGGTGTGTAAAGTCAAAATAACACCAAATCCTAACCCACTATGTAACAACCTGCTATTTAACTGGGTTTTTTTTATATACTATAACATTTAAAATTCTCTGATATCACACTAGATTAAACCCAATGATCAAGCTAAGCAGCGAGAAGCAAAAATCAAATAAACATAACCATATGTAATTGTATACAATATCATAGTGCTAAAATGTTTCCCAAAATATACACATATGTCTATTTTCTAAAATACTCTCAACTAGCTATAGCTATACAAAAATACTCCCAAAAATACTCACACTACTGCCAAGCCAATGCTGAGGCCCTTTTATCTGCGAGCCTGATCAGCTCGCCTACCTAGATCACCTCAAAAATTTTAAAGTAATTGGGATGAGCCAACGCTCAGTAAGACGAAATATGCTATTGTTAATGTGTGGCAAATGAGTTACAATACTATGAAAATTTGTTTCTATATAATTATGTATAACTAAATCTATGCATAACGTACAAATAACAGAAACCACCACCAATTCCATATTACTTAACATATTTGTAATTTTAGGTTACAAGTCAAAATACTGCTAACGTACATAAGTATATTCTCTATCTCTGAAAATCTGTATATACATAATAATAACTGAAATCTTCCCTGTGGATAACTGTGTGCCATGATTTAACCCCTCACGACAGGGTTGTGCGGCCCATAGGCGGGATCTACCCTAGCTGGCCGACCAGGGTAAACCACTATACTCCCTTGGTCTGATCTGCACTCCTAAACCCATATTTGATGGGGAGCCTGTCCACGTCAAAGCACTATACGATCGACCTACTACCACATATTATCTGAATAGGTCGTTGCACTCTAAATTGAATATTTGTAGCTACGGTACCGTGCTTTGCAACTGTATGGTCCAACAGGGTCTGATACTATATAATATATTTCTATAATACAACTAGTTGTTTTACCACGATTCTGTAATAACTGTATTTACCATGAGAATGTAATAACTATAATTGTATCATCTGAATTTCTAAACTGAACTGTAATCTGTAAGTCATGGTACTGAAAAATGTATAATCATGGTATTTCGTAATTACTATAAAACATAACCACTGGTTGTATATTCTGTAAATCATATCCTAAAAATATTGTAAAACATGTTTCTTTACTATACCCATATTCTCAAGCCACACAGAAATTTTAAACATATTATACATAAATGATAAACTGTATAAATTTCTATCGTGAATAATCATCTGATAAAAACGTATAGTTTATACCGAAATATAGTAAAATTGCCTAGCGTAGCATATTTCCCTTACCTAACTCCTGCTAAAATCCCCCTACTGAGAAGGGTCCTACACCCGCAGGGTTCTCCACTCAATATTCTAAAAATCATATATCCCAGAACAAAACATCACTATTTCTATGTCTACAGCATTTTCTACAACTATTAGAAAGCCAAATTCCAAATGAAAGACCTTACCCTGGATTTGGGATGAATTCCAACTTCGTTCCACCAATGATCTGCTTCGGTAGACTTGAAGAGAACTCCGCCAAGAATGTCGTGGTGGCCTCAGATCATCAATTCGGCAACTAACGGGGCTAGAATCAAAGAGAGAAGGGGGAAGGGCCATAAGAGAGAGAGAGAGAGAGAGAGAGAGAGAGAGAGGAGAGGGTTTGCGGCCGAGTTTCTGCGATTAAAATCAGTTTAGGGCTATTTATACTGCGGGATTCATCGACAAGCCACATCATCTCGTTGACGAGTCCTTTAGTAATTTCGTCGACAAACCTTACCCTTCATCAATGAATTTCAGAGTAGCCCAAATTATTCTCTCAGTATTTTCTAGTTGACGAGATGGAGCCTCGTCGACGAGGTCCTGAAGAACCCTCGTCGACAAACCCCTGTATTCGTCAATGAGGCTTGGAAATTTCTTGAAATTGTTATTACCTCTAAAGTGCGATGTCGTCACCGAACGCGAATCGTTCATCAACGAAGTCTACTGACTCCTTCGATTCCTGTTTTCATTTTCCTCCCTTTTTATTATTAAAATACTATTACTCTTCAGGTCACTACATTCTCCCCTCCTTATAAAATTTCGTCCTCGAAATTCACTGTGTCATATAATTCATCATCCCTTAAAAGAAAATGGTCTACTTATTTTATACCTACCCTCACTTATGACAAAGGAATACCGTGGTTACATGGGTAGTTCTGGGAGATTAAAACCATAAAAGATAATTTCCCTCAAAACAAAAATACTACCTAACTTATGTTCTACATTACAATTACACTGGACTCAACAAAATAAAATTATCATCCTAGCATGTACATCAATACTATAATTCATCGAACAAATGGGGATATTTCCTTCTGATTTCATCTTCAAGCTCCCATGAGGCTTCTTCAATCGCATGGTTTCTCCATAGAACTTTTACTAGTGGTATCTTCTTGCTGCGCAATTCTTGTTCTTTTCTATCTAAAATCTGTACTAGAGCTTCTTCATATGCTAAAGCCTCACTGACTTCCAATTCTGCATGGATGATGATATAGGAAGGATCTGGGACGTATTTCCTTAGCATGGAAACATGAAATACGTCATGAACTTGAAATAAAGATGGCGGTAAGGCTAACCGATAGGCTACTGACCCAATCTTCTCAAGTATCTCAAATGGGCCAATAAACCTAGGGCTCAACTTACCCTTCTTCCCAAATCTCAAGATTCCCTTCAATGGAGTTATTCTCAAAAACACATGATCACCCACTTCAAATTTTAGTTTTTGGTGGCGAGTATCTGCGTAACTTTTCTGCCGACTCTGTGCTGCACTGATTCTATCTCGAATGAGTCAAACTTTATCGTACGCCTACTAAACCATCTCTAGTCCCAAAACTCGTCTCTCACCCAGCTCACTCCAGTATAAAGGAAAACGACACTTCCTACTATAAAGTGCTTCATAAGGAGTCATGCCAATGCTAGCCTGGTAGCTGTTGTTGTAGGAAAATTCCACCAATGGCATATACTGAGTCCAGCTACCCCCAAAATCCAAAACACACACTTGCAACATATCCTCAAGTACCTGGATTGTCCTCTCTGTCTGACCGTCAGTATGAGGATGGAAAGTGGTGCTGAATGCTAGCTGAGTCCCCAATGCCTCCTGTAAGCTTCTCTAGAATCGCGATGTAAAATGTTGGTCACAGTTCGAGAAAATGGATACCGGCACTCCATGGGGTCGAACAATCTCCTGTATATACATCTTTGCTAATCGGTTCTAGGGTAGCTAATCTTAACGAGCCAAAAGTGCGTTGTCTTCGTCAACCTATCAACTATTACCTAGATGGCATTCTAATCATGTAGCGCTGGCGGTAGCCCCGTAACAAAATCCATGGATACGCGGTCCCACTTCCATTCAGGAATGAAAAGTGGTTGCAACTGACCAGCCGGTCTCTGGTGCTCAGCCTTAACCTGCTGGCTCATCAAACATTGCCACACAAATTTTGCTATCTTCCTTTTCGTGCCACTCCACCAGAAACACTCTCGCAAATCCCTATACATTTTCGTGCTACCCGGATGGACAGTGTATAGAGATTTGTGTGCCTCCTCTAAAATCATTCTCCTGATGCTGTCATCTGCAGGCACACACAATCTGGTGCGAAATCTCAAAGCCCCATTGTCAGAAATGCTGAATTCTTCTCCCTGACCATATTGTATTCTGGCAATCACTTCTGCAAATTCTGAATCATCCCTCTAAGCAGCTTTAATTCTCTTATAAAGTTTAAGCTGTACAACCAAACTGGCAATAAGCGCCCGAGGATTATCTTCTACTAACTCCACACCGAGTCTTTCCAAGTCCATCTGAATTGGATGCTAAACTACCGCTGCTAGCTGTGCTGTGTCTCCTGATTTACGGCTCAAAGCATTAGCCACCACATTTGCTTTACTTGGATGGTAACTGATGGTACAGTCGTAATCCTTGATAAGTTCCAATCACCTCCTCTGCCGCATGTTCAACTCTTTTTGTGTGAAGAAATACTTTAGGCTCTTATGGTCAGAGAGTATCTCACACCTCTCACCACATAAGTAATGTCTCTAGATCTTTAGTGCGTGTACAACCACAGCCAATTCTAAATCGTGAGTAGGATAGTTCTTTTCATATTCTTTCAACTTCCTGGACACATATGCTACCACTCTACCATGCTGCATCAGTACACAACTGAGCTCTTTCAAAGACGCATCACTGTAGATAACATAACCATCACCTCCTGATGGAATCGTCAGAACTGACGAGCCACTACTTTAATTCCTGAAAACCTTTCTTGCATTCTTCATCCCACACGAATCTGGCATTTTTCCTAGTCAGTTGTGTGGGAGGTCCTGATAAAACAGAAAACCCATCAACGAATTCTCTGTAATAAACTGCTATTTCCAAGAAACTCTTGACTTCCTGCACGTTCCTCGCCCTGGCCTAGTTTACTACCGCATCAATCTTACTAGGATCTACTGAAATGCCATCTCCTGAGATCACATGGCCCAAAAATGCAACTTTCACAAGCCAGAACTCACACTTTCTAAACTTGGCATAGAGTTTCTCCTCCCTAAGTGTCTGTAGAACTTGCCTCAAATACACCTTATGATTCTCAAAACTCCTCGAGTAAACCAGTATATCGTCAATAAAAACTACTATAAACTGATCTAAATACTAATGAAAAACTCTATTCATCAAATCCATAAACACAGCTGGAGCATTCGTCAGACCAAACGGCATAATGAGGAATTCATAGTGCCCGTACTTGGTCCTGAAGGTTGTCTTCGTAACGTTCTTTGCTTTAACTCTTACTTGATGATACCTTGATCTGAGGTCGATCTTGGAATACACCCGTGTACCCTGTAGCTGATCAAACAAATTGTCGATACGGGCTAGAGGATATTTATTCTCAATAGTAACCTTGTTTATTTCTCTGTAATCAATACACATCCTCATAGACCTGTCTTTCTTCTTTACGAATAACACTGGAGCTCCCCATGGTGATACACTGGGTCGTATAAATCCCCTATTCAACATGTCTTGCAATTGATTCTTCAATTCTCCTAACTCATCTGGAGCCATACGATAAAGAACCTTAGAAATCGACACGGTCCCTGGAAGTAAATCTATAGGAAAATCCACCTCACGCACAGGAGGCAATCCAGGTAACTCCTCTGGAAAAACATTTGGAAATTCTCGTACTACCAGAGTGCAGTCAATCTTCAATTCATTTTCAGATACCTCTTTCACAAATGCTACACCTGACCTCCGTCCAAGAGTAATCCACTCGCTTGCACAGTTGACACCAGCTGCAATGGAGCACGCACCCGTGAACCAACAAATATGAATTCCTACTCTTCTGAAAATTACATCTTTCTGATGACAATCAATACTGGCATGATTGGCAGCCAACCAGTCTATACCCAATAACATATCGAACCCACACATATCAAACACAATCAGATCTATTGGTAGCACTTTCCCCTGAATTTCTATCGGATAGTCCCTAAGTACCCTCTGACATCTGATCACTGATCCTGATGGTGTAGCTACAGATAGCACTACATCTAATTGCTAGGTCTCAGTATCAGATAATTTAACATAGGATGCAGAAATGAAAGAATGAGTAGCATCCGAGTAAAAAAGAACAATAACTGGATATGATAAAATAGTAAATGTACTTGTCACCACATCCGTAGCAGCCTCTGCATCATCCAGCGTCAGAGCATATACTTGCGCTGGGGCCACATTCCTTTGCTGGCCACCACAAGGTGCCTGATATCCTCCCCAAGCTGCCTGATGTCCTCTTTGATAGGTCCTGGGAGCTGGGACCTGGTCTGGCTAACCTGAGCATTCACGTACCATGTGGCCGGGTCTCCCACAATGATAACATACACCTCTGGGTACCCGACACTCCCCCAAATGATGTCTCCCGCACGTCTGACACACCGAATAAGTCGATGTACCTTTATTCCCATGAGGTCCTGCTGATTACGCGCCGAAACTGCGTAATTAGGCACTTTAATCCGGTCTTTAAGGCTTATATTTTTAATTAAGTGTCCAAATTTGTATAATATTTTAATAAAGTGCCAAAATTATCATTCTTGAGTTTTATTGTGCAATTTATAAATTTTTGGTAATATTTTATCGCAGGAAAATTCCAAGGAACCAAAATCGATACCTGTTCGTATTTCATGTATAACTTTTTTGTATGAGCTTCAATAGAGACGATTCAAATTTTTGGAGAAAGAGAAAAGGATTATCTACAACTTTTGTGTTTTTAGTTTTATGAGAAACCAGCTCTAGAAGGGTCAAATTTTGCAGTGAACAGAGAACAAAAAATGACAAAACAAAAAAAAGGAGAAAAAAAAAATTGAAGTGGGCCGGGTCATGATGTGACCCGGCCATGCAAGTGAAGCTGGCAGTAGGCGCTGGCTGGGGAGCCAAATTTGGATTGGGAAGTAAATTTTGAAAAGTCAAAAAGTGTGGGCTTAGGTTGTTTTTTTGGGAGAGGCTTTATTAGATTATTATTTTCTTTAGGGTTGAGGAGTTTTTTTTAAGGTTTTGAAGGAGGCAGCCGTAGGCTTTTGGGAAAAAAGGCAGTAGCTGGGGGTCTTCTCTCCTGGGGTTTTGCGCCGCACAGAGGACAGCAGCAAGCTGCTACGTGGGAGACCCGAGCACCAATGGGAAGGGGCTCACCTCACGTCCATCTCTCTCTCATCCTTCTCTTTCCCTTGTTACTATTTCCTTGTATTTTTTTGCTTTAATTTCAGTTTAAATACCTTGCTGTTATTTAGTTATATTATTTTACTTTAATGTCATTTTAAATACCCTGTTCAAACTTTTTTGCTTATTAATCTTCTTTAATGCCATCTTGGTTTGGAATTCTTCATTAGTTTAAGCTTAGTAAATTTTTTTAAGACTTTGTTTGTGTTTATTTATTGTTAAGATTAGTATATTTATTTAATTGAGTCATTGTTAAGTTTAGTTTATTTTTAGATATTGTGGATCAATTTATTTTACTCAAGTTATTTTTGTGTTGAGTCGGCTTATTACTCTTACGTCATAGTTAAGGTTTAGGTTTAGTTATCTTTATTTAAATTTAATTAGGGAGGTTCTTGCTTTTGGTTTACTATTTAAGTATTTAATTAGTGAGTTGTTGATCGGTTTATGTGTGTTAGATTCATATTTTAGGTTTTGCGTCATTTAATTTCATCAGAAAATCTCAAAAACTTCAAGATTTTGAATCTGAACCATGTTCAGTAAAATTTGTTTTCTTATTTTTTATTTTATTTTTTTGCGCTAGTTTAGAACTAATCTGCATTCCCCGTGGAGACGATCTGGCCTATTTGGGCTAATTATTATACGATGTAACTCCTATACTTGGGATAGCCCTAGTGCTACTCATTTTTAGAAGTGAGTCACCTGCCATCTGCCTCTGATCTCCCCTATCGCGACCTCCTCTCCATGGACCCCTATTGGAGCTAGCTTGAAAACTCTGAGGTGTCGACCTCTTCCTCTGACTCTGAGCTGCTAAACCCCTATGAATACCACTCTCAATGATCGTAACTCTATCTACAACTTTTGTGAATGTCTGAGCCCTAAAACCAATCACCTGCTCGATCAAGTTCTACCTCAATCCCTCTTCAAACTTTCTTGCATTTTTCTCTTCATCGGGTGCTAGATGCGGAGCAAAATGTGACAACTCGATAAACCAAGCCGCGTACTGGGATATAGTCATCTGCCCCTGTACCAGATGCATAAACTCTACTACTTTCGCACTCCGAACGATAGCAGGGAAATACTGCTCGAAGAACAGCTCCTTGAATCGGTCCCACATCACTGAAACTGGAACCAGCCTCTGCTCCTCTATTAGACGCGCTGATCTCTACCAGCGCTTCGCCTCCCCTGTCAACTTAAATGTTGCAAATACTACCTTCTGCTCATCCGTACATGGAAGCACCGCCAATGTCTCTTCGATATCTTGGACCCAATTTTCAGCTACAATCAGGTCATCTCCTTTAGCAAAGGATGAGGGTTTCATCCACGTAAACTGCTCGATCGAACAGCCATGCTCCCCAGGGCTCCTAGCCATCTTAGTCATCACCTGCTGAGTGACGCTACGCAGTACAACATTTGTATCTCCTCCACCTATGATAGAAGGTCTTGGCCTATCTTCCCCAGCATTCGTGCCACTGCTTCCTGGGTCCATCCTGAAAACAAAAAACACACTAAAGCACTTTATCTCCTATATGGATCTATCTTGTACCAATCCAAAATTAATTACCTTCCCTGACCTTAACTCAATATCTAGTTCTGCCACCTAAACACACAACCCGACAATAGTTTACTATGATTTTCTTGAAATTGTCACCCCAAGAAAAACACAAAAACCACCACAGTAATCTTGTACACAGAACACAGAACAAACCTCAAATTCTTTCCTATACTCTGGTATTGCTTTCGCTGCACTCTAAAGTCTACAGAACTTAGTAAACTTGGCTCTGATACCAAACTGTAACGACCTACTATTTAACTGGGTTTTTTTTTTTTTATATATATACTATAACATTTAAAATGCTCTGATATCACACTAGATTAAACCCAATCATCAACCTAAGCAGCGAGAAGCAAAAATCAAATAAACATAACCATATGTAAATTATATACAATACAAGAGTGCTAAAATGTTTCCCAAAATATACACATATGTCTATTTTCTAAAATACTCTCAACTAGTTATAGCTATACAAAAATACTCCCAAAAATACTCACACTACTATCAAGCCAATGCTGAGGCCCTTCTATCTGCGAGCCTGATCAGCTTGCCTACCTGGATCACCTCAAAAATTTTAAAGTAATTGGGATGAGCCAACGCTCAGTAAGACGAAATATGCTATTGCTAGTGTGTGGCAAATATGTTACAATACTATGAAAATCTGTTTCTATATAATCATGTATAACTAAATCTATGCATAACGTACAAATAACAGAAACCACCACCAATTCCATATTGCTTAACATATCTGTAATTTTAAGTTACTAGTCAAAATACTGCTAATGTACATAAGTATATTCTCTGGCTCTGCAAATCTGTATATACATAATAATAACTGAAAACTTCCCTGTGGATAACTGTGTGTCATGATTTAACCCCTCATGACAGGGTTGTGTGGCCCGTAGGTGGGATCTACCCTGACTGGCCGACCAGGGTAAACCACTATACTCCCTCGGTCTGATCTGCCCTCCTCAACCCATATCTGATGGGGAGTCTATCCACATCAGGGCACTATAAGATCGACCTACTACCACGTATTATCTGAATAGGTGGTTGCACTCTAAATTGAATATTTGTAGCTACGGTACCGTGCTTTGTAACTGTATGGTCCATAAGGGTCTGATACTATATAATATATTTCTATAATACAACTAGCTATTTTACCATGATTCTGTAATAACTATATTTACCATGAGAATGTAATAACTGTAATTGTATCATCTGAATTTCTGAACTGAACTGTAATCTGTAAGTCATGGTACTAAAAATTGTATAATCATGGTATTCCGTAATTACTATAAAACATAACCACTGGCTGTATATTATGTAAATCATATCCTGAAAATACTGTAAAACATGTTTCTTTACTATACCCATATTCTCAAGCCACACAGAAATTTTAAACATATTATACATAAATGATAAACTGTATAAATTTCTATCGTGAATAATCATTTGATAAAAATGTATAGTTTATACTGAAACATAGTAAAATTGCCTAGCATAGCATATTTCCCTTACCTGACTCCTGCTAAAATCCCCCTACTGAGACGGGTCCTACACCCACAGGGTTCTCCACTCAACACCCTGAAAATCATATATCCCAAAACAAAACATCACTATTTCTATGTCTACAGCATTTTCTACAACTCCTAGAAAGCTAAATTCCAAATGAAAGACCTTACCCTGGATTTGGGATGAATTCTAACTTCGTTCCACCAATGATCTGCTCTGCCAAACTTGAAGAGAACTTCGCCAGGAACGTCATGGTGGCCTCAGAGATCATCGATTCGGTGACTAACGGGGCCAAAATCGAAGAGAGAAGGGGGAAGGGTCGTAGGAGAGAGAGAGAGGAGAGGGTTTGCGGCCGAATTTCTGAGATTAAAATCAGTTTAGGGCTATTTGTACTGCGGGATTCGTCGATGGGCCACGTCATCTCGTCAACGAGTCCTTTAGTAATTTCGTTGACGAACCTTACCCTTCATCGATGAAATTCAAGGTAGCCCAAATTCTTCTCTCAGTATTTTCTAGTCGACGAGATGGACCCTCGTCGATGAGGTCTTGAAGAACCCTCATCGACGAAACCCTGTATTCGTCGAGGAGGCCTGGAAATTTCTTGAAATTGTTATTACCTCCAAAGTGTGATGTCGTCGATGAACGTGGAGCGTTCATCAACAGAGTCTACTGCCTCCTTCAATTCCTATTTTCATTTTCCTCCCTCTTTATTATTAAAATACTATTATTCTTCGGGTCACTACACACTAGGATTTCAAAAGAAATGTGTACCATAATTGGTCCAGTCAATCGCACATTAGATCGCTAGATTAATAAACCCTTCGCCAGCTTTAAATGGTTTAACTATTGTTTATCGAAGGGATCTTTATTGGAAAGCTTGAAAAATTGAAAGCCAGTTAGTTACGAGGGAAGATTTAAAGATTAGTTGGCTATAAGATGAAAAATGAGAAAAAGAGGCAAAATGGGGTCAAAGTCAATATATTTGACTTGGCTTGGTCGACCAGTCACATATGCTTTAATTAGGTACGGTCGACCATAACGTTGACCTTGACTTACCCTCAGTCGACCATCATGCTTATACTCAAATTGATCGGCCGATCGAACCTGCTTCGGTCTACTACTAGCCAATCAAACCCCGCTCGGCCATCTACATCTAGAACAAATTCCACCAGTCAACCGACTCATGGAAACTAAAAGGTTGCTTTTGGTTCGGCTGACCAACCCTTGTCATGGTCAACTGACCAGACTCAGAAGGCACTATACTTAAAGCTCATCAGTCGATCGAGATCTCTCTCAGTCGACTGAACCACGCACTATATATATATATATTACTACGCACGGTCCTTTCATTTTCATGGCCATTCTGAGACACAACTTCCATTTTTCCTCTATTTCAAGATTTTCTCATACACCCACATTCACACCTACCAAACGGCATCTGCATAATCCATTTTCCACTATGGAAAGGCTCAACGAATGCATAGATGCTTAGGAAATCAGCATTGTAGATGAAAATTGGTTCAATTCATAGGGTGCAAGGATGAGATATGCAAGGGACTTCCGTCCCAAGGAATTAATTCTAGGTAAAATCCTTGACCTTACTTTTATGAAGGAACATTTCAAAAAAAAAATTAGATATGTTTAGGGAGCATGGATGGTACTCATTCATGTCCTACCAACCCAAAGGATATTACCCCACTTTCGTCAGATTATTTTATGCAAATCTGGGTTATGAATTTGATGGGTATTACTCCAAAGTTCTGAAAATAGACCTTAGGTTCGATGCTAATTACCTGGCTAAGACCCTTGACATTGAGCGAGGGGATTTGAATGCCCTGATCTAGTGGCAACATGGATAAATGACTAAGAGTTTTTAGTTGAAAGATTTACAACTCTTGTAATGATAGTCCCCTTAGCAAATCTCAATAATCCTCCAAATTATAGGGCCTTAAATCTTGAAGCAAAAATAGTTCATCATTTGATAACATACAATATCTTGCCTAAGGCTGGGTTTAGAGTTCACGTATCCTTCCAGGACTGTTTCGTAATGTGGTGTATCTTCACCAGAAAGAAATTGGACCTGCCTAGTTTAATTATAAAATGTATGTTCTCAAGGTCCATAGGTCACAGAATTATCATGCCATGCGAGGGAATACTGAACAAAGATTTTATGAAAATGGAAGTCACTAGATCCAATTTTGTTATGCTTAAGAGGAGAAGGAACTCAGATATGTTCTCGTACACCACCCTGAGACTTATGGGATATGAACTTGTTGGGAACATGTGGTTGCCCACAATGGGTAGGAGACAGGGAGATCAGCATGAGTTTCCACAAGAGCAGCCACCATAACCTCCACAATCGTCCAATGCTGAAATGATGGCTGTCATTACAAGTCTTGCTACATCCTTTACTAAATTCATGGAGTCCCAATTCTAGTTCACATATTCCATTTAGAGATATCTACGTGAGATGGCTTCGTCATCTAATGCTCAATATACAGCTCTTCAAATTTAGAGCATTTGCAATCTCTTCTGAGAATAGACATAGAGAGCTGGAAAGGCTTATGGTTGCAAATTTCAATGAGATCATTAATCATATATATGAATTGAACGATGATGGAGATGAGGAGCCGATGGACATAGCTGTAGATGGAGGAGGATCTTTCAATGGAGGAGACTGGGTAGAGCCCTAGAAGCAACATGCCAACAAGATTAGATGGAGAGACATGAAGAGCGCCCTTCTTACTCAATTGCTTATCTGTTTCATTTTACTTACATATATTTTGTATGGGTCTGTAACTTTAAACATCATACACATTTTTTCTTTGACTACATCACTCCACTGTACATTCACCCTATCCATTTTGCATACTACTAATGGTTGGGTTATTTTCTTTTACCTGCTTACTTGCTTTTATCTATAGCTATTGCTTGGGGGGGAGCAATCTTGACTACATGATGTTATGATTATCTATCACAATATTTCTATTACTATCTTGCATTATTCACATTTTTTTTTCAAATGGTATTTGTGTCTATATAGCATGATCAGTTATTTTCTATCACTATAGAGTTTGTTTAATTTTTTATATATATCTAGAATGCCACATGCATGACTGATGCAGTGATGTGAAATAATGGCAATTGGCATCTAAGATGCGGATATATTGTAAATTGGTTACTATTGTGTGATTTGCAAGTGTGATATATGTCCAATTTACAGACAGCATGCCACCGAATTTTTGTTAGAAAACCCATACAAAAACTCACACACCATATGCTAAGGGAATCATACTAAGATGAACATGAAAATCATTTTTGAAAGGATGAGTGAAATGCAAATTGATAGGGGGGGGGGGGGGTTATACAATCCTAATTAAAATGATCACTCCACTTTTAGTTTAGATCTATTATTTATTGTGGTCCACATGTTTAGAATAATAAAATCTCTTCTACCCACAGTAAGGTTGAAATTTTTTTTACATCCAAGCTCATACTCATATTCACAGGGGGAGCTTATACAATCATATTACTATCTTACTTTACTCTTCCTGCTCTTAAGCACTAGACGTGTATTGAGCTGCACTGTAGCATGTATAGAAAATATCTTGGTTTATCACAGTTCATTTCCCTTTCATACCATATGATAATGCAGCTGAATTATTTATTATTCAAAATCCATATGGTTAACTTTTATGATATTCTGCGATGTTTAACCAGAAGAATGTTGCTTGTGTGAGCTATGTATCATGTTGTAATATTTATCCCACTTGGCTAGCCATACTGTAATTAGTGCTAATAATGACAAATCTTTTCAAACCAATCATATACTTTGTTAGCTTTGGTGCAATCCCAAGAAGGGATGAATTGGAGATTTAAAAATTTCCTCCTATCTTAAACTAATCTAGCAACAGTATAATGCAACCTAGGAGCAGTCCAAGTATATATGAAATTGTAGATACGATATATTAAACAATTTTTAGTACATGCACCACAATTTCAGTATTTCTCAACTAGATACAATGTAGTGTTAATCAGATATGCAGTATATTCAGCAGGGAAATTAAATCAAGTACAAAGAAAAATATAATGCAAGAAATGTAAAAGTGACACCAAATGTGATATCAGGGTTCTATCAATCCTACCTATGTCCCCTCCTTGGCTCACCAGCACAAAGATTACACTATAGGCTCACTTAATGGGTGGAGCGGCACCTAATACAACCAGGTCAATTAGCACAGGACTAACCTCAACCTTTACAAACAATCATTTCGGGCTAGATTACTGCCCTCTCAAGCCACGCTTGGAATACAATCAATGAATATGAAATTTTGCGTACAATTTTAAGTACTTCTACATAAGCATATATGTACTACAACATAGTCCAGATAAATATGTACTCACAGATAATATGGATTTAATGGTCAGGTGAGATCCAATATGTAAACTCTCTAAGATGTGTGAGTGTATGTATATGTGAGAGTTCAACCTTTGATTCAAGATAAGATATTCAACACACAAATAATCAAAGGAAGTTTAACACAATCCAAATCAAATATCTCAAGGATATTCTAAATGTAAAGCACAATTGATATTTTAGATTGAAGCATGCAAAAACAATATCAAAGATTATATGCAAGCTTTCAAGTCTTGCAATATGAGTGTCAAGACTAGCAAGAAAAAATCAAGATCTTCCCAATTGAATATTTATGAAATAAAATACTATGGGAAAGATCAAATAAGCAAGAACTCTCAAAATGGATTTTCAAAATCGTATGCTTATGTGAGAGTATTTTCCAAGGAAATAATATGTAAGAGTATATGCACTAACCACAATCACTTCCCTTCAATCTTGCAATTGATTTGCAAGAGATGGGAACAACTAATACTTTCTCTCACTTTCAAAAAAATGTTTATAAGAAAGTTAGAATGAGAGATTTCAAAATATGAGCTTGGAATGAAAAGAAAATAGCAAAAGAGTATGAAAAATTTGAGAGAAAAAATCTTAATCACTTTTGCTAATCTTGTTGCTAATTAAGCCAAATGAAGTGCTATATATAGGTGGGACTTAAAAAGTAACCATTGGGACACAATGGGGAATATGAGAAATGTTTAGTTTGAATTTTAACCCAAAATAACCTTAATTATAGCAATAAAAATAAAGCAACTCGAGAGATTAGGGCACTCGACCCTTGGTTCCGTCACTCGAATAGACACACGAATAAAAGTGTTTTTTAAACATTCAAGTATCTGAGAAAAGGGTCGGTTTGCTGAGCCAAGGCAATTTTCAGTCTGTTGGAGGTTTGGTTGCCCGATCTTAAGTTCGGTTTACCTAAATCACTATTGACTTTGGTGTTTTCCCAAGATGGGGGGTGAATCGGGTATTAAAATTTCTCTCATAGATTAAACTAATCTAGCAACAGTATTACTCAACCTAGAGTTTGTCTATGCAATTGTAAACTCAATCATTCACAATAGTAAAATACAAATATTCATGTGCTGGAATTTTAAATGCGAAAATTAAAAGTACGCACTAGAAATGTTATCGGGGTTCAGCCAATACTGCCCACATCCCTGCCTTGGCTCACGAGCACAAGGATTACACTATGGACTCACTTAATGGGTGGAGCAGCACCTAAATACAATCAGGCCAACTAGCACAGGGTTGACCTCAACCTTTACAAACAATCCTTCCAGGCTGGATTACCGTCCCTTCAAGTCACACCTGGAATACAACAGTATTTCACAATATAATTTGTGTATAAACAATATGCTTCAACAAGCAGATTTGTACCAATGCGCACAGACAATAATTAATGCACTTCCAGATGATAGGAAATATAAGCTTAAAGAAGATGTGTGAAACTACTCTCAATATTATATCAATGTGCAGTCAATGTATGGGAGTGAGCTAGCAAAGTTTCTTTGAAACAATCTACATAAATATATCAACCACAAATAATGTTTCAAAGATTTCCAAGAGTATAATAAAGTATCTCTAAATGATTTTCAAAAGATTAAGAACAAGAGATACTTGCAAGCAAGCTTGTAAAAAAAATGTTCTTCAAAAACACAAGCAAGCTCAAGAGTCTTGCAATAAAGTGCTAAGACTCACAAGCTAGTGAAATTTCCCCCACACAATAAATTTATGAACTAAATTTATGGGGAAAATTTTTGGTTTAACTCTCTTTTAAAAATTCAACAATTAACACAATCATTGAGAGTATAAGCAAGTGGGAATAATGTAGGATAACTCAATGCACTCTTACCACACTTGTTTTAGTAAAGAAATAGCAATGGATGAAGAATTTTAGGCTTGAATGTAAGGAACTCTCAAAAATTCAGAGAGAATTTTTCTTAATCAACTCACTAATCTATGTTTAATATGTGCAAATAAGCATATATTTATGGACATGACACAAATTATGACCGTTGGGGACACGAGGGTAATTCCTAAAATTATTTTAAAAGTATTTAGAAAAATTAACCTTGTTTAACCTATTTTACCTCAGTTTAAAAATAAAACAACCCGAGAGTTTCGGGTGCCTGAGCCATAGGTTCGGTTGTCTAAACACTCACAACAGGAAACAGCAAATTTGAAGTTCGAATGCCTGAAAATAAGTTCGGTTTGCTGAACCGAGGTGATTTTCCAAAAGATCGTGGTTCAGTCGCCCAGTCTATAGTTCGGTATGCCGAACTCATGTGTTCAGTCACCCGAGGCTATTTTGAACGTATAAGTTCGGGCTGCCGAATTGTTGGGAGAGGTCAGATCAGTGGTTCGGTCGACCGAGGACGCTACGGTCAAAATGGTTTGGTCGCTTGAAACCAAGTAAACCTTTTGACCGGTTAAGTGTTCGGTCACCTAAACACCAAGGGTTCGGTCCTTCGAATCCTCAAAACTTTTGCCTATAAGTCCAGTTTTTCTCCAATTAAATCCCCTAATAATATAAGTGATTATAGGGATTATTTTATGTGTATGTGCAAGGACCTAAGGTCAGTCTATGGTCTAAGCCTTTCAATTAAGCCTAAAAACCTAGCGTCGGTCGACCTTTGGTCAACCGAAGGGTGCCCTAATGACATTCGGTTCCCTATGGTCAATCTATGGTTATGTTGAGTTGTTGTGCTTATATTCCTACCATGCATGATATGCATTAATTACAAACCATAAATTATTACAGACCTGAATTAAAATATATAAAATTACAACTTAAAACAAATGAAGGCTTCATGCTCAGCTCTTCGGTAACTATGGAATGCGCCGAATGATGTGCTAATGTAAGTGCTTCTCGACTTCCAAATTGCATCATCATCTGTGCTAACTAAAACATCACTTGCTCAAATACTCAAAACACATTGATGAGATATTGTGGTTTGTCATAATCAAAATAGGGATCTGACCAAAAATTCAACACTCACATATTCGGTCACCCAAGGGTAAAATGAACTGTAGGTTCGGGCGCCCGGGGATGATAGAAAAGTACATAGTACTGGTTCAATTGACTGAGGACACTACGGTCCTTTTGAGTTCGGTCACCCGAACCCAAGTTAACATTTTGACTGGTCAGCGGTTCAGTTGCCCGAAGTGTTTTGAACACTATAGTTTGGTCGCCCAAAGCCTCACTGTTTTTACCTATTAAATCCAGACTAATTCCCATGATAATATATGTAATAATGGGGACAAATTTATGTGTATATGCAAGGACCTAGGGTCTTTCTATGGTCTTTGATTTAGTCCCAAAAACCTAGCGTCGATCGACCGAAGGTCACTCTATGATCTTCAACATTTAGTCTTGTCATGCATGTGATGTAGTTTATTACAAACCATATTATATTACATACCAATTAAAAATGAATGCAAATACAATAGAAAATAGGTCTTCATTCTTTCAATTCTTCAAACGCCATAAATGAAACTTGATCTTCATAGTCTGTATGACTTGTTGAGTTCCTATCAACAGTGCATGCTTAGGATGAACCTGTTCAAGAGACTCAGTGCATCAGTGAGAAACATTGATTTTGTTATAATCAAAATGGGATCAGACTCATAGAGTCAACATACTTCTCTAAAATGGACTTGTTCTCCACCTAAGGTTGCATTACATGCATAAGTTATTATTACCTTAGCCCTTTCTAATGATTTCAAAATGGGGAGAAGTACCTTAGCAAAACTGGAAAAATTTTAATTATAGCACTTGAGCTATAACTGCCTAAAATTTGAATTGCATGATTGATTACTTGGTGTCTTCCTTCAACACATGATTGAACTACATTGTAAATTCTTTTATGCATACTCTCAGAGGGATCTTTTTTAAGGCTATACCCATTTTTGTTTAAGTATTTGTTATCATAAAAAAGGGGGAGATTGTTGACTCTATGAGTCATATCCCATTTTGATAATGACAAATCTCTTTGTATCTTACATGTGTCTTAAGCTTTTGTACAAGATTATCCTTAGCGCATATGGATGGTAAAGATACAGGTGTTGCCATAAGGAACCAAATGCACACATCACAAGATGGAAATTGAAGGACAAAAGGGAATGAAGACCATTTTTTTTTTTTGTAATTACAATTCAAATCCTTGGGTCTGTAATATTATGGTCTGTAATAATTGCATCTCATACATGATAGGTATTTATGCTCAAAAGGCCATAGACTGACTTTAGGTCCCTTGTTACTTCATGAAAATTACCCTAAGTTCAAATGCTATCTTTTTAGGGTCATATTAAGGGAAAAATTATAAATCCAAAGGTCCTTGGTCAACCAACCTTCCATGTGTTATAATAACATAGTCGATCGAACTACTGTTTGCTCGAGTTAACTTGTTGATCACAACTCAGTTGACCGACCCAGCGTTGAACTGAGGTCCCATGGTTGACCGAACTTCGTACCACTGCTCTCAGCTGACTGAGTCATATAGTTCAAATTCATCACGGTCGACCGAACCCACGAAGGGTTCCGGCTTGCCTCTTAGTAGGTCGACCGGCCTGCCCTTAGTCAACCGACCTGTGTTGAAAATTAAAAAATAGTTGTGAGAGGATAGCTGATCGACCATAGGCCTTGGTTAACCGTACCTTCATGAACGACTGACTAGCCCAAGCATCGGTCGACCGAACCTCTCAGGTTGGCACATTTTTACCACATTAAACAGGGGTTAACTTTAATTAATCTTTACCAAAAATTTCCTTCGTGTCCCTAATGGTCCAAAATTAAGGGAATTCTATATATACCCCTCATTTGTCCAGATTAGGATATAATTAGCACCACAATTACCAAAAAATTCTCTCTTATTTTCTTAAACTCCCATTGCTAAAACTTGACATTTCCAAGCCCATATTTCATACTCTCTCATACTCTTGCTTTGTAAAATCTTTTTAAAATAGAGAGTATTATTTTCTTATACTCCTCAATTGCAAACTAATTGCAAGTTGAAGGGAGTGTGATTCTCATTGTTGTGAGCATGCATATATTACTTTGAAAGCTTTTCTCTCTCGTACTTGCATTGCTTTATATTGAATTTTGAGAGTAAGTTAAAGTTATTTCCATTATATTTTACTGATAAATATTATTTGGGAAGAACTATTATTTGCTTCTGAGTCTCGGCATCCTCATTGCCAGATTCAAAAGCTTGCTTGTGCTTTTGATAAGATACATAGATCCTAATCTTTATTGTGCTTAAAATTGGAGATATATTTGTTGAGATATTTGATTAGGTTTTCAAGGTTCCTTTGAATATTCTTTTATTGAGTATACCATCTAGAATCAAAGGTACCACTCTCACGTATATATAAATATACATATCTTTGAGAGCTAATATATAACTTGACCAAACTCACTTGAACATAAAATCTTATCATCTATGAGTGTATTGATTGGATTGTACTTATTGGTGTACGTATCTACTTAGCATAGAAGCATTTTTGTTGTACACGAAATTTTTATTGATCTGTTGTAATTCAGGTGTGGCCTAAGGTGGGTCTTCTCTGCCCTTTTAAGGAGAGGTTGTAAAGGTTGGGGTTGGCCCTATGAATGTGACCCGGGGTATTTCCTCACCCAGTAAGTAGAGGATATTGTAATTGGTGCCGCTCCACCCGTAAGTGGGCAAGGTTTCGTGGAATCCTCATAGTTGGTGTAGCTTGAGGAGGGGACATAGGCATGGTTGTCGAGCCCTGATAACATATTTGGTGTTATCTCTTACTTTATCTACTTTTCTTTCGGGTATTTTCTTGGTGAGATTTATGTGCTGAATTTATTGCGCTAAACCATTAAATATTTATTTGTGATTGTTTTGGAAATACTGAAAGCATACACTTGTGCAAATCAACTGCTTCTTCACCTATCTGTAAATTCAATACTTATTATAGACAGACTCTAGGTTGTGATATACTGATTGCAAAACATTTGACCTAGAATTTTTTAAATATCTAATTCACCCCCCCCCCCTCTTGGGATTACACCAAAGTCAACAAGGTGGCCTTTATTGCCTTCTTTTTCTCTTTGAAGTTCTTCTTTAGCAATGGGCACTCTGGCTTGATGTGACCTACTTCATTGCAGTTACAGCATGGCGAAGGATCTAATTTCTATTTTCTCTTGATCGACTATCCTTTTTCTATTCTCGAGCCTCAGTATTTTCTATCAGATCTTCTGTTCTTTTTGAAGAACTTTCTGAACTTCTTGGTCAGTAAGGCCATTCCTTGTCGGAGTCCTGATCACTTTCCTTACTGGAGCTACTCGCTGAGGCTTTGAGAGTTGTAACATTCTTCATTTTGCTTTGCTCATTTATCCTCTCATTGATCGCCATTTCGTATGTGATGAGGGATCCAATGAGCTCATCCATCGTCATTGCTTTCAAATCTCTCCCTTTAACTATGGTTGTAGCTTTTGGCTCCCAAATTGGAGGTAGTCCTCTGAGTATTTTCCTAATCATCTCATATGTAGGATAAGTCTTACCAAGAGCATTTAAAGAATATGTGATGTGTGTGAATCTCATGTACATGGATTGAATAGATTCACTATGAGTCATTTTGAAGGCCTCATATTCACTAGTAAGCATATCTATGCAACTATCTTTCACATCCTTAGTACCCTCGTATGTGATCTCTAGTTTGTCCCAAATCTCCTTAGTAGTTTTACATGCCATAATTCTATTAAACTCGTTTGCATCTAAAGAACAGTATAATGCATTCATGTCACTAGCATTTATTTGTACTAATTTCATATCATCATTAGTAAAATTATCTTCAGCTTTAGGAACACTTTTTCCTTCTACATTTGTTACAGGTATATAATCTCCTTTGGAGACAACTCTCCACACTTTCCAATCTAAGTTTTGAAGAAAAATTATTATCCTTTGTTTCCAAAAGGTGTAGTTAACACCACAAAATATTGTGACAAGGAAGGTGTACTCACCAGAGGGGGGTGAATTGGGATTTAAAAATTTCTTTACAAACTTTAAGTTCCTTTAGTTAAGTATTAACTCCTTGTTATGATTTGATTACAATAACTTTCTCAAACCAATCAACACAATTCTTTTTAACGACATTATTTGAAGCAACCAACAAAAGATGATATTGTTAATCTCAACTTTCAGAATTTCAATAGATGAATATTCATATCAGATTTTCTTTTCAGTATACTTCAAAGTCAATATTGATATCTGAAAGTTATCTTGAGTATATTGTAATTTGGTTTTAATAGTATAATTTATTTCACAAGATTCATATCACCTTTCAAGGCTTTATCAAAAAATTAAATCCAATCAATCTTTCATGTTAAAGACCAGCTTGAGCAAAAACTCAAATTTTCTTTTATTAATAAATGAATGATGATGTCAAACTGAGTTTCAAAATATCAAATAAATACATCTCAAATTTAAACTTTCAGCACTTCAATATATCAATTTCAAGTTCAAACCTTAATGTGAATACACAATCAATATCAGATTTTAATTTTGCTCTCGAATATGTCAAACAATATAGTATGCTGATAAAGAATCAACCTTAGTAATTCAGCAGCCTTTCAAAATTCAACTTTGATATCAAATAAGTATCTTGACTTTAAGTATGAAAAAAATCAATAAGTTAATGAGCTTTGATACTTATTAATCAACACACTTCCTTTAATCAAGGTTTCTACAAAAGATTAATCAACGTACTCCCTTTGAGATTTCCGCAAAAGATTAATAAACATACTCCCATTACAATTCCCAATCACAAGTTAATTTTCACAAATTAAACATTCATCCACACAATTTATATATGAGCAAAAAATTAAATGAGAGTAGGGAAGAGAGTGACACCACGAGTTTGACGAGGTTCAGCTATACCCGCCTACGTCCTCACCTTAGGCAACACACTAAGGATTCCACTATACCACTCCTTTACGGATATGAGCAACCTTATACACTCCTTTGTGGGTAGGAGTGACCTTTTACAATGCCTCCTTCAACTAGGGTGGAGCCCCCTCTCTAAGCAATACCCCATGCTCGGTACAACGATTCAATAGTCTTGAACCGTCAAGAAAACAAGAAACAAATTTGGTGTACAAAGACACTCCCAACAAGAGCTTATTAGTACAAGTTATAGAACATTATACTTCATCAATTAATCAATATAAATTGATGAAACTCAAGAATATATCACCGGGGTTCTTTAGATTTGAAAAATCTCATTTTAAGCACAGGAACCGTAAGCTTTAATTCAGCAAATTCATAGCAATAGCTTTCAACAAAGTATGCTCAGCAAGAACTCTTTGAATGTGGACGAATTGGTGTATAAAATCCTTAGGTTTAGTATGTATTCATAGAGTTAAAAAGCATATTTTCGTGTTGCCCAAGTTGCTTGGAGTATTCCCCAAGTTTTCATAAAGTTTGGTCGCCAAGAAATTACTTTTGGAAAGTTTTTGTTATTTTTAAAATTTGAATTTTCAAAGATTCAGTCACCTAGGTTCAAACCTTAAGTTGCCTAGGTCCTCTCAGGTTCTCCAAAAATCATTCTGTCAACATTGTCAGTCGCCTGGGTCAACATTGTCAGGCGCCTGACAACTTCAATCACCTTTTAGTATTTTGGGTATAACTTTCACTATACAACTCCAATTTGAAATTTCTTGGTATCAAAAGAAAGCTGAGAGAAAATACCACAACTTTTATGTTGCAAACCTTTTAAGATAAAGAGTGTTTGATAGAGAAAAGTACTCATCAATGCAGATATAGAAAAAAGAATAGAATTTGGAGAATCCTGTTTTGGTGCTTTTCATTCCAAAAATAATTTTAACCTTTTTGAAATAAATTTTGACTTTATAAAAATATTTTTCAAGTATTTTAAAAGGTACCTAGGTTCAAGAAATTAACCTAAGAGCTTCATATATCCATATTGAAATCACTTTAAGTACTTACATGAGACTTCTTAAAACTTATACATTCTGAGCACTTAAGTCTTCATGCTTTTCCATCTTTTGAGCTTATCTTGACTTCCAACTTCAATTTACTTTAAGTTTCATCAAATCATCTTAAAATCCATTCTTTAATAGTATAAGCTTTATGATATCTTCTTTCTTTGGAGTATAAGCTTTCAATAATCATTGTGTGTACTTGACCTTGTATTCACATACTTGAGTCCTGAAATATCATTACTTAATCAAATATGTTAAGTTCCTCTTATTTTTTATCATCAAAATAAGATTTCAAGTCTTATAAGGCCAATAGATAGGAGGGCGTGTGGACTATTGTCCCTCACCAAAAGGGGATACATCAAGATGAGCTTTGTGATCTTTAACAAAAACGTTTAAGATTTTTGCAACAAGGCTCTGATACCAATTTTGATTTTTTGTGTAATCCCAAGAAGAAGGGGGGTGAATTGGATATTTTAAAATTTTAGGTCACTTTTTGCCCTATTTTAAAACACAACCAATATATCTCAAGCTTATGGTTTTTTCAATAAATCTCAAATCCCATAAATATCTAAGTATGCAAATATTTAACTCATATACAATAATCACAACAAATTAAATATAAACACACAAGTGCGTAAAAATAAATAGTGTAAGGAAAAAGAAAGTAAACACCAAGATTTTTACGAGGTTCTACTATCCTCACCTATGTATCGCCTCAAGACAACCTGCTTGAGGATTTCACTATCCACTCCTTAAACAAGGCGGAGCCACCTTATACATACTCCTTCACTCGGGTGTAGCCCCCCGTTACACCACTTCTTCTAGGCGGAGCAACCTCTCGAAACGATACCCCACATCTGGCACGGTTCTATAATCGAACCGCAAATACAAAAAGAATAAAAGTTTTTTTTTTTTTGCTTGCAAGGAAATGCTTCTCAAAAGCTAAGTTGTACAATGAAAATCTTAATGCACTCTCACAAGATGAGATTTAAGCTCAATAGAGTATGTGTGTTTCTCTCAAGAAGATTTTTGTAATATATGTGTTAACTTTGGTGTAATCCCAAGAGGGGGGGATGAATTGGGTATTTAAAAATTCTTTTTGGGTTTAACTTAATCCAACAATTAGTATTACACAAATTTAGGTCTTTCTATGCAATCGCAAACCCAATCAAGTACTCAAACAATAAACATAAACATACAGGTGCAGAAAGTAAATTGCAGAAAATAAACTGACACCAGATATGCTATCGAAATTCGGCCAATACTACCTACCTCCCCGCCTTGACTCACCAGCACAAGGATTACCACTATAAGGCTCACTTAAATGGGTGGAGCAACACCTAAACAATTAGGTCAATTAGCATATGGCTGACCTCAACCTTTACAGACAATCCTTACCGGGTTGGATTACCGCCCCCTTAGGCCACGCCTAGAATACAACAATATTTTCACAATATGATCGATACAGTGATTATGCTTCTCAGTAAAGAAGATGTGTACCAAATGTAATCAATCACAAGCATATCAACCGTATAGGTAAATGTAAGCTCAGTGATGTGAATAATTGTGCAAACAACACTCAACAAGATGTGATCACTATAATGTTCAAAAGTGTTCTAAAACAAGCTATATCTTTGAAACTCGTTATATCAAATCTCAATAACAAACCAAGGTTTCAAAGATGCTAATAAGATAATCAAACTATCTTCAAAAGATTTCCTTCAATGAGATGAGCACAAGAATAGTTTGAAAAATATTGTAGCTTGTAGGAAATATTTTTGCACAACAAAAACAAAGCTATAGGAATCTTGCAATGACAATGCAAAGATCCTTAAGCTAGCTAGTTTATCCCAACACAAGATTTATAAAATTCAAATCTGTGAGATAAACCTTAGCCAAACTCCCCAAAATCAATATCAAATAATCAATCAATACTTTGGGAGTATTAGCAATATCTAGTAATCACAAGCACAATCAATAAGCTCTCACACTACTAAAATGTATCAAGGGAATAAGAATATGAGAGTATTTGAGCAAAGTAGGATTTCAAAAATAGAGAGAATTTTTGGCTAATGATTTTCTTAATTAATTCCTAATCGACACAAATGAACCCATATATATAGACCAAGGTCAAATTATGACCGTTTAGGACATGTAGGGTATCATTAGGAAAGTTTTAAAACACATTAGGACTTTTAACCCGGTTTAACCTATTTAACCTCGGTAAATAATTGAGTGACTCGAGACGATTTGGGTGGCTGAACTTTAGTTCGGTCACTCGAATAGACCCATCACAAAAAGGCTTTTTAAATGGTTTGGGTGCTCGAATTCAAACTCGGTTGGCTGAACAAAAGTCAGAAAGTTTTGGTATGCGGTTTGGGTGCCTGACAGTACATTCGATTAACCGAACAGAGGGATTCGGTCGCCCAAGACCTATTTTGAACTAAAATGTTTAGTAGCCCAAGTTGGTAGAAAGTGTCCTTCTAAGGGTTAGGTCACCCGAGAGAGATGGGATCATTTCTGGTTTGGTCGCTCGAAACTAAGTCACCCGTTGACTTCCTAGCGATTCGGGCACCTGAGGTGTTTTGAACACTTGGGGTTCGGTCGCCTAACCTCTCACAAAATTTGCCTATTAAGTTTAATTTCATTTCAAGTTAATCCCCTGATTGAGCAAGTTATTATGGGAAGTGATTGTGCATTTGTGTTGGGGCCTAAAGTATTTTCTAAGGTCGTTTTGAGATAGTCCCAAAAATTTGACGTCGGTCGACCGAAGGGTGCCCTAAGGTCCTTTGGTCCCTATGGTCAGTCTATGGTCATGTTGAGCTTACAAACCTACATACATGACATGCAATGATTATTACAGACCCATTTGAAATAAAATTATTACAGACCAACAAAATTAAATGCAAATACAATTGACAATAGTGGTCTTCATGCCTTTTACTTCTCCAAACGCCATCATACGGTGTGAGCATTGAGTTCCTTATGACATCAATTGTATCTTTACCATCCATGCGTGCAAAAAATTAACCCTATTCATAAGCTCAGTGCACAGGTAAGATACATATGCTTTGTCAGCATCAAAATAGGGATCAGACTCAAAAAGTCAACAACATGAGAGTAGATGATCTTTGAGTAAAAATGTATATAATAAATGCTTTAAAGATTCAAACCCAATAAAATATTTTTTCAATCTGAAAGTAGGAGAAGCTAGGGTTTTGCTCTCAAAAAGGATTTTTCCAAATAAGAGGGTAGATGAGAGTTCGATGATCATTGAGTGAGTAAATGTGTATAATAATAAATGCTCAAAGATGTAAGTGCAATAAATGATTTCTCCAAATAATATTTTTGCAATAAATGAGATTTGAAGAAGTTAGGATTTTGCTCTCAAAAATATATTCAAATGAATGAGACTATGAGAGTAAGAGCTTCTTTTATTTGAGAGAAAAAAAAAGAGAATAAAAATCCCAAATATAAAAGAGTATAATGTAATTTAACAAAAGTTATTTTAAGTGCTTTGGGGAAGGTATTTATAGACATTTTCAAAATATGACCGTTTTATAGTCGTTGGCCGTTAGATAATATTATAACTTTATTTTTATGGTAGTTTTTCTACTTGAAGTTGCCTCAACCCGAGAGTTCCGATAGACTAGCCCGAGGTTTGGTTGACCGGCCCAAGGTAATTTTCCTTTTTAGCGCGATTTGGTCGACTGAGCCATTGATTCGGTCTACCGGATGTTCATTCCATGAAGTCCGATTGACTAGGCTTTTAAGTCCGGTTGACTGAACCCTTTACAAAAATGATTTGTGGCCATTTGTTCTATTGAGTCGACTAGGCTTAACAGCCGGCCGACTCGCCCCCTTTAGAAAAATGATATTTGAGCCCTGATTTAACTTCAAACTTACTTCAAACCTTCTATATGAGTTTAACTTTTAAGTAAAAGGTTTTCCATGAAAAGTTTGAGTTCCTACGGTCAATCTATGGTCATTATTGAGCTTTCCATTAGATCAAGTAAGACATGCACATACAATTGAAACTAAAAGCAATACAACTAAGAAATTATATGTCTTCACTCTTTTGCTCTTCAATTTGCCATGTAATAAGCTGTGTGATGTGAGCTTTAAGAGCCTCATGGCTTCCATTTTACCTTGACTATTTGTGTCTTCTGAAAGATAAATTTGTTCATACACTAAATGCATAAATGAGATACTTAAGATTTGTCATTATCAAAATGGGATTGGACTAAAAAAGTCAACACTTACCACTTGGTTCACAAAAGAACCCTTACATGATGAATATGAAATACAACAAAAATGCTCCTTGAATAAGCTGATATTTGATACAACTGAAAACCTCGCACAACTCTCTCAAGGTAATAAATCACAACAAGATTGAAGAGCAATAGAGAAGTTGAGCACAAAGATGATGAACTAAATTAAGTGTGCTTGCAAATGATTTTCCAAAGATGTTAATCACCAAAAGTCATATTTAAACAAGTATTTGGACTTGTATTTATAGGTAAAGGGGTGAGCTAACCGTTTTATGGTCGTTGGGGGTTTAATATAAATAACCATTTTGAAAACTAGCCGTTTTTCGCTTGTTGAGTGTTTTGTATCCGTCACAAAACGTTAACGGTTGTATGAAACTATCAACTATTTTCCCCTAAAAGTTTTCAACATGAAAGTTTTAGGATTTTTTCCTAGCTTTCTGTAGATACAAAGATCACCCTTTTTGGAGTCTTCTAGCAAAAGTTATGCTCCAAATACTTAAGGGTGTTCAAGAAATTTGAGAGGTGCATAAATGAGATTTTAAACCCAACCAGGACCAAGTTTTTTAAAGATTATAACATTAATATGATTTAAAACTCGTCTCATATAAAAATACATTTGGGTAAAGGATATTTTTATAAAACTCTTGTTTTGACTTTGAAAACTCATAAGCAATGAACTTATGATTTGGTGATATCCTATATACTCTTATGTCCAAGTATGCATATGCAGTTTACTCAACTCTTGCTCAATAATCATGCATGAAACAAAACCGCAATAGTAACAAAAAATACTACCTCAAACACTCTCCATTACATATGATTCTACATTAACTTCCTTGGATATGTTTAAGTTTTTTCAAGTGAGTGTCCCTTTGATCTTTCCTACTTGAATGTCTACTCGGTCCGATCTTTGCCTCTGATCTAGTACCTTCATGTATTTGTCACTTGTACCTGCACTTAACGTGATATGCAAAGATAAGATACACTTGGAATAACAAATAGGTTAATATCATCAAAACACATGAATTATGATTATGTAGCCAATAAAGCTAACATTCTCAAATCTGAATTGGGATTTAGGGTTACTTGAGTGTGAGTGGTGAGTGCGTTCTGCCATCTACCTTTGCCTCCAGACCTACTGCAATACTGCAACCCTCGATTACCTCCTCTCCAACTCCCTCGAGTCACCACCAGCACACATCACAAACCATTTGTCGTAAACCCTTGCAAGCGTAGCTGCCTGACTTGGTGGATTGTTTCTAGCTGCCTCACTTCCTCAAGGTCATTGTCTTGTCGTCTTCTTCTTCATGCTTGCCTCACTCAGTGGGTTGTGCCGTAGCCGCCTTATTGTGTCAAGGTCTTCTTCTTCTGCTACTGTTGCTCAAGGTGTAGTTTGCTTCTTTTTTTTTTACTTTGGTACACTGCTCCTAGAGTTCATAGAGGAATAATATTGTTGTTGTTAAAGTAATTGAATTGATGGCTTTTTTTGGATGCAAAAAGAAATATCACAATCGAACACCTTCTCCTACTTTTGATTGATTTACTAAAAAAATTTTCAAAAGCCTTAGTACAAAAAAATCATTGTACTTATGTTAAAATTTTTGGTTAAAAATAAAAAAATATTGTACCTGAACTGCCCAATACTCGGTTCTCCAAAGGATAGCCCATTTAGTTTGGTTTCAGTTTCAATTTGACTAAAGTAAAAATTGCACTTTATTAATTCGATTTTCATTCTGCTCCATTATCAAACTGAATTAAATCGATTTTGCGCCTAAGTATGGGCAATCATATATTAAATTAAATCAGAAGAGAGTACGTGTGCATGCAACATGCAAAAAACACTATACGGAGTAATGCTTTTTAACTAAAAAATGTTACTTTGTACAATGTTTTTTACTCAGTCACGTCACACCTTCAATTAAAAAATACTAGTCCATCCAACATTTTTTATTAAATATATGTTAGACGGGTTAGTGTTTTTTTTAGGCACGTCAATTTGGAAAAAAAGAAGAAGTTAAATTCAAAATATTTTTAAATAATTTATATTAAAAAATATTAAAATATGAAAAAACTCATCATATTATACTATAAAATTATAAATTAATAAACAGAATAGCTGTATCTTTTAATAGAAATTCGAGGAGTTTTTTCCCATTTTATTATTATTTTATAATAAAATATTAAAAAATACTTTATTTGGAAAAAATTTTCCAATTTTAAGGATTACGTAATCTCTCAGGTGGTCTTGCAAGATTTAAACAACGAGGGAAGTTCTTTTGCTGACACGTGAGCAAATTTCAATTCACTCCCTGCGAAAACAGAGCAACCCCCAACTTAATTCTTAGGAAGAAAAACAAAATACCTTCTTCTTCTTCTTCTTCCTCCCTCGTCATCGTCTCCAAATGCACGGTCTCCCCAAACCACAAATCCAAAATTAGGACTCTCAAGCCGCTCGCCTGCGTTGGTTACAGAGCTCTCCAGCGGGCTCTTCGTTGGCTACACCCGAATTCGCAATATTTCCGATGCGAAATGGTGTTCGACTCGCCGGAGGTTCAATTCTCAGATTCCCTGTTGGTGGTGCCTAGCTCACCCTCTCCATACCTTATCAGCAATTTACACATCATTAAAATTTTAAAAAATATACAACCCGAAGGAATTATAATGCTCCTTCTCATTTTTTTTTTGTTTTCTTTTGTTTAATTTTATAGAATTACTTTTTTTTTATTTATTATAAATTTTTATTTATCTAAGGTCAGTGACAGTTGAAAATTCTGGGTGACAAAATTTTCCGGCACTCCGTAAAATTTTCTTTTTTTCCTTTTGAACTAAGAGATTTCCCCTGCCGGAGTGCTGGAATCGGCCGTCGACTGCATCCAAGGTACATGAACAGGGTCAGGGAAGATGTGAAGTGTGAACTCCATCACCTGACTAGTGCTGGAATCGACGATGTTGCACCTGAAGCCGCATGTGAATTGCTGCCGAAGAGATTATCACAAGGATTGATGGTGAAGTTTCAGGAGCCAGAGAGTGAGAGAGAGGCTGATAGCCTTTTGGATTCTTCAAGCTCCTCTCCGTCTGTAATTATATATCTATGTCTTTGCTTGTCAACCTTTTTTTTTCTTCCTTTTATGGCATCTTTGGATTTTAATGGGACATGCAACCAAAGAAAAAAAAATAAAAAATGAAAAACAAGTGGGAATAATTATATAGGCAGTCGTTATCAAGAAGCAGTCTACTTTATTTTGTTTGAACAAAACCTGGGAGTACGTAGATACCTATTTTTTTATGGCAAAGTGAGATTTTAATGGCACAAGCAACTGAAAACCTATTTGTGTCGTGGTGTTCGTGGACGATGACGGGTGGGCAAAGAGGGGGAGCTGGACCTTCTCTCGTCGGCAGAGGAAGAGCTTTTATACCATTTAAAGGGTACTATATTTTTCTGGCTACAACGCAGGGTGTAGCTTTCACTTCGCCATCCTCGACGAGGAAGAATATTTAGGCTCGAAGAATGCAGAGGGAACAGAGGCAGGAGCTTAGGCTCCAACCCTCTTTGTGCGACCACGTGGAAGGTGGAGGGGTCAACTTGGATGAAGGTGGTGTTGGAGTCGTCGTGGGATTGCTGAGAGCTTAATGGCGGCGTTGTTGAAGCCATGAAAGAAAAAACATAGATTAAAGGAACAAAGATGGAAGAAACAGAGAATGAAAGGGAGAGAGAAGTGCAAATCTCGCAGGACTACAAGATTTGGCTGCCACGCATAGCACTCGAATTGTGTGACCGTTTAAATCTTGCTTCTTCTTTTTTTTTTTCAAAATAAAGTATTATTTAATATTTTATTAAATAATAAAATTAAAATGAGAAAAAACTAAAAAATTGAGTATGACTACTTTTTTGTCACTTTTGATGTGTTAAATAACTTTAGAGTTTTTTCCCGTTTTATTATTAAAAAGAAATAAAATATTAAATAATACTCTTATTGGGAAAAAATTTCTCAAACTGATACTCATGTAATCTCGTAGCTTGGTGTTACGAGATTTAAAAGTCCAGTGAATGAGAAGCTGATGCGTGGCATGGCAGAGCAAATCTCGCAGCACCAAGCTGCAAGATTTAAATGGCTAGCGAGTGAGAAGCTGCCACGTGGCACGATGGTAGAGCAAATCTCGTAGCATCATGCTGCGAGATTTAAGGGTCCTTATTTTCCTTCATTTTTCTTAAATAAAATCCTTCCAAAAAGGTAACATATTTTATATATATATATATATGTAGAAAGACGAAAAAAATGTCAAAAAATTATGAAACACTAAAACTAGATTCAAAAATAAAAATAAAAAAATAAAATCAGTATTTTAAATAATATTTATAAAATTAATACAAGTTAAAATTTTAATCGAATAAATGCTCATTTTTATCCTTGAATAAAAAAATAATCCTTAATATAACCCAAAAGATAAAAAATAAAATTTTTAATAGAATATAAATTATTTAATTTCAAAACTTGCTTTTTAATTAGTGACATAGGAACAATCTTATTGTACATGCACATTGACAAATAGTAAATATAATTTTTAAATGACTTTTTTTTTCAAATAATATATATATAGATAATCTTATTGTATTAAATTTAATTCCAACTTAATTAATAAAAGGATTTATTGATAAAAAAGATATTTTTAAGATTAAACATTTAAGATTTAACATATATCATATATTAAAATTACTAATTTATATTTAATTATTAATTAATTAGTAATTCGGGTAATTCAATTAACCAAATTAAAGACTCCCCATACTTGAACCGAAAATCGAATACCCAAAATTATCTAAATCTAGAACTGAACCAAACCGAACAAACTCAATTGGTTAATTCAGTTAAACTCGAATTCATTTACTCTAATGGAACAACCTACTTATAGATTACCATCTAAACAAAACAATTAATTCTATAATCAAAGGTTCATTCTATAGATTTAAAAAATATTTTTAGATTTTTAAAAAAGATTATCTATATATATTATTTGAAAAAAAAAAGTCATTCAAAAATTATATTTACTATTTGTCAATGTGCATGTACTATAAGATTGTTCCTATATGACTAATTAAAAAGCAAGTTTTGAAATTAAATAATTTATATTCTATTAAAAATTTTATTTTTTATCTTTTGGGTTATATTAAGGATTATTTTTTTTATTCAAGGATAAAAATGAGGATTTATTCGATTAAAATTTTAACTTGTATTAATTTTATAAATATTATTTAAAATACTGATTTTATTTTTATTTTTGAATCTAGTTTTAGTGTTTCATAATTTTTTGACATTTTTTTTTCTTTATATATATATATATATATATATATATATAATATGTTACCTTTTTAGAAGGATTTTATTTGAGAAAAAGAAAAAGGAAGGAAAATAAGGATCCTTAAATCTCGCAGCACGATGCTGTGAGATTTGCTCTGCCATCGTGCCACGTGTCAGCTTCTCACTCACTAGCCATTTAAATCTCGTAGTTTGGTGCTGCGAGATTTGCTCTACCACTGTGCCACGCGTCAGTTTCTCTTCATAAGCTTTTAAATCTCGCAACACTAAACTGTGAAATTACGTGAGCATCAGTTTGAGAAATTTTTTCTCAATAAGAATATTATATAATATTTTATTTTTTTTTAATAATAAATCAGGTAAAAACTCAAATAACTTACCTATTCAAGTCGGAATGGCCATAACTCTACTAAAGTGTCGCAGGCTTTAAAGCACCAATCAGATTCTTGCACGTGGCATTGTTAAAGACATGCCGTATCCGCTTATGACTACTCGCCATATCTATTCGACGCGTGTCCAGTCGAATTTACTCTGAAAGGGGCCTTTTGCCGACTTGTTCCCAGATCCATTAAAGAAGCGGGAAAGCCATTCTGATTCAAATTCAAAAAAATTTGAATTGTTTGGAACACACAAAAGAAACGTTGGAAGCAAAAAAAGACCCCTAACTGCAAATCCCTCCGTCTCTCTCCCTCCATCTCTACAAAATTTGTGTTGTTAGTTTTCTTGATGCGCCAGCGAATCAATCTCTGTCTCAGGTGCGAGATTATTCCAGTATTAATGGCTGTAGAGTTTTTACCTTGTTCGTTTTTCTGAATAATTATATTTCGTTGTTTTTCTTGGTATTTCCGTTGATATTTCTTTTCTTTTTTTCCCATGCTGTTGCGCAGAGATGGATTTCCACAGCATGAAGAGGAAAGAACTTCAAGCACTGTGCAAGAAGCACTCTATTCCTGCAAATTTGACGAATCTGGAGATGGCAAACAGACTCAGCTTGCTGTTGAAGGTGCCCATCAATCGCATCTCTCTATCTTCAAATTTTTTCGTTTTAGATCTTTCATTGCTATGATGAAAAACTTATCTTTTGTTTGATACTATTAGTCAAATTACTAGTTTACTGTGATTTTTCTTTATACACAGGAGAACGAAAATCCCATTACTCGGTTCCGATCTTGTTTAAAAAATTTGGGCGAGATCGCACATGAAAACGATTCCAAGGATGTGGCAAGGAAATTGAAGAAAGTAAGATTTAGTCCCGAGAATGATATGATTGAATTTGTGAATTTGAAAACGGACACAGGCGAGGAAAGCCCTATGGTGATGACACGGGCAGGGAGGAGGAGGAGTTGTATGTTGAAACATACTTCGGCAAAAGAGGGTCTTGTTACTGAAAATGTCAACAGTGTTGAACCCTTCAGGGGAGTTACCAATAACCCAGTTAGAACGACGAGGTCTATTGTACAAAATTCGAAGGTAGATGATGTGCCTATAGATGGGTTGCCTTTAGACAAGAAAAAGAACGCAAGAAGAGGCATGAAATCTCAAAGGACTGAAGTGAAAAATGACGATTCAAGTGATGAGCCTCCTTTAGTGGAACTGGGTAGTGATGTTGGCTTCAAGAATGCTCATTTTGAAGAGGCTGGAGGGGTGGCAAGAAGGCGATTGAGAAATGGAGAGGTTGCAGGTGACAATTCTAGAGATGGTGACAATGGGGCCTTTGTGGGCTCGAAGAAGAATCCAATGCAAAAAAGTTCAAGAAAGAGGGGGAGGAATTCAGATCATAGCGGTGAAAGCAAGACGACTGCAGGAGATGGTATAAGTTCTGAACCTGTGAAGGTATTGAGGAGATCAAAAAGAAACTTGGAAAAGGCTGAAAACTCTGAACTGTTGAGTGGACCATCGGAAAAGGGACAAATGCTGAAAATGCATACACAGCCACAGGTTACAGGGGCATCATCAGGAGTAGATAGCAAAACGGTACATGGGATAATTAGGCAAAGATGCAAAACAGTCGCCGAACTCAAGGATGATGGCATAGAACGTTTGAAACCAAATGAGGTGTCTCCCCTGAATGGACGTCTGAGGAGGTCCAGGCGCAATACGTCAATTTATAAGTCTATTGCATCCACTGCTGGAGGGATCGGAGCACATGAAACCATTGGAAGGAATAAGCCAGCAATGCAGCTGAAGAAACCTCTTCTGGAGAGAGAAGGAGAAGCTAATATGAGTGACATGCATTCAAAGGTTTTTAAAGACAATAGTCAGGACTTGAGATTGAACTCGAGTGGATTGGATGGCGTCATCAATGCCACAAGAAAGAAAAAGTCACTCAAGCGAACTCAAAAGCAGACTCAGGAAGGAGTCATTCCTGTGAATGAGAGTGGCCTGATCGTTGACAAACCACTTAAACGATCCACATGTAATGCTTCTAAACATGACCCTGTCATGCCTGCTGGTGGTAAAGCTGTCAGAAGGAAGAAGCAACAGAATAGATTGCAAATGCCAATTTTTGAAGTGGATGTTCCATCAAAGGAGAGTGGTCTGATTCCTGAAGAATCTGCAATTGTAGATGCTAAATTGTCAGCGCCTGAAGCTGCACGAAGTTTGACTAGTCTGCCTATGAGCCAAATCCAGGAAGCTCCTCTAGATATTGACGAGGGGAAACTGGGACTCTGGGGGAAATCTCATGTAAACAAGGGCAGTACTTCTATGGAGCTTTGCCCAGCCACCTCCGAGTTAGACGAAGATAAAGAATTAGGGTTGGTGAGTTTGGAGGGGACTCATACTCCAGAAAGTGTGAAATCAGTCACTGCTGGTGCAGAGCAGGAATTGCAGATCAGTGAATCCTTTGTTGCCAGAGATATGGAGAACATCTTACAGGGACATGAACAAAACTTGTGTCAAAGTGATACTCATGAGGTTGGCAGGGATGATCAGGAGCAAAGAAGAGATTTAAGTTATGATAATGTGGCTGAATTGGAACCACTAGAGCACCAATACAAATTAAGCAATGCACTTGTTTCTGATGCTGCAACTCAAGCTAGAGGTTTCTCACCAGTTCACCAATTAGATTATGTGGGTAAGTGTCTACTTGATTTTGGAGTCAAAAATCACTTCTCAATATTGTTGCTTACTTTGTGCATAACTTGTAGGTAAATCTGCTGTCACCGTTGACTGGCGGAAAGAAGTGGAAACTGAGAAAGAGTCATCAGCAGACAAACACAGCCATGTAAGTAGGGGTTTTGTGGTTGATCATGCGGCTGAAGATGATGTAACTTCTGTTCACAAGGAGCAGAACTTGGTCAAATCTGAAGAACCAAGAGGCAGTGCTGAACCAGTCATTCATGAGTCGGTAATTGGAGATCTTGCTATTGAATCTAATGAGAGTGAAGATACCCCAAGAAACTTTGAAGATGCCCCTCAAGAAGCAAGAGAAATTGGTGAGCATGATACTTCTAATAGAAAGGAAATTACTCCAATGGAGAGAGGAATTGATGAATGTGAACCAGAGGCTCCTAAAATATGGGAAACTGTTTCAGCACCACATATAACAACACCTACTAAAAGTTTCTTGCCTATTCACGAATCAGATTATCTGGGTAAGTTTGTTTATTTAATTTGGAACCATAACTCTATTCTCTCTCTTTAATGTAATAGCTTAGTTTTGCATGTTATGAGCAGGTATATCTGCTCGTAGGTTGGAACAGGGAAGAGAAACAGAAGCGAAAGAAGAGCCATCAACAGGAAAATGCATAAATTCCCGAAAAGGTTTTGTGGTTGATCATGCAGCTGAAATTAACAGAACTCCTGTTCATAAAGAACAGAACTTTGTGAAGTTCAAAGAGCAAAAAGAAGTTGCTGAACCAGATATTCATGATTCAATTGTTAAGGACGTTATTGAATTTTATGAGAGTGGAGGTACCAAGAAACATTTTGAAAATGACTCAGAAGCAAGAGGAACTGGCAAACTTAGTATTTCTGAAGGAAGAAAAATCACTCCATATAAATTGAAGGAGAGAGAACCTGAAGAATCAGGTTATGTGGGTAAGTGTGCTTATTTGATAAAGAAGGTATAGGTTTAAAGAAATTCATGGTAATGTTTTCCATTGTGGGGAAATTAGCAAGCAAAGTATGCGTGTATTTTCAGATGGAAACAAAGCTACTGTTAATATAATCAGAAAATAAGGATACGGACCATAAGTTGAATGTCCTCTTCGTTTTGCCCTTGTTGCAGCAAAATGCATGGGCACATTCACCCTTTTGAAATCTTTTAATACTTCTAACAATTGATTTTGCCTCTTGTCAAGGTCAATATCTCACTAAGATTTCTCTTGATTTCAGCTCCTCATATTGTTATTGAAGAAATGCTTTCCTGTAAGACTCCTTCCACAGATGACGAACTAGAACTAGGTCAGTTCTGACATACCTTTTTCTTAAGGCTCAAGTCTCTTGAAGTTTAGTAGTAACATTTCTTCATTTGTTTTGCAGAAGAATATCAACTTCAACATCTGTTTTCCATAACAGCCAATAATGCAAATCTTATTGAAAAAGAAGAAGCCTTTGATCACAAAGCCAAAATGAGGAATGGAGCAACGTCTGAAAGTGAGACTCCGGTGGCCAATGTTATCGTTGGAAGATTCAGTCAAGAGAGGTCTCAGAAAGTAGAGAAAATGAGTGAAAATGAACTTGAAGAAATTGTTTACAGTGCAAGTACATCACCAATTGTCAGCAAGGTTATCACTGATGAGATTCCCCAAGAAGATCAGGATGCGGGAATCTCAAGAGCAGATGGCGGTTTCTATCCTAATTTAGCAGGATTCTCCCCTGAAGAAAGTATAATTATAGAGGATGAAGTAAGTGGAGGCTTAAAGATGCAATGTCTCAAAGCTTTAGACGAAGGTAGAGGTATGGATATGCATCAGCAAGCTTTGGAGGAAGGTAGAGAGATGGATATACATCAGCTTTCTTTTGAAGAAGAAAGTACTCCAATGATTTTAGATGAGACTGATCATGATGAGGACAAAAAAATTGAAATTTCTCATGCAAAGGATGAATTTAGTGCAGATGTAATTGCAGTAGCTGTTACAGGCAGTGATACAAAAAGTGAGCATGCTGGAATAAGTCATTGTTCTGGAGGAACTGTGCCAATCACACCCATTCATGATAAAGGTGTGAGTTTATTTATTTATTTTTTTAATTGTTTGGGAGGTTAGGATTGCATGTGAATTTTCACCCAGAGGCCTTTGATTTTCATCATTGTATTTAGCTCAATATAATTGCTTATGCCTCTTTCTTTGCCACAGGCATCAGTATCAATAACAAAAAGATGTCTAATTTCCCAGAACAAGGTTTGTTTCACTACATCTCCTTTCCCAGGATTATATGACATGCATTATGATTCATCATTATTATTTCTCAACCTGCAGAATGGAACCAATTTCTAGGCCAATTTACTGAAGCAGTAGCTATGACAGATTCAACTGAAAGAGCAGATGCTTCACTTGATGCTGAAAATTGCATTTTAGATGAGTTTGCTTGTGGGAGTGTTGATGTTCTGGAGAGAGAAAATGCAAAAGGTGTGAAAAAAGAAATAAATTGTGAGAATCAAGTGGATGTTGTAAAGGAGGGAAGAGATACAGAGTCTTCTACAAAATCAGCTTCAAAGGAGTTGGAAGATGGAAAGGGGGTTAGAAGTGCAAATGCAAAGAGCTTTTTCAAGGAGGATTTAAGTCAACCTACTTTTGGAGACTGCAGTACCAAAGGAGCGGAAAAGTTAGGAGTGACTACTGATGATGATGATTATGAAGAGGAGATTGTGGAGAGAGGCTGCAGTACCAAAGGAGTGGAAAAGTTAGGAGTTACTACAGATGATGATGATTATAAAGAGGAGATTGTGGAGAGAGGATGCAGTATTGAACCTCACCGAAGCAATAATTCAGTAATTGATGATGATGCTGATATGGAAGGAATCCATAGAGAAGCCAACATGGAACGCAGTGATCATGTCATCAAGGAAGATAATGTGGAGTTCTTCCCAGAAATTGAGCTCTTTGACCACAACGGCTCTCAGGAGAGGCCTGCGCAGGTTAATTATAATTCTGATTCAGGCTTAACTGTGAGGGTTAGGAATACAACTGAAGTTTCTCATGCTGTTGAACTGGTTAAAGCTGAAGCCCAGCGCATCAAAAGAATCAATGTACAGGGGGATGAAAATGGTGGAAATATGCTACAAGTCAGTACAGTGGGAGTTGACATGATAGTTTCAGGTAGTGGAGATGAATATGGAAAGATGAATTTCAGTACTCTAAATAGTTCAACTGAGGTTGGCGCTGGAGTTTCAGAGGACATGTCTGCTGATACAGCAATAGAATTAAAGCACAAGGATGGTAAAGATGTCCTGGAGGAGTTAAAGAGCAAGGTCATGCCACAACTTGATGAACTCATTGCTTCGCATGAACATATTTCCACTGATTTTGAAGTTCCTCACAAGTTTGAGGAGAACAATTCTCACGCAACAGCAGCTAATGTCAGTACTTCACCAGAAGCCACTGCAGAGGGTTTTGGTGAATGCGTGGAGGAAGAGGAAGCGGGGAAAGCACCAATAGGTGATCACGTTGGTAATATCTGTGAAGACAAGGAAGTTGCAGTGCACAGCTCTCATATAATGGGAGCCATTAAGAGAATGGATGTGCTGAAGGAGGTGGAAAATGGAAGGACATCCTTACCGGTTAGTTTGATGGGGCTCTGTCAGGTGGTTTTAGATTACAATGATGAATCAGCGAAGATGAATGCTGGGGCTATGGATACTTCAGACAGGACCATATGTGAGGACGGTGAAGGCAGTATGGAGATACCTGATGAAGTTGCAGGGATTATGATGCGAAGTGGTGGCTTGAAACCTGGTGCTCTTCATAATCACAAAGAAGTGGACTCAGAGCTGTATGGAAGTGCCCCTATCAGTTCATTTGAACCCATCTCTAAGAATACTCATGGTGCAGATAGAAAAGGATATGTTGCAACAATTGAAGAAAATTTCAGTTTGCTGCACACTAATTTTGATGCTGAGAAGGAATATGGTCATGCTTCACTGCAACTTGCTCAACAGAATTTTGGTGATCTGTTGGTGGAAGTTTCTGATGTCAATGACAGCAAACATGATTTTATACTGGATAGTGTTTGTAAAGATGGTAGAGTAGAAGCAGATGCAGCTACTGATTCTATTGAACCAACACCTGAGTCTCCCAAGAGATTTAGCTGTGATTGTAGTTGGAACTTGCAAAAGTCTGCTGAAGTCAAATCACTTGCTGATACTTCTCCCTCCAAACCTGAAACGTGTCCTCCCTCTTTGTTGAATGTCTCATCTTCTCATGGTGAGTGTCAAGACGATCTTAACCTTCTTGTTTACCCTTATTCACTATAATTTTGTGCATGTATTTTTATAATAATGGTAAGATAAATTATCTGAAATTTGTGTTTTATCTAAATGTCTAGTAACTCTGATATAGTTGAGTGTGGTTAAAATATAGGGGAGGCATCTAAAGTATCAGAAAGGGGAACCCCTTTTGATCGGGTTTTTTAAATTGCTTCTCTATTGAGAAAAAAAAAAACCAACAAAGAGGCGAAGTGAAAATAAAAAAGAAACAGTTACATTTAAAAACTAGAAAAAAGAGTTGTTTGGGAGTGCCAAGGAGTATGTAGTGGGTGTCTACGGTGGCACAAATATAATCTACACAAGAAGGATGCCAGCAATGATATGGGTTACTGATTGTTTTTCTTTTTTTCAGCGTAGAATATCACAGCAAAATTTTTCATTGCTATTGATTTTCATCCAGGAATAACAGGACGAGGAGCCTTGGAGTTCAATGTTGAATCCAGCCTGTTCAGTGATTGGGAAATTAATTTATTCTCTGGAGGTATTGAAGGAGATGAAGTCAAGAAAACAAATTTAGAGAATTCAGAAACCAATTTTATGTGTGATCATAATGAGGATCCCAGGGAGACGGAAGAAGAAATCAAGATGCAAATTGCTGAAGGAGCAGATGTGTGTGAGGGCTTGTCAAAACCAAATCCCATGATGGCAGATCAACATGCTTCATTCTTTGATTCGGAGGCTGATATGGGTACGCGGGTCTAGTTCTGCTACACATTTATTTACCACATAATCAGGGTTGATATGATCAGAAACCATTGAAAAGTCAACTTGAGAATCTCTCTTCTTGTTTGCAGGCATTACTGCTGAAGATGCTGAGATGTTCCAACCAACATTCAAATCTCCTCAGAGAAAAAACCAAGTGTTTTCAGCTAGGAATTTGAACTCATCCATGGTGAAAGGTGGTAATATTAACAGTACTTTGAGTCCAGGTATGCCAAAGAGTTCGGCCAAGAGGCTTGACATGAAAGAGAATACACCGTACGTCAAGAAAGATCAACAGGATAGTATCACAACTGGGAAAACAAAAAAGAGGCAGGCCTTGAAGGATCTTCAAGCAAATTAGAGGTTTCTGATGAATTAATGAGCGTTCGCTCTTATGAATAGGACGTGTAACTAATTTTGTACCAGACTGAGCATATCTCATGCACAAAACAGTGATTCCAAAAGTGGCATGGTTCTAACATTTTATTCATTTTAAGCAGTTACTACCATAAATGGATTATTAAGCTGAAATGTGCTTTGTTCATAACAAAGATGGCCGTAATTCTTAAGCATGTGACTTCTAGCAAGGTCCACTCGTATACAAATTGGTAATTTGCTCTGTGATGCAGGTATAAATAGAAAAACGCTTAGGTGCCAATGGTAGTACTGTGCCCTTCACTAAAAGCGTAGGCAGCACGCATAGTCACAGTTTGAACAATATAGTTATGGTGAACAAGGTACCCCGTCATCACAAGCAATTTTTTCTCGACATACAACACAGGCACATTAGACTTTGCACCAGCCATGAGATATGACAGAGTTTAATACGTTCAATGGAGCGGGGAAGGCTTCTCTCTTTTTGATCAAAATTAATCAAAGTGTCAGCAATGATGCTATGGCTACTTGAAACAAAAATAATCTTTTCATGGGGGAGGGAAGTCGGCAAAATCATACTTCATGACATTATACGAAAATTTGAGGCCATTGCAAGGTTAAGGAAATTGTGGATTACGAACATAGGATTTGAAAGAAGAAAAAAAATCAAAATTGCTCTCTTTTAAATTAAGTTTTTATCTAAAAATAAATCATGTAATTCCATCCTCTTAAAGCAATCCAACAGTGGCAGAGGGCACTATAAATAGTGATTGTAATTTTCACTATTATTTTTATTTATTTATTTATTTATTTTCCAATTAGGACAAATTCCGGGGCAATAGTATCTAGGCTCTGAACACCTTGGTAAACATTGATATTTATTGTAAGAATGCAACCATCTCTATATTGTACAAATATATAGGGCAATCGTAGAGTTTTTCAACATCAGCAAATTTAAAGGGGTTTTTGAGTAGTCATCATACGAAGTCCCTTATTGAGAAGGGAATATAAATTATAAATAAAACTGACTATGTTCTACTGGGATTACAGATGGATCTAAATTCAATCCCTTCATCCCACAAAAACCCACGTGTATCAAAAGAATCAATGAAAAAAACTTTGCAAAACAAATACTAATGTGTCAGCTGCCAGTCCATATATCTACAAACAGCCTTAATGATTTCCTCCGCAACATGTTTTTGCCACCAATGATTCGTCCTCACATTTTTGACCTGGCGATGCAGCCCTCTGCATTTACCAAAGAGCCTATCTCCACAAATTCAAACCAACCTTCAATTGTGCCTTAGTTACAATCCAAACCACAAACTTCTAGTACTATGCCACCTTTCGACACAAATGGGTTAATTCGAACCCATAACAATGAGAGGACTGAGGCCAAAAGAATTGACCAGACCACAATAATAGTCGGAAGCTTCTCCTGTCTCCCCATTACTCCCTTGAGGAAGGGGTAAAGATGGACAATAACCCAGATGGAAAAGAAGAGCTTACCAAACAGTGGGCCCCACGACTCGTAACCATTATTAATCGCATCTGAAACCCCGGCTATCACGCCAATTATGTTTATGATCAACAATGTCAAGGGTGGAATTAACAAAGAAGTCCATTTAAAGAGGTAGAGCTCAGAGAACTCTCCATCATCTCCTCCTTTGGATGTAACCGTGAAGTTTGTGCTGACCCCAGCCAACACCTTAAGCAGGCCCTGGAAGAGGGCAAATAGGTGTGATGAAACACCTCCAATCACCCAGAACTGTTCATTTCTCCACCAGTCATCTATACCAACACCTCCCCACTGCATCTCTAGAATACCTGTTGCAGCTATAGATATGAAGAGGGCCATGAACACGATACTTGCGTAGTTGCTAATCTGCACATAAGACAAAATAATCATCATCAGCTGAAAGCCTCGACTAACAGAAAATCAACTTGAATACCAGCTCACATCTCAGACTTTCCAAAGCGTATGTATAATGTTAAAAAGGGTTCTATGTGAATATATAATTTCAAGAAACGGTGGCAGGATGAGGAGCTCTTGAAACTACACCCCATCAAATTTGCATGATTATCAGGATAAGATAATGCTGGGCTTCTCCATGAACCATGGGACCATAATCGTTGACATTAAGAAATTTTGACAATGTTGGACAAATTTATTTCCACATATTTTTCCTGGCCTTGGGTTACAGATGTGTCAAGCTTTGGCACTGGGTATATGACCACAGCCACACCCCATCTATGGGCTGTTTCCACAATTGCACTCGAGCAATGTTACAAATGGGCCAAGACAGACACTCATTTCAAAAAAAAAAAACAAGAACAAACCATGTAACTGTCCTGTGAGAAAATAATATTCTAGAATGACGAGTAACTAGGATTACCTCAGGGACAATGAACTTCCCAGTAAGGAGGCAGAAAGCCGGCAAGGTACAGTATGCAATCAATGGAATGGATGTCAAGGGATAAACAACCGAATTAATGTATGAAAATCGCTCCAGCCACTTTAAACCGCATCCATACCCATACCATATGGGACAGTGCCGGCTAAAGAAAATCTCAACCGACCCCAATGCCCATCGCAGCACCTGGTGCAGACGATCAGAAAGATTTATAGGAGCAGACCCCTTAAATGCAGGTCTTTTGGGTATGCAGTACACAGATCGCCAGCCATGACAGTGCATCTTGAAACCTGTGAGGATATCCTCTGTGACAGAGCCATATATCCACCCAACCTGGTTCAGAAGTGTACTTTAGAAAACAAGGCAACAAGGTAAACTAACACCAGAGAAAGCTCCGAAAGCTCTGAACTGCAAAATTTAAGGTATGCACACCTCTTTACCCCATTCTGTTTTATCTTCATATCCACAACTAATGACATGTATGGCCTCTTTCAGAAGTAATGCAGAAGTTGCGTCTTTGGGAACTCCGCCTTCTTCTAGAAGTGTCGAAGCTATGAAAACTGGAGACTGTCCAAATTTCTTTTCAAATTTTACTTGCGGCATAAGAGATGATTTTTCATTATCTATTCCTGCCATGAAGATTTCAAAAACTACTCAAAATGGATTGGATTTCAAAGGTAACACAAGCAATAAATTCAGGTGAGCTAAAGATAATAAATGTTTGAAATTATAGTAGTATGCGCACACAAGGAAAAGTTCTAAGGTTGTGTCGGGGAACATTGATTTCAGGCATTAGATCTGGATTTGTGTGGATTTGATGAAACCCAATACAATTTTTTGCACTGTGCTTTGTCCCAGTTCATGTAAAACCAAATCTAAGGCCGAACTTCAAGCTCCTAAACACAGGGTAAGTGGATGGAGCTTTTCCCACCACCATGAAAATCTCTGTAAAAATTTGCAAATATTACATAATCAGAGCTGAAAAGTCATCCCTTACCTTCAATTCCCTCCTCAATATCTTCAAGTGCATGAATTTGTTTTGAGGCCTCTTTGTTTTTCATCTTTTTCTTCTTTTCATTTGTCTTAGTTTTCCTGCTCTTCTTCCTGGATCCACAGCAACAGCAGCACCATTTTGGCCAACAGTTGCATGTTTTTCTCGGAGGTTTCTTTTTCATAGGTGCATCATAGCCATAAAGAGCCTGCCTCCGGAAGACACAACCTGTTCCAACATAAATTGGTCCTTGGATCCCATCAAGTCCTTTCATATTGACCTGTTCACAATAGGGAGAAAAAGATGAGTGTTTCCAAATGATTACAGTCATTATCTATAGATAACTTATTAAGAAGGTCATCTGCTTACATCAAAGAACACAACATTGCGATTAGAATATCTATCATGACGATCAATCCCGTCAAACCTTTGAGGAAACTGCACATAGCAGATTTTCTTCCCTGATGTGGGGTCCATCATGAAGCACATAGCCTCGCGTAGTGCCTTACTGTTGTTTATATAGTGATCACAATCGACATTCAGAAGGTAAGGAGCATTTGAGATGATCGCTGAGACTCGCACCTTCAAGTATCAACAAAACAGTCACAAATGATTGGAGGGGAAAAAACTCGCTGATAGAGGGGTTGGTTGGAGGGAAAGAGAAATACCAGAGCATTCATGGCACCAGCTTTTTTGTGGTGTTCAAATCCTGGTCTCTTCTCACGAGAAACATAGACCAAACGAGGTAACTCATTTCCTTCTACATCACGGACACCATTATGACCAAGGAACACCTGTTTGAAGATAGACAATAATGAAAGGAAACAAACTTGCTGTTATTAAAACACATATAAGTTCAGGGAACGTCATTAGACCTAAAAACATACATAATCACTCCCTGAAAGCCAAGGCATGTACTTTTGTAACATATATATATATATACACATGTAGGTATGTATATATATGTATGCATGTAGGTATGTATATATATATGTATGTATGTATGTATGCATGCATGTATATACTTGATACATTAAACCTGCTACTCCTTAAGGGGACCAACTACAAATTTGAGAAAGAAAATAATTATAATAATAATAAAAAATTGTAAAACAGAGAGTACAAGACATAAGCAAGCTTGGTGCATATATATATGTATGTATGTATGTATGTATATATATGTATGTATGTATGTATGCATGCATGCATGTATGTATATACATATACTTGATACATTAAACCTGCTACTCCTTAAGGGGACCAACTACAAAATTGAGAAAGAAAATAATTATAATAATAATAAAAAATTGTAAAACAGACAGTACAAGAAATAAGCAAGCTTGGTGCATATATATATATATATATGTAGGTATGTATATATATGTATGTATGTATGTATGTATATATATGTATGTATGTATGTATGCATGCATGCATGTATGTATATACATATACTTGATACATTAAACCTGCTACTCCTTAAGGGGACCAACTACAAAATTGAGAAAGAAAATAATTATAATAATAATAAAAAATTGTAAAACAGACAGTACAAGAAATAAGCAAGCTTGGTGCATATATATATATATATATATGTAGGTATGTATATATATGTATGTATGTATGTATGTATATATATGTATGTATGTATGTATGTATGCATGCATGCATGTATGTATATACATATACTTGATACATTAAACCTGCTACTCCTTAAGGGGACCAACTACAAAATTGAGAAAGAAAATAATTATAATAATAATAATAAAAAATTGTAAAACAGACAGTACAAGAAATAAGCAAGCTTGGTGCTGTTTTAACATGCCTAAGTTCAATGAATGTCATTTAACCTAAAAAACTTGCAAACCTACAAACCTACAGAAGCACTCACTGAAAGAAGGAAAGAATGGAACAAAGGAAAAGAGTCCATTACCTGAATCATTCCTGGGTGGTCTCTGACATTGTTCCCTGGCCATGGAGTCCCATCCTGCATTGTCCAACCCTCCTCAGGAACTTTCTGTGCTGTGGAAACCAACCCATTTATCCGAACTTTAAATTCTTCGTATTCCCTCTGTAACCAAAGAAGTATATAATCAGACCATTTTTCAGAAGCTATCACAAAATCTTCACCACTAGAATCACCATGATGTATTTCAAAATAATAATATATTAATAACAATAAAGAAAACATATCAAATATTGTCATTCAACATAATTCCAAGTTCAGGACATTTTTAGGTGCACTACACACTGATTGGGATAAAACAAAAACACAACAGTTGCAAACCTTCATTGCACGGCGTTCCCTAACAAATTCAGGATGTACTTTGTCCTTCAGATAGTCAACCTTCTGTGCAAAATACCACTCTGGTGCCCTAGGTTCGATATTGTACTTTTTACAGAAGGGCACCCATTTCCTTGCAAACTCAGATGTTTCAGAAAGGGCTTCAAAAGTGAGCATGGCTGCACCATCATCTGAGACATAGCATGCAACTTTCTCAACTGGATAATCCACAGCAAGGATGGATAGAACTGTGTTTGCAGTGATAAGAGGCGGCTCTTTCATAGGATCAACTGTACTCACAAATATGTCTACATGAGCTAACTCAGATGGCTTCCCTTCTTTCTCGTACCTGAAAGAAAATTTTAAAACACAACAGCTAAGCTTAACACACACATACAGAGAGAGAGAGAGAGAGAGAGAGAGAGAGAGGTGATGATGAATAGATACCTTAATGATAATCTATCCAGGTATGTTTCTCGCTCAATTGGGTACCATTTCGGAAATTGATCCAATATCCATGACACAGCGAACCATATTTCACAAATGACTGATGTTAACCACAACGCATAGGCATCATGGACTGGATGGAGGATTCTATAGTGGAAAAAGAAGCCTAAAATTACAAGCCGGAGTATAATTATCAATCTGTACGGGTTTATCTTGCTTGAAGGAATTGGTAACTTCCTTGAAAGTGGCTGCCTGCCTTCATCCATCCTTCAATGAAAAACAATAATGATTAATAAATGAAACTAAAACAGAAGATGGTAAGTTTATTTCAGAAAGCTGTTGATAATTCAAGACAATATGCCTTCACGGAAGACCAACAGTTCTGCTGCATATAAATTAAGTTCATAGTTGCACCGCAGATTTTCAGCTATCTTACTTGTTTTATTATTTTAAAATCCACTCTAGCCATCTTTTTTGTTAATCTCTGATAACGTTTATAACTTGAAATCTTACGCTTGACAGCTTTACCATTTTAGTAACATATATGTGGTTTTGAGTTCTATTATTCATAGTTCTAGGGTATTCATATTCTCTAGAAGAACTGAACTCCACATTTTATCACTTAAGACATGGAATTCAGCCAAAATCCAATTTATTTGCTTTTGCATTATGCCAGCAATACTTGTCTGCCAGAAGAAAAATCCACTGATACTCAAACAAAGCATTGGCATATGTTCCTAATGGAAATAAACCAATTTTCTCTATTTTAATGTGGGATTAGAATAAAATCATTTTCTTTTCCATTTTATGGCATTTTAAAAGGTGCCCATTTTTATTTTCTTTACAGAATTTCCCATCTAATGCTAATTCAGCTTTACACCTGTGACGCATTAATTATCATCTTGTAGCAGTGCATTTTCTTACTAATCTTCCAACTTTTGCTCCCCATGTCATGCAATAAACTATATATTTCTTCATTTCTAACAGAAAGAAAAGGATCAATCAAAATATAACCCAAGAAAACCAAATAAATAACTTCAATCCATTGAAGCATCCAGCAACCTATTTTAGTTTTGGCTAGCATTGATATGAAAGCAAAATAGGTAACTGATACTTTCTAATTAGTCCTCATCATGAAGGGAAATCACTAGTTCATAGGATTATTGGATTTTGCAATTCCTTTCAACAGAGAGGATATGCTTGAAATAATATGTAAGCAATGTCATGTCAATGGCAATTAATTTTATTAATACTATTCCAACACCTACCTCAAGGTGAAGCAGAGAAAGGATATTGTGATTAGTAAAATAATAACAGCAAGAGAAATCAATTAGATTAGCCATTGAGATAACCATGCTCATTCCTGTGGTTAAAATTCTTGTAAAATAGTCACATACCACCAAGGGAACTGAGAACTTTCAAGAGAAAACCCAGGATATGATATTTTGAAAGGTTGAGGTATACACTTACTTGGGTAAATCAGGATCATCCAGTTCATCTCCATCATAACCACCACCATCTCCTCCTTGGTGCTTAACCACCTGAAGTTTATCATTCTGCCTTTTTTTCCATTCCTCCACGCGGTCCTTCCATGTGACACTCCCATAGCCATATACTGCTAAATCTTTCTTGGGATCCATAGGTCTAGGTTGCACTGTAACATTAATATAAGTAACGTTAAGAAATTTAACCCTTGTTTCATAAAGGTGAGCAGGATCAAGAAAATAAAGTGTAATTCAGTTTAATCAACTTACGAGACATGGTAGAATCAGGAAATGGCATAGGATGGACCCGTTTTCCACGACCCAAAAATGGGGGGATGATAAGAGCATGCTTATCAGAAGAAATCCCAACATCCTTCATAAAAAAATTCCTTATTATGATACATGCTATCTCCCAATATGATCCCGGAAGGAACAAAAATCAACAATATGATCTTGGAGGGAACCCAAAAAAAAAGTCATAATCAACTCACCTCTTGTCCATAGGTCAGAAGAGGGATATCTGGATTAATGGAAGAGGAATCCAACTCTGAAGGAACACTTATGCCAGGAGCATTAACATGTGAACCGCGGCCAATGTTAAGGCGAGTAGAGAGCACTGCCTCAGCAATATGCCGAGGGTCACTCTTGTCAATGCCTGCATAATCAAACTCATTCTCCAAATCATCAGTATCATCCTCATCCTCATCACCTTCGACCCTGGGACTGCCTGGAAACAGGGTTCAAAATGTGTCATAATTTGTTTTTATTTTCTTAAAAAACACACTGCAGTTGTCAAAATGAAGCCAAAAGAGAAAGAATCTTGCCTTTGATGCGCTTGTATCTGGTTTTGCACTGAGGACAGGCCTGATTGCCCTCTCTTCTTTCATATTCATAGCAAGTTCTGCAAACTGGGAATGCACATTCATTGCAAGCAACAAATGGCTCGCCACCCACAGAAATCTCGATTTCATCCCCACAAATCTGGCATATCTGGCCGCTCAGCTCTTTCACAGAGTTCAACTGTAATACACAGAAGCCATGGTCGCTTCAGTTATCATCAGATCAAGAAAGTTGGAAGTGTTTGATTTTGCTCTTAACTATTGTTTCACCGACGGGGGAAAAGTTAATACAGATGAAGTTAAAACATTGCAATGCATTGATTTTGCTTCAAAGATCAGCTCTAAACTCTAGAAACAAAGATCAGAAAAAGAGACGCAATTTATGAAGCAAATCTAGCCCTTACATTACACTACTGCATCCAAGAAAAACTGCAAAATTTGCAGAAAATAGATTTCACTTCCAAGCAGACAACAGTACAAAGTTCCGATGCAATTCACAGTATTTGTAAGCGAAAAAATAGATATCAACAATGAAAGCTTAGAATTCTAAGCTGGGGACAAAAAAATTTCAGAATCAAGTACCAATTGTGACACTGTGAACCGAAGGAAATAACAAACACCCAGAAAAAAAAAAAAAAAAAAAAACTAAAGCAAAAAAAAAAAAAAAATAGCAATAAAAATAAAGAAAAATAGAAGGAAAAGGCCAATGCAATTACACACGGATCTAACCAATGTCTTAAGAACTTAAAAACAAAGCATAGACGCATCCACAAATACTCAGAACCAAAAAATGAGGAAGATAAATGGATTCAGGGGCAAGGAAAGATTAAAAAACCGTCATCTTGAGGGCTAAAGCTCGCCCAAAATCTTCAAAATTCACAAAAAGAGGAGGCCAAAAACGATTTCAATGGAAATGCAGAAGGCAAAAAGGCCAGGTAGAGATTTTGAGGGCACTTACTCGTCCAATCTCATCAGCATTGATTAGAACAAACTCGTTCCTGTTATGCGAACCGGCAATAAGCCGCCCTTTGGTATCCATCGAAACTCTTCAAATCCAAACCGCACACACCAACAACCCCCCAAATCCTTCAAATCAAGAGAAACCCAACTCACAGAACTGATCTCTCGGCCTCTCTCATCCCTCAAAACCCACAAAAAATGCAGGCTTTTTTTCTCTGCCTGCAATGCAATGTTCTATATCTTCTTCTTATTCTTCTCCTTCAGGCCACTTTCTGAGACACACCCTTCACAAGAACGCACAACCCCACATTAAAGAATGGGCGCAGACCAGGCTCGGATAAATGATTTAAAAAACACGAAAGATTAGAATAAGAATTAACAGCGTTTTACAGTAAGAGAAGAATAGGGTTTCGTGTGTGGGTTGGGGGGGTCCGTGAACTGGACCTGGGCCGATCGATGGTGGATTATTAGCTGGTGAGAGAATCAACGAGAAGGTTGATCTGAAAGAGAGAAAATTGTCGAGCGGGCTATGGAAATTTCAACGCGTAAGGCAGAAGGGACAAAGATCTAAGACTCTGGGGTTTGGCCTGTGATGGTGGGGCCCGGCGCACGACGGTGGTGGGGGCGGTCGGGATGGTGGTGGGGGGTGGGACCGGTGGCGGTGCCCCACCAGGGGCACGGTGGCGCTCGGTGGAGAGCTAAGGGTATTTTGGTAATTGGGGGTCCCAGTCCAGTCTCGGTGTTTGGCTGGTTGGCCGTGTTTGATGTGATTTGATGTCTCCCTCTCTGAGCTGTCTTCACAGTTTTGGTGTGGGCGTCAAATGTGTGTGTGAGAGAGAGAGAGAGAATAGAATAGAATACAAGTGTAGTAAAGCAGGCGAGACGCAAGCTCGTGTGACTTCTCGCGATAAATTGAAGAATTATGTCCAAACAAACATGTCACTCGGCTGTCTTTGCTTTTATTGCCGTTACCAAAACACCCTCTCGTCAACGCTTTTACTCGCAACGATGACGTTAGGCCTGCCATTGCCACCCCATAAAAATTAAAAATAATAATAAAATGAGGAGAGGCCTCTTTATTTATTTATTAAATTACGTGTGATGGGAGGCCTTCAATATTTTGAAAATATATAAATATACAACCCCCACCCTCTGTATAAAAGCCTAATTCCAATATATGATTTTTTTATTAATAAATTAATAAGAGCCAACTAAATATTTTACTTTGTTTTTAAAAAGATTTTTTATTTTTGAATGTAAAAGACTCGATATTTCCACTAATCACGTATTATTGTTTTTATTCCTGAAGATTTCTTCTTTTAAAAAAAAAAAAAAATGAAAGCATCGAGTTATTAAAGCCTAAAAGAATGATGTATTTTAAATATATTATTCTTATTATTTTTTTGAAGAAAAGTGATGTGCTTCAATAATTATCCCATATCTACTTTCATATGGCTTTAAGATTGTAAATCTTATTTTCTAGAGTACGTGTAGAAATATTTATACCAACAAACGAAAGATTGAAGTTAAAAGTGATAAAGGAGAGAAAACTAAAAATTTAACGTTTATTTGTTAAAATTAGAGCTCTTAAAGTTAAGATGACACTAAAAAAATATGAAAAGTAGAAAATCTATAGGATCAAATAAAATAACAATTGGTGTTTGAAAATGTTTAAAAGATAAAAAAAATATTTGATTAACTAAACTATTCAACATTATTATAAAAATAAAGAAAATGCTAGAAGAATTGAGGAAAAGTACGTTAATACCTTTATAAAAAAAACAAAGGCAATATTCAAAACTATAATAACTATCGTGGAATTAAAATTATGAGTCATATAATGAAATTATGGGAAAGAGTAATTGAATATAGAATAAGACTAGAAACGGGGATTAGAAAACCAATTTGATTCTATACTTAGAGGTCAACAAAAGAAGTTATTTATCTTTTAAGAAGTTCAATAGAAAAGTTTAGTAAAAGGAAAGCGACCTCCATATAGTTTTTATTGACCTAAAAAAGCTTACGATAGACTTCCTAAGGAAGTTCTTTGGTGTTTTTTTGGGAAAAAAAAAAAAAGGATTTGTAGTAGATATGTTGAAGTCATTAAGGATATATACGATAGAGTAGTGACTAGCGTTAGAACTATAGGAGAGGAATCTAGATATTTTCCAATCATAATAAGTATACATCAAGGTTTTACTTTGTGTCCTTATCTTTTTTTATTTTAGTGATTGATGAACTTATTAGAAATATTCAAAATGAGATTTTTTGATGTATGTTGTTTACAAATGATATCGTGTTGATTGATGATGGTATGAGCAAATTGGAACTTAAGTTAGAACTTTAGAGAGGCACACTAGAGATTAAAGAGTTGGAGTAGCCGAAAAGGGGAGGATAACAACTTTAAAGAGCTATTGTGCCCAGACCACTAAAGAAGAAAAAAATACAACTGCTGTGTTAAACACTGTAGGCTGTGTTCGGCCAGGGACCCTCTCCTCTCTTTCCTCTTTCTTCTCTCTTTCTTCTTCCTCATCCCTTTTCCCTTCTCTTTCCGCTCTACTTTTTGTTTCTTTATTTTAATGTTCATTTTAATACATTTTTTGAATATTTTATTGTTAGATTGAGTGCTCCTCAATTTTTATTGTCATGCATTTTATTTTTTTAATGGTTTAACATTAGATTAATTAGTTCTTTGTATTTTATTTTATTGTCTTGAATGATTTATCATTAGATTAATTGCGTTTTTTTTTAATTTTCTAATTATTATAGTGTCTTGAATGAGTCATTGTTGGGTTAATTTGTTTCATTTGTTTTGCATAATTTGCTAATTTGATTTGTGTTTATGAGTTGTTTTACAACTCAAGGAGATTAAAACCTAGTTTAATTCCAAGGTGCACACAAGGTGTTTGAAAAAATGTGCATTAGAGCATAAGCGTTATACCTTACCATTTATTGTTGGAAATATGAGGATTAAATGATGTCGATGAGTATGGTTTAGCTTGTTGAGCAAGGATAACCATAATTCATTCAATGCACGTTCTCAAATTCCTCTAATTTAGGGGCAAGAGTGATGTATAAAGGACAGGATTGGTCGACCTATGTCCTATGGTTCAACCCTCACAGAAGCACATACAATCAAAACACTTTAATTTAAGAATTTAATTAACCAACATAAACATTATAAATTATACTACCTTTCTCAAGTTGTTGGATTTTTGAAAAGGTATATGTGTTTGTTGAGAAAATAAGTCCCAAGTGTTCATTGATTAAGGAATTTAGTTTTATGCAGAAGATGATACTTTCAAAATGAAGATTACAAGTTCTAAGCTACCAAACTAACATTCATACAATTGATTTTAACTAACAAGTATCAATATTGAATTCTAATTGCTCAAATGTGTTATTCAAATATGGATTTCAGATTTTCAAGCAAAGGCTTACACAAGATTAAGTAAGGTTTCAAACAATTACTGGAGTTACCAATTCAAAGGATGGCTTGACGTTGTTCCACACGAGATAAACCACGTCGTAGGTCCTTCATGCAAGCGTTGAAGCACAAGATGAATGCAACAATGGAGTGTATATGTAATAGCCGTGTGGGTATCTAAGAGAAGTGGTCGTGGGGTGTATTTTGGGTAGTGGTCTTGTGGGTGAGAGGGAGGAGATGGAGATGGAGTTATTGGATAGATTAGTGGTCTCTTACCACTTGATCTCCAGGGAGAACACATAGCCTCACATTACTCAATTGAAAGATTGGACAAAGCTTTTCAAGCTTTAGCAAAAGAATTTCTTTCAATATTCAAAATTCAAACTTAGTTGAATTTTTCAGTTCTTACAATGGAGATATAAGCTAGCATTTGGGGGGGGGGGGGGGAAGACTATTGGTCTTACAAGGATTAAAATCTTATTTTGATGATAACAAACAAGAGAAACGTAACATATTTGGTTAAGTGATGACATTTCAGGACTCAATTATGAGAAAGTAAGGTTAATTGTTCACAAGGATCCATTGAAAGCTTATACTTCAAAGAAGGATGATTAAATGAAGTTTAAGGCATGGATTCCAAGAGGATCTATTAAAGCTTGAAGAATATGAGAGCATGGATATTAAAGAGAAAGCTCAAAGTATATTAAAGCTTGAAGACAAGATGGAACCAAAGTAAGCATGAAGACTTAAGTATTTAGAATGTCAAAGTCTTATGAAGTCTTTATATAAGTACTTCATGTTTAAATTTCTTATGAAATACACTGAAGCTCTTTAGGGTGCTATATAAACTTAGAGACCAGTTTTTGAAAACTCTGAAAAATGATTTTGAAAAGTCATAATTGAGTTTTTCAAATAGCAAGGGTTTAAATCTTAAAAAATGAAAGTTTTAGAAAAATGGACTACTCAGCCGACTAACCAGATTGTACTATGGTGTCTCACCGACCGACATTTTAAAACCTTTAACTGAACTGTTCAGCCGACTGAAAAAATTGACCTATGTCCCTAGTCATCCGACTGACAAGGGGACTATCTAGTTGACTGACAATTTATTTCTAAATTTTTGAACAGACAGAATGGTTTCAGCCTCCTGTCTAACCGATTGACCTGTACAAATACCGACCTAATCGAGTGACCCAGCCGACTGACCCTATAGGAATTTTAAATTTCGAACTTCAACGGGAAAATTCTAAAAATTAGTTTTTCAAATCTAAACATTATAAAAACTTGGTGGACACTCCGAGTAACTTGGGAAATAAGGAAACTCACCCTAAAAAGTTTATAAATACTCCTTTAACCCAATGAATCAAATCACCAAGCATACAATCAAGCAATCAAGCATCCTACTTTCAATCTATCACAAAGCTCACTCTTGCTCACATTCTTACTAAGAGAATTCTACTAAATTGATGCTGATCAAAAGCCACGATTCTAACTTGCTACCGAGTTTTACAAATCCTAAGAAAGAACCTCCGGTGATATCTTATCTTGAGCTTCAATTTTAATTCATCTTAATATTTAAATTTTGAAGTACATAATGCTAAAGTTGTACTAATCTGCTCTGTTTGAGAGTGTTCTTGTACGCAACGTTTATTTCATATTTCTTGTAATTCTTGGACAATTCCAGGTTGTTGGATCGTTGACCAAGCGTGGGGTATCGCTTGGAGAGGTGATTACTCTAGTCTATTGAAGGAGTGCCCAACCGTGGGGTATCGTTTGGAGAGGTGATTACTCTAGCCTACTGAAGGAGTATGTAACGGTTTCGTTCCGCCCATAAAGGAACGTGTATAGTGGAATCCTTTTGTGGTATTGGCCAAAGGCGAGGACGTAGGCTAGGGATAAGCCGAACCTCGTAAAAATCATGGTGTCCTTCTCTTTCCCTCACTCTCTTTAAATTCCAGCGAATATATAAACCGCGTGGATGATTTAATTTCTTAATCATATATACTACGCAATTTAGAAATTAAATAAACTGAAGTTTAATTTAGTTTTGGGATTGCGAAAACCGAAAGGGAGTACGTTGGTTAATTAATACTTTGTGGAAACCTCAAAGAGAGTACGTTGATTGGTTAACACCCAAAGACAGATTAATTGAGAGTTTATTTAAATTCTGAGTTGTTTGGGATTTGAGTTTTGGTTTGCATTAAATCAAATTACATTCACTATAGGGCTTGAAACAATCATACACACTAGGCTATTAACAAAAGCTAAAATTACCAAAGTGCTGAAAATTATATTTGCTTGAGTATTTTGTTTTTGATTACTTAGATGTTGATTGGTTATGTGGATGTTTAAATTTTTGATCACTTGTGCTTGGTAAATCAATTGGTTTGGTTGATTGGTTTTGAGGATTGCTTGTTCATTTAAGTTTTTGTGGTTGTGGATTGAATAAAGAATTAAGCTTGTGTTGTGTTGTTCATAAATCATCAAGAGCTTAAGAATTCATTAAAAGATTTGAAAGAAATTTTAATAACCCAATTCACCCCACTCTTGGGATTACACCTTGGTTTTCAATTGGTATCAAAGTCAGGTTATAACAAATCTTAACAAGTAGTTATATAAAGATCTAGATGGCACAAATAGGAGTAGCTCCCTTTGGAGAGGGTCAATCCTCAACTAGGCCACCCATCTTTTGTGGATTTAATTATACATTTTGAAAATAAAGGATGAAAATTTATCTTCAAACAATGGATTGGAAGGCTTGGAAAGTTGTCACACATGGTGACTTAATTCCTACTAAAATCGTTGATGGCAAGGAAATTCCCAAAGAAGAAAAATAGATGATCGACAATGACCATAAGATGCTTCAAGTAAATTCAAGTGCTACGAATGCATTATATTGTACTTTTGACATAAACGAATTTAATAGGGTCATGGATTGCATATCAGCCAAGTAAATATGGGATAAATTAGAAGTAACCTATGAAGGAACCATTAATATTAGGGATAGTAGAATAGACATGCTCACAAGCGAGTATGAAGCCTTCAAGATGAACCTGGATGAATCTATCACTAGTATGTATACAAGGTTCGCATATATTATAAACTCTCTCAATGCTTTAGGAAAAACATATTCAACCTATGAGATGTTCCGGAAAATACTTAGGACTTCCTCCAATATGGAAACCTAAAGTTATAACAATTATGGAAGGAAGAAATCTCAAATATACATCCCTAGATGAACTCATAGGATCCCTTCTTACATATGAAATGTCTATGAATGAAAGAAGTGGAAAATCTAAAACCCAAGAATCAATTGTTTTCAAAGTTTCAAAAGAAAACTCTAATAGTGAAGATGAATTAGCCTTCATATCTAAGAAACTTGTAAGAATACTAAGAAGGAAAAATATATTCAAAAGAAAAATCCAAAACTCAAGTTCAGAAGAGGAAGAATCTAAGAAGAAAGAAACAAAAAAAGAACTACCTACATTGTAATAACCCAAAAAAATAAAAAATAAAAAATGTAGAATTATAATAATGGTTATTTAGTTAGTATCAAAACGAAAGTGTTTCTTTGTTAGGATCCTTGATTCCATGTTTGATGCTTAAGAAAGACTTTATCTAAGCGAGTGCTCAGAGACCATTACGGCTCAGTCGCTCCCTAGAGGTCGGCTAGTCAAAATAGAATTTCATAGGATAAAATAGGGTAGACACTGTTTGTATACATAAATAAGTACATAAAATAATGTTTTGACTGATATAATTTGTAAAAATATATGATAAAATAATAATAATATAGGTATCTTATGCAAGACCCACAAGACCGTATGTGACCCACATTAGTCTCAAAGTTGTGTTGGCTTAATAAAACGTGTGAGAACTATTGGAATTACGTAGGACCCACTTAGGTCTCGAAGTTGTGTGAGACCCACAAGACCAGGTGGGGCCCACATGAATTTTCAAAATTTGAATTTAATCCTTTAAAAAAAATACTAAAACATAGCTTAATAATAATAATAATAATAATTTTAAAAAATAATTAAAAAATAATTAATTAATTAAGTAAGTAATTAATTAAAAATTAATTAAATGAGAGTGGTGGCAAACACTCCCACATGGCCTCCATCCCCATCCCATACTCAACCCATACCTAGCCCATCCATTGCTCATTCTTTAATTTTAAAAAAAAATTATAATTTCACTCATCTCTCCACACTTTTACAAATTTCATTTCTTCCCCAAAATTTTCCTATAAATAGGAAGCTCTCAACCTTCATTTTTCACAAAAATTTTCAAAGGAAGAGAATGATTAGTAAGTGAAAGAAAATTTGAGCAAGTTCTCACTCACCCACTCTTTCCGATCTCATTTATGAGAGATAGTCATTGTGTTCATAGTGCAAGGTAAAAGAAGAAGTAAGTAAATCTGATTATGTTAGGATTTTTATTTAAAATTTATACTGGAGTTTATTTGTAAGTAAATTTCAATTATGTTAGTTAGTTCCGTAAAATTTTCATGAGTTTATTTTTTTCGCATATTTAATTATACTAGTTTTATTTTTAATATACTTGCATTTATTTTTGAGTTAAGAAATGTTCTAATATACTCGGGTAATTTTTCAGCATTTCTTTTCTTTCTATAAAAAAATTAAATAAATATTTTTACACAAAAATTGTGTGGCATGAATTTACTTTTATGTTGCATATATGAGTACAGATGAGATTTTCATGATATTATTTTAAATTGCATAAATTATAATAAGATGATTTTAAAACCCCTTATGGTAAAGGAAGTTCAAAGTTGCAGATGTTCAATACTGCGGCTTAAAGTTTAAATGGATCAAAGTGCACACACACTGTTTACAGAGTGATTATTTATGTTAGTGGATTTCTCTTGAGTGCATACTTGGTTTCGGACCAGGACTTAATAAGAAAAATCTCACTTAATATTTACGTACGTTGATTTAGTTTGGTCAACCAGCCAGCTAAGTCTAGTCTTCGGACCGCACAACCCAATTATGGGGGTAAACATGACTTACGGCAAATAGGCCTAATGGTGGTTTTTACAATATATATTTATATATATTTAATTACGTGTATAAAGTTAATGATGATTTGAAGAAAAAGTATATGTTTATATGAAAATGGTCATTCTTGTGCCTAAATGACGATTAAAAGGAAACGTATAAGGAAAAGTATATACATATATATATATATATATATAAAATTAAATATTTTTACAGTTTTAAAGCTAAAAGTTAAATTCAACAGTCACATTATATGGTTATTAAATTTTACTGTTATAATTGATGGTAAAAGTTTTATGCAGAAATTTTTAAATTTACATTTATTTTAGAAGCATTTTTGAAGTTATAGAATTAAATATTGTTTCATGAATTTTTTTTTTTTTAAAAACTTATTTTGGCCACACACTAATAATAATCTTATTTACTTACTGAGTGTTGTCTTACTCCAATCATATTTTTACATTTCAGATAACTCTAAATGACATATCGGAAATCAAGCATAGCAAACATGCGGGTGGGAATAGAATAGAAAAAAATAAAGCTTGATTGTAAATATTAGTATGATGCCAGATGTTTAGGCTTATGTAATTTTTCTTCTTTTGAAATAAATGATTGTAATATGAATAATTAGCGCTCTAATTTAATAATAATTGAGTTTATTTACTTTCGATGTAAATCAATGGTAAAAAGTAAATATCTCAGACCCTTCGGGGTTGGGGTGTTACATACATGTTATAATTACAAAAAAGTTGGACAGCTAAAATCGGATTGTCCAAAACTTAAGAAAGATTCCAAAAAGAAAAAGAAAAAGACAATGACGACCACTACATGAGACAATCTAAGTACTAGTAGCTCAGAGAATGAATCAAGTAACTAAGAAGTTGCTTATACTTGCTATATGGCATGGGATGATGATGATGAAGAACAAAGCTCTTCATCCAAATCTGTTAATGAATATGATAGTGATTCATCTAATGAATCGAATGATGAAAGCATGCCATCTTACGAAGAGTTACAAAATGAATTATTCAAAAATTCATAAGATCCTTGTCAAAGTAACTAAACAATACACTTCATTGAAAAATAAGAATGAAGGTACAATAAAGGAGTTGGAATCCCTTAAGCTTACTGAAAAAGAGAAAGATTTGATTATCAAGAGATTAGAAAACAAGAATGAAAAGATGATGAAAGAAATAGAAGATCTAAGATTCCAAACTTCTATGAAAATTGACAAAGACTTATATATATATATATATATATATATATATATATATATATTTCTGAATTAGAAAGTAAAATCAACAACTTGTTTCAAGAAATAGTGAAATCACAAGTGAATGTTGACGGCAAGAAAGATATTGAGATAAATGGTCTCAAAAGTCAAATTGAAGATAAAGAAAAGATCATTTACAACTTTACTAAAGGAAAAGAAAACTTTGATAGAATGGTAGAATCACAAAGAATGTCTTTAAATAAAGAAGACATAGGATTCAATGGAGTAGAAAATACAAAGAAAAAGAACCTCTATATGGGGTACTTTGCAAAAGCATCTAAAGATTATGCTAGCACATCTTCAAATGTTTACACTCACACCACATGCTACCTTTGTAAAAAGAAGGGACATATAAAGTTTGAATGTCCATTAAAAAGAAAGGGTGTGAAAACTAAACAAGTTTAGAGAGTAAAAGAAACTTCTCTTGTTAAACCGTTCGGACCCAAGAAAATATGGGTACCAAAATGAGATAAAAAAAATTTCAAAGATGAGTTTTTAACAAATAAAAACAAAAATAATATTGTTGGTCTCAATCAATGAATGAATCATACAAGGCTTAACTTATAAAGTATTAAAGATGAATTTTAGGAATTTATATGAAGTCAAAAGTAGGAAAATCTGAGCTTATTGCATGAGTTTTTAATTAAGAAAAGATATTTGAGAATAAGAAACACTTGAGCAAAATTGTAGTACAATCAAATGATAATGATATGCTCCCTGCTTATGTGCTATGTTGATATACTACATGCTTACATGCTAATATCTTGATAATGCCAAAGACATGAAAATGATTTGACTTATATTAATGATTTATGGCTCACTATATATTGAAAATTTGAGCATGACATCATAATTATATCCAAGAGCATGTTATGATATTGATAATATTGACATGATATTGGTATTACTCTTGATATTAGTATTCATAAGCACATACATGATATAAATCAATTTTTGAAGCATGAGATGATAAACTTAAAAGCATAATTAGTATCAAATCTGAATGTATTAAATTCAAGGGAAGTGTTATGACTTATTTCTTGTACTATAATTTTCCCTAATTTTCAATTGGTATCATAAAATAAACAAATTAGTATCATGAATTAATGTCAAAAAGGGAAAGAATGTTGAAAGTAAAGATGAACTATAAATGACAAATATGAAATATGCATGATGAATTTTAGCTAATATGAATGTTGTGCAACATATGCTTGATTGTGAACTTAAAGATGTTACAACACATATGCAATATGAATTACAAATATGAAATATGCATGACTATTTGACTATTGAAGCACACTACATTGCAATATATTGGGAAGTGTGTGTTCATGTGATATACTTGTTCATATGTTCATATGCTTTTTTGTCACACCTCGAACCCGTAAATGGGACCCAATGGTGAAAATATAATCTAACTTGTCCCTGTATCATACAAATCATCCAAAGATACAATACAAAGGATGAGGGTCCGACCCCATGGGGTTCCCAGGCACCCTTAACACATCCAAACACAACAGATCATACGCAGCGGAAAAAGTCTTACTATATACAAATATGCAGTACCATACCAGAGTCTATACAAGAGCAGAAATAGACTCTAACATACTACGTACAATTGGGTGCCCAACACATCCCAAAATGGCAACCCATCAAAACACAGTTTTAGCACTTACCTAAGCGCTAACCGCAGTACATCGACCACTACGCTCTTGACACAAGGACGCTAATTCCGGTTACTCGAAAGACCTGTAAAAATGTATCTACAATAGGGGTGAGACACCTCTCATTAAGGAAGAACACATGTTATATCGGTGTGTGACATTTGAGTGTTATCATGATACAACATACACATAGTTAAATGCAGTTCTAGTACTAATTTCACACAGTGCCTACAAGCACACACACACATGATCAGCAAATCCCGGCGTCGTCACACCCATCGGCCCAAAGCCAGCCCGTGACATACGGCGTTAGTCCATAGCCAACCCGCGTAACACGGCGCCATTGGCACATGGTCAGTCCCCGACTGCCATAGCATCGTACCGGCGCTAACTGGTGGATCCACACCCTTCGGTCTGATCTGCTAAAATAGGCTCACGCCCTCAGATATAGAGCCGGACACTTTATCAATCTATGGCCAGCAATTCCATACGCCCTCGGATATAGAGGCGGACACTCTCAGTACCTGGACAATTCGGAACCGCGTTCCTACTAGCATTTCAACAAATCACACATACATGCATGCTCATATAACCAAGAAAACCATACCCATTTGGTAATCTAAATCATGGTTTTCCAAACATATACAGCTTAAAACAAGTCAAGGCACGACCATCCCAATAACACAGTATAAATTAACGTATACGCTCGATTTTCAACAAAATCAGGGATGTAACTCGTCGCCCCCTTTTTCCCAAAATTGTAATAATGAAAAACCCATAATTTTTCCCATTAGATTCTCCCAAATGAGTAGTCAAAACACACAATGGAGCGTGAACCACAGTTCTACCGAGTTCGATTTTGAAAATAACTGATATAAATACAATTCCCCTTACCTTTTTCCCGAATAGCAAATCCCAAACTCTAAGGTCCCTAAACAGCGAACCGAGTTCCAAAACCTACAATTAAAAGTACAGAATATACTCACAACACTATTCTCTACTAAACTACCAGATCAGAATTGAAAACCGAGCCTTACCTCGATTTTTCGTCAAAACCCAAAAATTTCCGAAATGGGATTCTGATCCGTAGAACTTGTAGAAAATTCTTTCACGATTCTCGTGAAAACTTCAGATTTATGATTCTAGCGACGAACAGCGAAGAAATCTAGAGAGATAGAGAGTAGGGAGAGTTCTAAAGAGAGAGAGAGAGAGAGAGAGAGATAGGATTTAGTTTTCTTAATGGTTAAGCAATGAAAAATGCTATTTATAGCCCTATGGCTTGGGCAAACTCGTCAACGAGATGGTGTTCTCGTCAACAAGGCTCTATGGTCTTCTCGTCGACGAGACGATGGATTCGTTGATGAATCCTGATATCACCGGTTTCCCCAAACTCCTCGGCTTCTCCTCGTTGATGAGCCTCTCAACTTCGTCGACGAGAGATACATGGCCTTCGTCGACGAACTCTGACTTCAACTTCCAATTTTACCCCTCTCTGATTTATTTAAACCTAATTATCACGATTCGGGTTCTTAGACAAAATGTGATTTTATTTGAACTTAAACATTTTTTATATCTTACCCTTTTTGATTGATGTCAAAAGGGGGAGAAGTTTTGAGCAAAAATTGAATTTGATATTGTTAAGTTAGGGGAAAAGTATTTGAATTTGAATGTTGATATTGATCTTGAATGATGTAATTTTGATATATGAGCATAATACTGAAATTAATATTGAAATTGACATTGATATTACAAATATTGTTAAGATGATGCTTATTGTAAGAGGGAGTCTTTTTAAGGCTCACTCAAATTTTTGCTCCTTGTTTGTCATCATCAAAAAGGGGGAGATTGTTGGCTTTACAAGACTTTAAATCTTGTTTTGATGATAACAAACAAGAGGAACTTAACATATTTGGTTAAGTGATGACATTTCAGAACTCAACTATGAGAAAGTAAGGTCAAGTGTTCGCAAGAATCCATTGAAAGCTTATACTTCAAAGAAGGATGATCAAATGAAGCTTAAGGCATGGATTCCAAGAGGATTTATTAAAACTTGAAGAATATGAGAGCATGGATATTAAAGAGAAAGCTCAAAGTATATTAAAACTTGAAGACAAGATGGATCCAAAGCAAGCATGAAGATTTAAGTGTTTAGAATGTTAAAGTCTTATGAAGTCTTTATGTAAGTACTTCATGTTTAAATATCTTATGAAATACTTTGAAGCTCTTTCGGATGCTATATACACTTAGAGATCAGTTTTTGAAAACTCTGGAAAATGATATTGACAAGTCATAATTGAGTTTTTCAAATAACAAGGGTTTAAAATCTTAAGAAAAATGAAAATTTTAGAAAAATGGACTACTCAACCGACTGACTAGATTGTGCTATGGTGCTTCAGCCGACTGACATTTTAAAACCTTTAACTGAACTGTTCAGCCGATTGACAAAATTAACCTATTTCCAGGCAGCCGACTGACAAGGGGACTGTCCAGCCGACTGACAATATTGAACTAAGTTCAGTCAGCCGACTAACAATTTATTTCTAAAATTCCCAAACATATAGAATGGTGTCAGCCGCCTGTCCAGCCGACTGACCTATACAAATACTGACCTAGTCAAGTGACCCAGCCAACTGACGCTGCGGGAATTTTAAATTTCGAACTTCAACGGGAAAAATTCTAAAAATTAGTTTTTCAAATCTAAATGTTATAAAAACTTGCTGGACACTCCAAGTAACTTAGGAAACAAGGAAACTCACCCTAAAAGTCTATAAATACTCATTTAACCCAAGGAATCAAATCACCAAGCATACAATCAAGCAATCAAGCATCTCACTTTCAATCTCTCATAAAGCTCACTCTTGCTCACATTCCTGCTGGGAGAATTCTACTGAATTGCAGTTGATCAAAAGCCATGGTTCTAACTTGCTACTGAGTTTTACAAATCCTAAGAAAGAACCTCCAATGATATCTTATCTTGAACTTCAATTCTATTTCATCTTGATATTTAAATTTTGAAGTACATAGTGCTGAATTTGTACTAATCTGCTTTGTTTGAGAGTGTTCTTGTACGCAGCGTTTATTTCATATTTCTTGTAGTTCTTGGATGATTCCAAGTTGTTGGATCGTTGACCAAGCATGGGGTATCGCTTGGAGAGGTGATTACTTTAGCCTATTGAAGGAGTGCCCAAGCATGGGGTATCGCTTGGAGAAGTGATTACTCTAACCTACTGAAGGAGTGTGTAACGGTTTTGTTCCGCCCGAAAAGGAAGTAGTGGAATCCTTTGGTGGTTTTGGTCAAAGGCGAGGACGAAGGCTAGGGATAAGCCGAACCTCGTAAAAATCGTGGTGTCCTTATCTTTCCCTTACTCTCTTTAAATTTCAGCAAACATATAAATTGCGTGGATGATTTAATTTCTTAATCATATATACTACGTAATTTTAAAATTAAATAAATTGAAGTTTAATTTGGTTTTGGGATTGCAACAACCGAAAGAGAGTACGTTGATTGATTAATACTTTGTGGAAACCTCAAAGGGAGTACGTTCATTGGTTAACACCCAAAGACAAATTAACTGAGAGTTTATTTAAATTCTGAGTTGTTTGGGATTTGAGTTGTGATTTGCATTAAATCAAATTACATTCACTATAGGACTTGAAACAATCATACACACTAGGCTATTAACAAAAGCTAAAATTACCAAAGTGCTGAAAATTATATTTGCTTGAGTATTTTGTTTTTGATTAATTAGATGTTGATTGGTTATGTGGATGTTTAAGTTTTTGATCACTTGTGCTTGGTAAATCAATTGGTTTGGTTGATTGGTTTTGAGGATTGCTTGTTCATTTAAGTTTTTGTGGTTGTGGATTGAATAAAGAATTAAGTTTGTGCTGTGTTGTTCATAAATCATCAAGAGCTTAAGAATTCATTAAAAGATTTGAAAGAAATTTTAATAACCCAATTCACCCCCCTCTTGGGACTACACCTTGGTTTTCAAAGACATTAACTTAGCAAATTGTTGACTTTTTGAGTCTGATTCCTGTTTTGATGCTGATAAAGCATGAGTTACTTGTGTGTATATTTAGTGATTGAATAGATTATAATTCAACACACACATAAGTGGACTGGAGATGGAAGTCAGGAGGGATGATAAGACTATACACTTAGTCGCTTTCTATGGAGTCTAAAAGAGCAAAAGGAAGACGAAGACATTTATTTTTTAATTGTATATGCAGTTATTTTTATCTGTTGGTCTGTAATAATGCATGCATTTACATGATATGGTTATATGCTCAGACAAGACCATAGTTCAACCATAGGGAACCGAATGACCATATATGGACCCTAGGGACCAACACACTTCACTGAAAACCTTTTTTTTTAACAACTAAATCGTACAAAAAGGTTTAAATTGGTTAGGGTCAAAATTCAAGCAACAACAAAGTCGGTCGACCGACGTTGGATTTTTTGGCTTAATTTAAAAGCCCGATCGATCGAATCCTTGGCAGTATAAATGCCTCGATCGACCAAAAGTCAGAAGTCAACATGTTGACTTCGCTTGGTCGACCGTTCTATTTTGAACACACCACTTTCGATCGACCGAACCAACACGTGTCTGACACCGCAACTACTTGGTTGACCAAACTCACAGTTCAAAATAGCCTTGGTCAACCGAACCTCAAAGATGGCCAACCGAGCTTTGTCTTGGTCGACTAAACCTCTAAAGGGTTCGGAATCGCCTTTAGTCAGTCGACCAAATTCGTAGTTCAAAATTGACACGGTCGACCGAACATAGTAATATGTGTTGATTTTTGTGTATTCCCAAGAGGTGGGGGGGTGAATTGGAATATTAAAAACTTTTCCTAAGTTATGTTCAAATCCACAAGCAGTATACCACAACCTAGGGTCTTTCTAAACATATGTCAATTACCTAACAATATAAAACTGGGCCGATAAATAAAATATTTATAGTAGACTCAGTATTTCACAACCATTCAAAGCATGTATATAAAATGATCAAGACAATAAATAATACCATACACGTACGAAAATTAGAGTGCAAAGATAAGGGAACACACGATATGATATCGGGGTTCGACCATTATTGCCTACATCCCTGCCTTAAGCTCACAAGTAAGGGGATTCTACTAATGCTCGCTTACCGGGTGGAGCGACACCGGTTACAACCTTTTCTCCTTACTGGGAGAGGAAAACCCCAAGTCAGATTAACAGGGCTAACCCCAACCTTTACAACCAACCCTTATGGGCTAGATCAACATCCCCTCAGGCCACGCCTGAAATACAACAAATAAGCGATACAATTTTTGTGTACAATATCAATGTTTCTCCAATAAGCAAGTATGTACCAATATAACCAATACACTTCAATATGATAGGATTTATAAACTCAATGAAGATTAATACAACTACTCTTAAGATAATGTCACTATAACAAGTAATGCGTGAGAGTGAGTTATGATAGATTCTTCGAAACTACATATATACATTAATCACAAATATAGTTTCAAAGATTTTAATACCACAAACAAATATCTCAAAAATATTTTATCAAGTATTGAGTATAAGAGATATTTGGATTTCTAGCTTGTCAAAAATAATTTGCTAAAAGCACAAGGCAAGCTCTTAAATCTTGCAACAAAAATGCAAGACTTACAAATCCTAGTTTTCCCTAACTAGACTTTTTAATTAAATCACAAAGGAAAACTCAAAGCTTACTCTCAATAAAAATCAATCCCAATCAAATACAAGCAATGAGAGTGTAAGCTTATAGTATGATCTCTAAAACACTCTTACTAAGTGATTTTAACAAGGAGGATGAGTAAGAATGGAAGTAGTAAGCTTGTATGTGAAAAATGGGTATTTGAAAATTCAGAGAATATTTTGCTAATGATGTTTGCTAATAAGTGCTAATCAAACCAAATGAGGGAGTATATATAGACACTCCAAAAAATATGGTTGTTGGGGACTCATTCAGTATTTTGAAAAAGTTTAAGTATGGTTAATAAAAAATAACCCCTATTTTACCTCAATAAAAATTAGACAACCCGAGAGGTTCGGTCGAACGTACTAAGGGTTCAGTTGACCACTTTAAAAGGTTCGATTGACCATAGAGATTTTGAACTAAGAACATGGTTGATCGTTTTCGGGCGATTTTGAACCCCTTTGTGGGTTCGGTCGACCAAGTCAAATTCGGTTGTCTACTCATGTAAGTTTGGTTGATCATGGCCAAAATGAACTACATATTTGGTTGGCTGAATAATTGAGGCGTTAGACACGTGTTGGTTCGGTTGGCCGAAGACACTACGTTTAAAAGCTAAAAGGTCAACCGTGCGAAGTCAAAGTGTTGACTTCTTTGACCGTTCGGTCGACTGTGGCATTTATATTGCCATAGTTCGATCGACAGAGGCTAAGCCTTTTTAGCCAACAAAGGTTCGGTCAACCCAACTTAGTATAACTAGACTGGTTCGATCGATCGGGGCCCTTACAAAGTTCATTTTAGGTCCTGATTTTTATTAGAAGTCACCCTTGTTCACATAGGTATAATTTTTGAGTTATAGGGGACTTTTCATATGATATTTAAGGACCTAAAGTCAATCTATGGTCATTGAGCTTATCCGTCCTATCATGCATTAATTATCACAAATCATGATTAATATTACAGACCCAAAGTAAAATGAACAACAAATACAATTAAAATTATTTGGTCTTCATTTCCTTTGCTTCTTCAAATGGCACCATATGATGTGAACATTGCGGTCCTTATGACTTCCTTGCATCCTTACCATCCGTGCGTGCTAAGGGTTAATTCCTGTTCATAAGCTCAGTGCACAGGTAAGAACTATTAGATTTGTCATAATCAAAACGGGAAGACTCATAGAGTTAACATTCTCCCCCTTTTTGATGATGACAAATATAATAAGTAAAAGTGGGAAAAGCCTAATAGGCTCCCCCTGAGAATATGCATAAAATTTGATTTTAACAATGGAGCTCCAGCATATAACGAATGAAGACTAGAATTTCAAAGTTTATGCATTCAATTTTGAGTTTGTCATTAAAACTTAAAAAATACCATGTAGTTACCTTTCCCAATTTTGAAATTCTATACTACTTCCCTTTTTGACATCAGCAAGAAGGGGCTAATGTAGGAAAGTGAACACAAGGCACAACTATGCAAATGAATGATTTTGGGGAAGATTTTTAGAAATTTCAGCAGCATGCCGTTTGAAAATAGAGCATTTCCCAAAAATCAAAGACCTGATAGAGTTCATCAAATAGATTACAATAATCCACATGAATTAACTCAAACAGTCCAATAGGCATCAAAACATATTATATGATAAGTACATTTCTTTCAACATCCAAAAGATAGTAAAGATATGCAGTGCAAAATGGACAACAAAAATGATCTCACAAAGTATAAGGTATATTATTAATTGATGTGAAATAATTGTTTAAAATTTTCAGAGTTGTAGTTTTCTAAGTTAAGTGGCTCCCCCAGAATTAATGCACTTCTTCAGTTTTCTAGATAACTTCTCTCTTGTGCATTAGGTCTTAAGTAAAAGAGTTTGGGACAAGTAATATTCTTCCATTTAAGATTTTCAAGACAATCATTATGCTTAAATAATCATACCCTAATAAACTCAATATAGATCTAAGCTAAAATTTTGGGTGAGCCAGAAGAGATAGAATTTTAACACAAAAACTCCCCCTTTCAATTTGAATGCTAGCTTAGGTGCAGACAAATGCTAATACCTATCAAGGATGATATTCCTAAACACAAAACAGTATAAGCAAACAGACTTAAATTCTTAAACACTTTTAATGAATATAAGATTAAGCCATTTATATTCATCCAGCAAGTTTATTCCTTTAGAACTCATATGCATTAGAATGCCAGTGTTAAGGACATGTAAGGTTCATAGAATCCAAGACCAATCCATATCATTTCATATTTCCAACAAAACGAGATATGGTGCTCATGGATTTTGCTAAAGTATTAGGATTTAAAGCAAGCCAAAAAAAATGAAGTTCAGAATTTAAAGTTAAGACCAAAAGGGTAACGATGGGCAAGAATTTCCTAGAATCAGATGAGGCGTATATGATGAATATAATCTGGGAAAAAACAAACCATGATTATACAGCATGCAAAGCCATAATATTAATCATTAAAAAAAATGCAAATGATTCTTTTAACATGCGAAGAATTTGGAATTTTAGACCAGTCTTATGAAGTGATGATCTTCATTAACTAACTAACATGTGAGTTTATATGTGATCATTCAATTTCAATCATGCAAAGCCCTAGTTGTCTAGTAACATGCACTTCACAAATCTACATCAACCATGTAGATAGCATTTAGGACAAGCATGCGGTCCAGTATGGCTTAAAGTAGATCATGGACATGAATAACTATCCATTAGATAAAAATAAATCTTTCCACACTAATGGATAGAGTGTTGTAGATCTCACAAGGCATCCAATAAACAGATCAAAGATACAATACAATAAAGTGTTTATCGGATAGGTTTTAACACACTGCTGCTCTCCTTAATTATGCAGCCAAATCATTATTAACATATGCTCTCAAGATTAAATTTAGCTTTGAATTTTGAGAGATACACATATTTGAACGGCTTCCAATTTAATTCCTTGTGCATAGATTGTCTAGATATTTGTGCCTTCTATTAGATAGAAGCCTTTTGCAATCATTGTAGCCATTCAGCACCATTCAAGGGCACTAATTGATTTGATTTAAATTCAAGAGCTTGTGACGAGAACCCTGTAGCGCCCCGACCAGCCACGTGGGCTCAGAGTGCTAGTAATTCATAAAAGTACTTTCCGATACCATAAATATGAGGGTCCGACCCCAAAGGGTTCACGGTTACCCTATCCATAATCAATAAACAATAAAGCAGTGGAAAACATTCATTCTCAAAATGCCATACCAGAGTTCTAAGTTAACACTATTACATAAATACCTTTAGTGTTTCTATTACAACCCCAAAAAGAAAACTTGGCCATAGATCAGTTTTTACATGAGTACTTACAAAAAAAAAGACTCACAAAACACTACGCTCCAGAACCCCCTAGAACGTTAGGTTCGGTTTCCTGCAGGACTTGAAACAAGATTTGTATATTGGGGTGAGACACTTCTCAGTAAGGTGCATCAAATTACATCAGTATGTGACCACATGAGTTTATTCCAACAGAAAATAATAGTAAGTTTAACTAAAATGGGTTACGCAGTTAAAACATTCTCAACCCCGTAATATAGGAGATATATATAATTCTTGCGACAGATAGTTTGGCGCATTACGAGCGAGAGTTCCTAAAATTGGGGTAGGACACAGACCCATACATTGTACAATCCCTCTGCTCGGTACTCAAAGCAGTAAATTTGCTCATTTTATTTTTAAATCATATATATGCATATCGAACTCATCCCTACTTTGGAACATCACATGAACACCATTTACTTCCCTTATGGTACGGGTTGTGCGGTCTGGATACCTGATTTAACACTGGAGGCCCACCAGGCTAGTCACTTCACTCAGTTACAAATCTAATTTGGCCTACCCCACCCTGAATCGAACACCAGGGCCCTTCGTATTAAATCGACTATCCAGATACCCACACTTCCAGTACAATGTGGTTGCATTGTATCAATCACTAGCAACGGTACCGTGCTTTCATAGTAACAAGTCCCTTAGGTGGTTTATTTATCATATATACAATTTATAACGAAAGCACAGTAACTTGTTTTCATTCCACAAATAATTTAAGTAATTCTAGTATTTTTCACAAACTCATTCATTCATCGGTATTAACCGGCACACACAGCTCTCGGTATTAAACCTGGCACACATAGCTCACGGTTTAACCTTGGCACACATAGCCCTTGGTATTTAACCGACACCACATTTTCCACATTTCCTGAAAAACAATTTGGAACTACAGTTCCCCTATTTCATACCAAATATTCCACAAGTTTAGTATATTTCCATTTAACTTCTCTTGCTACATTCATTTGATTTAATACGCAATAGTATAGTAAATTGTTCGGAAAATATAATTTAATTTAAAAAAACAAGGGTTCAAGCATCCCCAACCTTTAATTTAATACAAATATATGAGTTTTAAGAAAAATGGCGACCATACCCCAAAACCCTAATTTTCCTGAAAACGTAAATCCAAAAAAATTAGCAATTCCACATGGTAAAATTTTCCAAATAAGTATACATATCAGACCCAAGATGGTTGAATAAGGGCAAACATATATGTCAGGGTAGCTAAAAGATGACCTCTTATCATTTCAAGTATTCTTAATTAAAGAATAGTTAGAAATAGACAAAAATAGTAGGATAAATATGTGAGTTTAGATGAAACTCAAAATTTTATTGCAAAAGACAATATTTACACTTGGATTGAAAGCTTTATTTACAATAAAATTGATACACAGAGAAATTTTTATGCATGAAACTTCTTGATTACATCAGAATTAAACGGTTGGAAAAAAAAAAAAACTATATTGGATTCATCCATTGCAAGGTTTATCCTAATCTATACTGCATTTGAAAATATAAATTTCAAGTCTCAAAATTGAATTTGTATATGTTTGGACAAAATGTAATATAAAATTATATTAACTTATTTAAAATTTATACATATTCAAATACAAGACTTAAAATCTACACTACCAAATGCCGGAAAATTTATAAAAGCCACATATGGAGTGGATGCCTGGTTGCATTAATAATTCAATCCAATTTCCTACAATTAAAAAAAAAAAAAAATGAAAAAGAAAAGATAATTAATGCACTTTTCTCTTTGACAGACCTAACCTCAAGATGATAGATTTAACTTCACGCTTTTCCTTAAAAGTAAAGGATACATCATTTACCATAAATGAACTAATAAGAACTTTCCATATATCACTTAAGACTCCATCGATTTTTAAAATCATTTTAGATCCAAATGTATAAAAAATTATTAAGATGAGTTCCCAAGGGCCGACCATGTTAGTATTCTTTGGAGAGATTTTAGGTTCCTCATAATGAATTATTTTCATAATTGGACTTACAACTACACCATCTAACTTAAAAAAGTTTTCCTCCAATAATTAAACTTTAGTGAGTTTAAAGGTAAAGTTTTATCAATCAAGCTAACCCTATAAAGTTTAACTTTATATTTTGTACAATACAATGCTATGATGTTAGATTAAAATTTTTCAAAAATGACCTTTATACTAAAATTGATAATGTTCACATCATACATGATTTTTTCCCATTCTATTTTGTTGCATTGAAACTTCGAGAACATGACTCTAACTCTTTGCTATACATTAGTATATAAAATTCATATTTTGCATACTTAAGATTTTGGCATATAATAAATAAAATTTTTAATTTAAATTGATAAGAATGGATAGGGTAGTGGGTTGAGTCATTAAAGATCAAATTACTCATTTACGATCCATTTTCATAAAATAATTTTACTTATTTATGAATCTTCTTTTTCAAATATGATTCGAGTTATTAATCATTTAATTTAAAATATGTAAGGGCAACTTTCAAAAAACTTGCTAGCTCATAGGTGCATACACTTAAATAAAGTATGTACTAGCATATATTAATTAATTACATACATACATATTTATTACATAATTCAGTAAATATTATACTATTAATTACCTAGTTTAGTTTTAGCAGAAATGTATTGTCATAATTACGTACATGCATATTAATTAATTTAAATTTACCTATATATAATTAGTTTTGATAGCTGAATAAACGAATTAAGTACATGCATATTATGTAGTCAGGAACATATTTGAATACCATAATTGTGTAATTATATATCTCTACTAAGGAAAGTCATTTTCAATCATCTTTCTAAAATTTCCCTTAATTTATAAATTATCTTTTGGTTACAATATTTTACAATTTATGAACATATAAATAATGTAATAAATTATTTATTACAATACTAAAAAAAAATTTAAACTTTTTTTTATCTCTTCAACTCTCACATTATCCCCCAAAAATAGAAAATTCAAAAATTCGGCACACATTTAAATTTTATATAAGTACTTTTACCTGCCAATTATTTTTCCATAATCTCACAAATTATGTATAACTAAATATAATCAAATACAATTTTTTTTAAAAAAATCTCAAAAAAATAATCAAGAATTTAAATTTGAAAGATAAATAGTATGTATATATATATATATATATATATATATACCAATCTAATAGCAACTAGCAAGCCAGTGCCAACGACTAGTAATATATTTATTGTTAAATTAATTATGTAATCATAGTTTAATTACAAATGAGAAATATAATGACCCAACAAAATTAAATAAATTGATCGACTGTTGATTTTTTGAGTTTGATCCCTGGTTTTGATAATGACAAACCGCAAGTTTCTTATGTCTACTTTCATTGTTAAAATTATTTTACATACACGCGTATACATTGAATGAGATATGATATGTGATGAATCGATGTAAATGTTTAATTTAATCAAAATATTTTAAAACCCAATTCACCATCCCTCTTGAGATCACACCAATTTCAATATCGACTTAGAGGGTATATTCTGTTTTTTTTTCTTCTTCTTTTTAAGTTCAATTAAGTTCTGCAAATTTCACCACAACATCAAATCAAAGAAAACTTCACTAAGGTTCCATTTGGAACTTATTGGAAAAAAGAGAGGAAAATATCAAGAAATCTACATTCATATTTGGTTATTGAGAAAAATGAAAAAAAAATCCACAAATAAAATTTTGATTTTATAGATAATTAATGTTTAGTTTTTCTTAATTTTTAATTATATTAAATAAATATTCATTTTTTATAATATTTAATAGAAGAGAAAAATATAAAGAAAAATACATTTCTTTCTCTCTTTTTTCTCTTGTTTTTTTGTAAAATAAAATTATTATCCAAACGTATTGTAAGTGACAAGGATCAAGCATTGGGGTTCATGAAGTGAAATTGAAAACTTCTTATTATTAAAACCTCATAATGCATATGTGATTTATTTGTGTTGAGGGTAAGAATAGGCTATGGGTAGCTCCTAGGGCGTAGCTCAAGTGGTCAAGCGAATAACTGGGTGTGCCTCTCACGAGGTCAGCCTTTGCGCCACCCGGGTTCGATTCCTCTCCTGGGCTCCTGGTTTACCTTCCTCGTGGTGATGTGAGGCCGGATCCACGGGGCGTGGGATTAGTCACGATTGGTGCGACGGACCGTAAAACGGATGTCGTTGACGGTTGTGGATACCCGAACGAATCCAAAAAAAAAAAGAATAGGCTATGGGTAGGAGAGATCCAAAAATCTTAAAAACAAATCACATCACATCAGACTAAGTTTATAATGGATCCATGTGTTACATTTGAACCTTGGATCTAAAAGGGCTCGTCCCATGTGTTTGAGCGCGAAGCAAGGGGAAATTTTGTTTAGGAAAAATCAGAAATTTAGAATGGCTTGGCTTTCCCCCAAACCCCACGTGTTTGTCATGAGACTCCATATGCACTGATTTGAACTTCCCATTTCTGGCGGCAATTTTTTTGTTGCCACCAAAGAATTTCAAGAATATCCGACTGCATTTACTTTTTGTTCTTTGGGGACCAAGTACCAAATTCTCCTTCTCCCGGAACTCAATATCTCGTATCGATTCAAAATCTCACCGACAAAACCAAAATGAATTGTGAATCCAACAGCTCAAAAAATAAAATAAAAAAGTAAACTAAAATAAAAAGAATAGTTAAATGACGTCACTTGGTTGGCTAAACTCTCTTTGTTACGGTGCCAGCTACATGAAGGACCGGGATGAGCTGTTCGTGGTCACCAATACCCACGCGGCATAATCTGCACCACCGGCCGGAAGATCTGATGAAATCTGCGGTTACTATTTGGAAGTACGACTAGCTCTGTACCAGCCGTTCGTGCGAGCTTACATTAAGACTGTAGACCCTCATTGCCGTCTGATATATATATATCTATATATATATATATATATATATATATTATTTATTGGTTTTTCTGTTGTTCGTGGTTCGCTTTCCACCGACGCAAGCAGCCAAGCCAGCTGTCATGCATCTGCCTGGAAGTTCATGTGGGACCTACACCTGTCGTGATACTGTCCGCTGATTGGAGGGCCCACAGACTCCCTCGGGGACGTTGCTTTTACTCATATGGATCGGTAAGTGAACCGGACCGGTTGGACGGATTTAACAAATTTATTATTAATTGTAATTATTTGAAAAACATAATAAATAGAATTTACCTTTTATTACAATGAAAATTTATTTATTTTGATTTTCGATGAATTTGACTATTAATTTTTTCTCGGATGCTAATAATAAAACGGGCGGAGCGGTCAAACCGGGGGCATTAGGGTTGAATTTTAGAAAGTTTTAAAAAGGGGGAGAGAAGTGATGAGGCACGTGGGAAGCGGAGAGGATTAGTCAATCATGGGGGTGGGTTTAAAGACTTTGTAATCACCCAATGACGGGAATCACCTGCAGGAGATGAAATGTGTGTATTAATTGTTCAGATTTTTTTAATCTACAAAAACGTAATTCATTTAATTCAATTTTGATGGCTCATTAAATTTTGATTTAAAATTTTATTCACCCTATTAGTCTATAAATTATAAAATTCAATGTGATAATTATTAAATTCTTATGTGTTAGGAAATTGAGCTAATAACTTTACTACTCTCTCTCTCTCTCTCCAACAATTACTTTCTATCTCTCTCACAGGCACACATAAAAAAAAACCGCACTTAATAGTTTACAATGAAGCTCTCACACGCACATAAAAAAACCACACTTAAAAAAACTATCTCTCTATCTCTCTCATATTGTTCGATGAATATCTAAACGAATTAATCTTACCATTAATTCTGATTGATTTTGCTAATGAATTGTGGTTTATAATGAAACTCAGCACTCTTGCATTAGTATTGTGTGTCATTTTTGTCAACATTCAAGGAATCTACTCTAAGAAATCGCCTTCTTTTTAACTAGCTAGTTAAACATTTCAATCTAGATCAGTCTCATGAGTTCTTTCCAGATATAGAAAGACATTGTAAGAGTGTTGGGTAAATCATATTATTTGCACTTAACTATTTTTTCACACTAATTGATTGTGCTTTTTTAAAAACTGAGTTTGTAGTGTTATTGGTTATATCGAAGATATTACTCAAGTAGTTTATACATTAACATGTATTAAAAAATATTTAAATTGATAATTTATTATTTTATTTATAATATAATAACATAAAAATTGAATCACTTGATTTATAAAAAAATCTAATTTTATTTCTTTCATTGACATCTTATAGAGTTTATAGTGATGATGCCAAAAGAGTCGAACTTTAGTCAAATTTTATTTCTTCTATTAAAGCCATCGTCGCAGCACAAATCAATGCAACAATAGTTGCACCATCATGGATCAAGCAAAAAATATAAAAGAAGGATATCGATACTTACATTGATTACGTGTCAAAATTGGGTAATTAAGTATTTAAATACATTAATTAAGTGTTACCATTTTAATCAAATACTTAATTATGTCCTATATTTTAATCATTGAGCTCATTCGATAATTCTACGAAAGTTATCCTATTTTTTCCGTAAATTTACAGATATTCGTTTTTATTATTGTAAGATAATTTTTAGAAATTAAAGTCGAAATTAAAATGTACGTGGACTTCGTGCACGTGAACCCGTGTCATGTAATGCAAATGAGAAGCTGAGAAGAGGCCTATGCGTGAAGTGAAGAGGCCATGCATGTTCACGTGTCATGTAATGCAAATGAGAAGCTGAGAAGAGGCCTATGCGTGAAGTGAAGAGGCCATGCATGCAACTTCAATGGGCCAAGAACATTAAATGCAGCTGGGGGAAGGCCGTGTACATGCAATTTAAGGAGGAGAGTGGGCTGGGCTTCACGTATGTGCCATGCAACATGCGAAGAGCTGGCCGTGGAGAAGCTGTGCACTGGGTCCATATGGAGTGAGGCTTGGGTTGCTGTGAAAAAGGAGGCCCATGCATGTGATGTGACCACGTGGGAAGCAGCATGCTTGGATAAAGAAGGAATATGATTCAATGGAGTTGAAAACAAAAAGAAAAACGAACCTTTAAATGGGGTATTTCGTAAAGGCATCAAAACACTTTGCTAGCACATCTTCCATAAATGCATATAAACATACTACTTGTTTTTTGTGTAAGAAAAATGGACATATAAAGTTTGAATGTCCAATTAAAAGAAACAATGTTAAAATTTAAAAAGTATGGAAAGTCAAAACTGAAACTAAAACTGAATTAAAAAGATCTAAGAAGGCTTGGGTACCAAAAGTAACACCTTGAAACCCTTCTTATAGGTGTGTTTTAGGACCATTCTGTAACGACCTGCTTTTTTTTTTCACATATTTTTTTTTTATATATAAATAAATTATCATCATATCATACATCCCAGCTCAGCAGGTCACAATCCACCTGGGCCCATGGGCACCAGGGATATAACAAAACATACAGCAGAAGCCTACGCAGTAGAAAGTATAAAATCATATACATCTCATCATATTGTGCATAACACATACCAGAGTCACTACAATTACTATCTCACAGTATATACATCTCAAAAATGAAATCTAGGGACAATCCCCCACAAAACCTAATTGTCCCTACCAAAAACTTACCCTTCCAAAGAGGGCAAACAACTGATCTAGATCAGAGAGCTTTTCCCGCTCTCCTATCAGGGGCTCCTGAAAAATGTATAAGATTTAGGGGTGAGACACCTCTCAGTAAGGGAAATAAACTAATACCAGTGTGTGGCAACATGAGTATTCTGTGTTCTACATATACCATACATAACATATTCAATACTGTTTATCAAATATGGGAAAACATATGCATATCAACACATAGCAGAATATACTGCATTTTCATAAACATATCTCATCTCATACACTAATAATAACATAAAACAATCCTGGTAGGTTAGCTGGCTGTTGTCATGTATTACCCCCACATGACTGGGTTGTGTGGCCCGAAGGCGGGACCTGACAATGGTTGGCCGACCATTGCCAAGTCAAACAGTAGTCTGTAGGTCCGATGGGTCTACCCAGACTGGTTCGTACACTAGGGGCGATAACAGCACACTTCTTGAAAATAACCACATCGACCATCCAATCTCACACCACTCCGTACAGCGGCGTTAACACAGATATCATGATCACGAGGACCATGGACACATAGCAACGGTACCGTGCAAGTGCTAGCCTAGACCAAGCCAACCAGGTTCTGATATCATATACATATACTAAAATCGTGATACATAAACATCTCATATCATTTATTTTCACATCAATCATATCATTTCACATATATACGTGTATCATGAAAATCATCGGCCCGTACGCCGGTATTATACATTTTAACATAGCACGGCCCGTACGCCGGCAAATCACATAGCACAGCCCACACGCTGGCAAACCACATAGCACGGCCCGTACGCCGGCAAATCACATAGCATAGCCCGTACGCTGGCAAATCACATAGCACGACCCATACGCCGGCAAATTTCATCCACATAGCACGGCCCATACGCCGGTTTTCCATCATAGAAATCCATATCGTCCCCATTCCAAAAAAAAAAACAGTATTTCACAACATTTTTATACTCATGCCACATTAAACAAATTTTCTACGTATTCAACATATAATCATTTAAACAGTATTTTCTAAATATAAATCATATATATAAATATATTTATTTTTCCCGAAACCAGATGCTATATATATATACATACATTTTCTCAAAACAAAACTAGCTTAGTTTATCCCCTTACCTGATTCCTGAAAAGCCCCTAAGAAAATCTTCCCCGTACCCACAAGGTTCTCAACTCAACACCCTGAAAATGAAAACTCGCAGAATTAAAGTTTAGTATTTTCGTACGTACAATATTTTTTATAACTACCACTAAGTCAAATTCGACTTAAAAAGTCTTACCTCAACTTAGGGATGATTCCCAATGTTCCCAATCAATACCCTGGAACTGAAAATTTCCAGTATTAAAGTTCAGTATTTTTACGTGTATATTACTTTCTTCAACTGTCAAAAATCCAAATATTGAATATAAAGCCTTACCTTGGATTTGGGATGAAATCCAACTTTGTTTCCTTGACGATCCACTCCGGCATACTTGTAGAGAACTTCGCCAGGAGCGTCGTGGTGGCTTCGGTTTGTTGATCCGGCGTAAAACTAGCCTGGAATCGAAGAGAGAGAGAGTTGTAGGAGAGAGAGAGAGAGAGAGAGAGAGAGAGAGAGAGAGAGAGAGAGCACTTCCAAAAAAAAAAAAATATCAAAGTAAGCTTCTTAAAGAAGCTTTCCATTTCCTATATATAATAATAAACCTTAAATAAAGTAAAGCTTCTTTAAGAAGCTTTCATACTTTATATATATATATATATATATATACACACACACACACACACACACACACACATATATATATATATATACATGCTTTAATATATATATATATATATATATATTTGTTCCTCATTATACTATTCATTTTACTTGTTAATTTAATTAATTAATTTTATTTTATTATTATTATTATTATTATTTTTTTTTAATTTTATTTTTTTTTCCGGTTACTACATTCCTCCCCCCTTAAAAGAATTTCGTCCTCGAAATTTACTGTTTCCGTAACTCGCCATCCTTTAATTAGGAAAAATGGTCTACTCATTTTATTACCTACCCTCACTTATGGCGGAGGAATACCGTGGTTACATCTCGAGTCTTGGAAGATTACATATACAAAAGAAAAACCATTCTCCCAAAACTAAAGTACTACACTATTCAACCATTACATGTACCTACAACAGAAAACTACTTAACTATTTACATTTATTCACTCAGACTTCTTGAAATAAATGTGGATACCTCTGCTTCATCTGCTCCTCAGACTCCCAAGAAGCCTCTTCTACTGCATGATTCCTCCACAAGACTTTTACTTGAGGAATCGTCCTGTTACGTAGCTCTTGCACTTTCCTATCCAGAATCTGTACTGGTACCTCCTCATATCCCAGTGAATCACTAAGCTCCAACTCATCATAATTGATGACATGAGAAGGGTCTGGAACGTATTTCCTCAACATAGCAACATGAAATACGTTGTGAATCCTGGACAATACAGGTGGCAAAGCTAGCCTGTAGGCTACCGGTCCCACTTTATCTAGAATCTCAAATGGACCGATAAACCTAGGACTAAGTTTACCCTTCCTCCCAAATCGCATAACCCCTTTCATCGGAGCTATTTTCAAAAATACGTGATCACCTACATCAAACTCTAAATTCCTGCGGCGATGGTCGGCATAACTCTTCTGTCGGCTCTGAGCTGCACTGATCCTGTCCCTGATAAGACGAACTTTATCACATGCCTGCTGAACCAGCTCTGGCCCCACTACTCGCCGCTCACCCACTTCATCCCAAAACAAAGGAGAACGACATCTCCTACCGTACAGAGCCTCAAATGGTGCCATGCCAATGCTAGATTGATAACTGTTATTATATGCAAATTCTACTAATGACATGAACTGAGTCCAACTACCCCCAAAGTCTAGTACACACGCTCTGAGCATGTCCTCTAATATCTGTATCGTCCTCTCAGTCTGCCCGTCTGACTGAGGATGGAATGCCGTACTAAACGATAACTGAGACCCTAGAGCCTCCTGCAGACTTCTCCAAAATCGTGATGTGAATCGTGGGTCTCGATCCGACACAATAGATACAGGCATCGCATGAGAACGTACTATCTCCTGAATGTAAATCTCCGCTAAACGGCTGAGGGAGTAGCTGATCTTGATGGGAATAAAGTGGGCGGTCTTTGTCAATCGATCAACAATCACCCAAATGGCATTATGACTATGTAACGCCGTCGGTAGTCCTGACACGAAGTCCATCGATATGTGATCCCACTTCCACTCCGGGATGAATAATGGCTGCAACTGCCCTGCCGGTCTCTGGTGCTCAGCCTTTACCTGCTGGCACGTCAAACACTGCGCTACATACTCGGCAATCTCTCTCTTCATACCACTCCATCAATATGACTCTCATAGATCTCTATACATCTTCGTACTACCGGGATGAACTGTATACAAAGATCTGTGAGCCTCCTCTAGAATAGTCTTCCTGATCTCAGTATCGGCAGGAACACATAATCTGGAATGGAACTGCAAAGCTCCATCATCTGCGATACTAAACTCCTCCCCCTGCCCACTCTGTACTCTGTCTATCACCTTCACTAGCTCTGGATCTTCCTTCTGGGCAGCTTTAATTCTCTCATGCAGGGTTGGCTGTACCACTAGGCTGGCAATACATACTGGGAGATCACTCTCCACCAACTCTATGCCGAGTCTCTCCAGATCCATTATGATCGGATGCTGGATCCCCATAGCCGCCAACACTGGCTCCCTGGATTTCCTGCTCAACGCATCAGCTACCACGTTTGCTTTCCCTGGGTGATAACTGATGGTACAATCAAAATCCTTAATCAGCTCCAACCACCTTCTCTGCCTCATATTCAGTTCTTTCTGCGTAAAGAAATACTTCAAACTTTTATGGTCAGAGAAGATCTCACACTGCTCACCGTACAGGTAATGCCTCCAAATCTTCAGTGCGTGTACCACTGCAGCCAACTCAAGATCATGGGTAGGGTAGTTTTTCTCATATTCTTTCAATTGCCTGGATGCATACGCCACTACCCTGCCATGCTGCATTAATACACATCCAAGTCCCTTCAAGGACGCATCACTGTAAATGGTATACCCCTCACCCCCACATGGGATGATCAACACTGGTGCTGTGACTAGTCTCTGCTTCAGCTCCTGAAAACTCTGCTCACAACTATCGTCCCACTCAAATCTAACATTCTTCCTCGTCAGTCGTGTCAAGGGTCCTGACAAAGCTGAGAATCCCTCAACAAAACGATGGTAATAGCCTGCTAGCCCCAAGAAACTCCTGATCTCCTGGACATTTCTCGGTCTAGCCCAATTCACTACAGCCTCAATCTTGCTAGGATCCACAGAAATACCGCCTCCAGATACAACATGCCCCAAGAACACGACCTTCTCCAGCCAAAATTCACATTTACTGAACTTGGCGTACAACTTCTTTTCCCGAAGTGTCTGCAAAACCTGCCTCAAGTGCGTCTCATGCTCCTCATAGTTCCTAGAATAGACCAGTACATCATCAATAAAACAACAACAAACTGGTCTAGGTATTGGTGGAAGACTCTATTCATCAAGTCCATAAATACCGCAGGAGCATTCGTCAAACCAAACGGCATCACTAGAAACTCGTAATGCCCATACCTAGTCCTGAAGGCCGTCTTTGAGACGTCTTCTGCTTTCACCTTCACCTGATGGTAGCCAGATCTGAGGTCAATCTTAGAATACACCCGTGTACCCTGGAGCTGGTCAAACAAATCATCGATACGGGGTAAAGGATACTTATTCTTGATTGTCACTTTATTTATCTCCCTATAGTCTATACACATCCTCATAGTCCCGTCTTTCTTTTTCACAAATAAAACTGGAGCTCCCCACGGAGATACACTGGCCCATATGAAGCCCTTATCTAGCAGATCTTGCAACTGATTCTTCAATTCTGCTAACTCCACTGGCGCCATTCGATAAGGTACTTTAGAAATCGGCGCTGTACCGGGAGGTAGATCAATAGAGAAATCCACCTCACGGTTGGGTGGCAAGCCTGGTAACTCATCTGGAAAAACATCCACAAACTCCTTCACTACAAGCGTGCTAGCAAGTTTCGACTCATTCTCTGACATCTCTTTCACAACCGCCACAAACCCCTGACAACCACTCAGCAGTCGTCTCCTGGCCTGAATAGCTGAAACTAGCTGAGGCGGGGATTGTACATGCGACCCTACAAACTTGAATTCTGCTTCCCCCGGGGGTCTAAATATCACCTCTCGTGCACGACAATCTATGCTGGCAAAATTAGCCGCTAGCCAATCCATGCCAAATATAACGTCAAACCCATGCATGTCTAACACTATCAAATCAACAGACAATGTTTTCCCCTGAATCTCTACTGGGCAGTTGCGGAGTACCCTACCACACCTCACTGCCGACCCAGTCGGTGTAGATACCAACAATTCAACATCTAATGATTGTGTTTCAGTCTCAAATAATTTAATACACCCCAAGGACACAAACGAGTGTGTAGCTCCTGAATCAAATAATGCAATAACTTTAAAAGAAAGCATAATGACCATACCTGTCACCATGTCACCTGACGCCTCAGCCTCACCCGGCGTCAGAGTAAACACCCTGGCTGGAGCCGTATTCCTCTGCTGGCCCCCCCGTGGTGCCTGATAACCTCCCCGGTATGGTCTAGGAGCTGGAACTGCATCTGGTGGAGTAGGGCAGTCTCGTACCATGTGCCCCGATCTACCGCAGCGATAGCACAGTGGAGCTGCATCTAGCGGGGTAGGACAATCTCGCACTATATGTCCCGATCTACCGCAGCGGTAGCACACTACACCACCAGCTCGACACTCTCCCCAGTGCCTCCTACCACAAGTCTGACAAACTGGAGGACCCTGCCCTGTTTGCACCTGGCGTCCTCCTGTCTCCTGTCTCCGCCCTCTACCATGATTACCTCTCCTCCACTGACCCGGCCTGTGACCCTGCTGGTAGCTCGTAGATGCAGATCTCTTCCTCTGTCCCTGCTCATCCGCATCAAGACGCTCACCAATCTCTGCCAAGGCCGCCCTGTCGACCAACTCAGCGAAGTCCTGGATCCGCAGCACCACCACCTGCCTGAATATACTCCGCCTCAGGCCTCTCTCAAACTGCCTCGCCTTCTTCACCTCATCAGGAACAATGTATGGGGCGAATCGAGAGAGCTCGATAAAACGTGCTGCATACTGCTGGACGGATAGCTGTCCCTGCTTCAGACTCAGGAACTCTTCTACCTTAGCCTCCCTCACAGTAGCTGGAAAATATCTGTCAAAGAATAGATCTTTAAACCGGTCCCATGTCATAGCTATTAGAGTCACCCTCTGCTGCTCTAATAGTCTCACCGCAGTCCACCACCTCTCAGCCTCTCCTGTCAATTTATAGGTGGCAAAGAGGACCCTTTGTTCCTCAGTACATTGCAGCACAGCCAAGATTTTCTCAATCTCCTGCATCCAGTTCTCAGCGGCTACTGGATCAACTCCACCTGTGAACGCCGGAGGATTCATCTTTGTAAATTTCTCTATAGTGCACCCATGGCCTGTAGATGGATCACTCTGCTCCCTCGAGCTCCTAGCAATCTCAGCCATAACTTGCTGAGCCATGCTACGTAATACCGCATCAGAGTCGGTCCTAGCTACACCTGATGGTCCTGCTCCATCACTGCCACTCGCATGGGCACTGTTTCCTTCTGGATCCATCCTGAAAAATAGCAGTTGCAATTCAGTAATCCTATCCTCATAATTTACCCACCTATCCTCACCACTCATCTCAACATTTCTATCTCATTGTTAATCCCCAGTCCTACATTCTAGGAACACAACCCGACAATAGCTTACTATGGTTTTCCTGAAATCGTCACCTCAGGAAAAACACAGAAACTATCACGGAAGTCCTGCTTCTAGACTGTAGAACAAAACCTCAAATCATTTCCTAAACTCTGGTATTGTTCCTGCTGCACTCTAAAGTCTACAGAACCTAGCAACCTAGGCTCTGATACCAACTGTAACGACCTGCTTTTTTTTTTTCACATATATTTTTTTTTATATATAAATAAATTATCATCACATCATACATCCCAGCTCAGCAGGTCACAATCCACCTGGGCCCGTGGGCACCAGGGATATAACAAAACATACAGCAGAAGCCTACGCAGCAGAAAGTATAAAATCATATACATCTCATCATATTGTGCATAACACATACCAGAGTCACTACAATTACTATCTCACAGTATATACATCTCAAAAATGAAATCTAGGGACAATCCCCCACAAACCTAACTGTCCCTACCAAAAACTTACCCTTCCAAAGAGGGCAAACAACTGATCTAGATCAGCGGGGCTTTTCCCGCTCTCCTATTAGGGGCTCCTGAAAAATGTATAAGATTTAGGGGTGAGACACCTCTCAGTAAGGGAAATAAACTAATACCAGTGTGTGGCAACATGAGTATTCTGTGTTCTACATATACCATACATAACATATTTAATACTGTTTATCAAATATGGGAAAACATATGCATATCAACACATAGCAGAATATACTGCATTTTCATAAACATATCTCATCTCATACACTAATAATAACATAAAACAATCCTGGTAGGTTAGCTGGCTGTTGTCATGTATTACCCCCACATGACTGGGTTGTGTGGCCCGAAGGCGGGACCTGACAATGGTTGGCCGACCATTGCCAAGTCAAACAGTAGTCTGTAGGTCCGATGGGTCTACCCAGACTGGTCCGTACACCAGGGGCGATAACAGCACACTTCTTGAAAATAACCACATCGACCATCCAATCTCACACCACTCCGTACAGCGGCGTTAACACAGATATCATGATCACGAGGACCATGGACACATAGCAACGGTACCGTGCAAGTGCTAGCCTAGACCAAGCCAACCAGGTTCTGATATCATATATATATACTAAAACCGTGATACATAAACATCTCATATCATTTATTTTCACATCAATCATATCATTTCACATATATACGTGTATCATGAAAATCATCGGCCCGTACGCCGGTATTAAACATTTTAACATAGCACGGCCCGTACGCCGGCAAATCACATAGCACAGCCCACACGCTGGCAAACCACATAGCACGGCCCGTACGCCGGCAAATCACATAGCACAGCCCGTACGCTGGCAAATCACATAGCACGGCCCATACGCCGGCAAATTTCATCCACATAGCACGGCCCATACGCCGGCAAATCACATATACATATAAAAATATCTCGGCCCGTACGCCGGTTTTCCATCATAGAAATCCATATCACCCCCATTCCAAAAAAAAAACAGTATTTCACAACATTTTTATACTCATGCCACACTAAACAAATTTTCTACGTATTCAACATATAATCATTTAAACAGTATTTTCTAAATATAAATCATATATATAAATATATTTATTTTTCCCGAAACCAGATGCTATATATATATATATACATTTTCTCAAAACAAAACTAGCTTAGTTTATCCCCTTACCTGATTCCTGAAAAGCCCCTAAGAAAATCTTCCCCGTACCCACAAGGTTCTCAACTCAACACCCTGAAAATGAAAAGTCGCAGAATTAAAGTTTAGTATTTTTGTACGTACAATATTTTTTATAACTACCACTAAGTCAAATTCGACTTAAAAAGTCTTACCTCAACTTAGGGATGATTCCCAACGTTCCCAATCAATACCCTGGAACTGAAAATTTCCAGTATTAAAGTTCAGTATTTTTACGCGTATATTACTTTCTTCAACTGTCAAAAATCTAAATATTGAATATAAAGCCTTACCTTGGATTTGGGATGAAATCCAACTTTGTTTCCTTGACGATCCACTCCGGCAGACTTGTAGAGAACTTCGCCAGGAGCGTCGTGGTGGTTTCGGTTTGTTGATTCGGCGTAAAACTAGCCCGGAATCGAAGAGAGAGAGAGTCGTAGGAGAGAGAGAGAGAGAGAGAGAGAGAGCACTTCCAAAAAAAAAAAATATCAAAGTAAGCTTCTTGAAGAAGCTTTCCATTTCCTATATATAATAATAAACCTTAAATAAAGTAAAGCTTCTTTAAGAAGCTTTCATACTTTATATATATATATATATATATATATACACACACACACACACACACACACACACACACACACACATATATATATATATATATACATGCTTTAATATTTATATATAATTTTATTTTTTTTTCCGGTTACTACACATTCCATCAGAAGACCAATGATACTTGGATAGTGGATGTTTTAGACATATGACCGGACACAAGTCCAAATTTACCACATTAATGCAAAAGGATGATGGACATGTCACCTTCGGAGATAATGCTAAAGGTGGAATAATCGGTATTAGAAAAGTAGGCAAAGAACCCTCCTTAACTATTGATTATGTTTTATTAGTAGATGGGTTGAAACATAATCTGCTTAGCATTAGTCAATTAAGTGATAAAGGTTTTGATGTAATATTTAAATAAGACAAGTGCGTAATAAGGCTAGACTTGTAGCTCAAGGATATAATCAAGAAAAAGGAATAGACTACGATGAGACCTTTGCTCCCGTAGCTAGAATGGAAGCCATAAGAATGCTATTAGCCTATGCATCTCACAAAGATTTTAAACTTTATCAAATGGATGTGAAGAGTGCATTCTTAAATGAATTTATAAATGAAGAAGTTTATGTAGCATAACCTCAAGGATTTGAGGATTTTCATTACCCTGATCATGTGTTTAGATTAACAAAGGCATTATACGGACTAAAACAAGCTCCTAGAGCTTGGTATGAGTGTTTAAGTGGATTTTTTTTGGAAAATGGATTTTATAAAAGAAAAATGTTTCCAAAAAAAAAATGGACAACACACTATTTATTCAAGCTAAAAAAATGAAGATATGCTTATTATACAAATATATGTGGATAGTATCATCTTTGGTGCTACAAACGAAGAGTTATGCAAAGACTTTGCAAAATGCATGCAGGACGAATTTGAAATGAGTATGATGGGTGAGTTGACCTACTTTCTTGGACTTCAAATTAAGCAAGTTAAAAACTGAAACATTCATAAATAAGTCAAAATACATAAGACTTGCTTAAGAAATTTGATATGGAAGATGACAAACCTTTATGGACCCCTATGAGTACGTCTATAAATCTTGATAAAGATGAGAATGGAAAATCGGTAGATATGAAATACTACTGAGGCATGATAGGAAGCTTGCTTTATTTGACAGCTAGTAGACCAGACAATATGTTCAGTGTATGTTTGTGCGCCCGGTTTCAAGTAGACCCTAAGGAATCTCACCAAATAGCTGTCTAGAGAATCTTAAGATATTTTATAGGAACTATTGACTTAGGTCTAGGGTATCCTAAAGATATAGGCTTTGAGATGATCAGCTATTCAGATGCTGATTATGCAAGATGTAAAATTGATTGAAAAAGCACAAGTGGTACTTGCCACTTTCTAGGAAGATCTCTTGTGTCTTGGTTCTTCAAGAAATAAATTTCTGTAACACCATCTACTATGAAAGCAGAGTACGTGGCAACAGGTAGCTGTTGTGCACAAACTCTCTATATGAAGCAACAGTTAAAGGATTTCAATTTGGAGTATTTGGCTATACCTATAAAATGTGATAATACCAGCGCCATCAATATTTCCAAAAATCCCATATCTCATTTAAGAATCAATCATATTGATATTAGGCATCATTTTTTGAGAGATCATATGCAAAAAGAGGATATAATTCTTTAGTTTGTGAATATAAGTGATCAATGGGCTGATATCATTATAAAACCTTTTCCAGAGGATAGATTTATCTCTATAAGATGCGAACTAGGATTATTGCATGGTAGAGAAGTAGTTTGAAGAGGAAAACTGAATAAGTGAAGGTCAGGCGACTAACTTTATGAGGCACAATCAACTGACTTGCTACTGTTTGGAGAAATTTCGAAGAAACACATTTGTTAGGTGACTGACATATCGTGATCAGTCGACTGACTTACGGCGGTTTAAATTCGAACAGTGCGTAAAACCTTAATTTTTAAATCCTCAGTCTATTGACTCTATTCCTCCCTTCTCCAAAACTTTTTCTACTTCATTCCCAAGTGTTTCCTCACGCAAAATATTCCGATTAAACCTTGAAGATCATCCTCTTACTTCATTCCTAACTAATTTTCTAGGGTTTCACCATTCGTTTTTCTCAAAATCAATCATGCCACGAATGAAAACCATTGGAAACGAAGGATCTTCTTCTGGGAATGATGACATCAATGACATAGAGAAATGACTTGTAACTCCTCATGCAAAGAAGCTATACCGGGATCATATTCGATCTATTGAACCTATTTTTGGTAAGGTCTTAGATACGACATTCTTTAAAGAAGATTTTCCTGCTATTTTACCCATGTTCAAAACTTTAGGATGGGAAATTTTTTTTCACATTTCAAGTAAAAGGCATGTATCCTAATCTAGTTAAACTTGTTGGATTTTTGAGTTCGATCTCTGTTTTGATGCTGATAAACACAATTGTCTTTTATGTTTGTGTTTTAGTGCATGAACATGTATAATTCAGGTCACACATAAGATCAAGAGAACATGGAAGTCAAGACAGGTCTTAAAGCTCAAATTTGGCGTATTCCATTATATCAAAGAGCAAAGAAGAAGAAGAAGACATAATATTTCTTTTTTAATTACATTTATTTTTATATTATTAGTTTGTAATAATTAATGCATTGTGTGCATGGTAGGACTATAAGCTTAATGACCTTAGATCGTCCCTAGGTCCTGACACATCACTTGGAAAATCCCCTACCGAACTCAGCGCATTAAAAATGCCTCGATCGACCGAATAGGTAAAAAGTCAACAAGTTGACTTGGCTCGGGCGACCAGTCCAAAATGAGCACATTGTTCACGGTCGACCAAACATAAGTGGTGTCACTTTTGTCGTTCCCCAGGCGTCCGAACTCTAAGTTCAAAAATACCCCGGGTGACCGAATTATGAAATTCGGCAAACTGAACCGTTCACCGAGAGACCAGACCTCGAGCGTTTGGAAAATCGCCTTGGCCCAACCACCCAAACTTTCCCTTGGGCACCTGAACTTGAAAAAGTAACTTTTCACTAAGTCTATTCGGTCAATCGACCCTAAGGGTCAGCAAACTGAACCTCTCGGGTTGCCAATTTTTTTACCGAGGTAATTAGGGTTAAAACTCAATTAAAACATTTCAAAACCTAATTTATCCCCAATAGTCATATTTTGTTGAAAAACTATAAATTCCCATTTCATAACTTTAATTAGTAACTTTGATTAGCCAAATTTTCTCTCTAATTTTATCTTAATAAAAGTATAACAACATATCATATAAGCATGGAGCATATTATTATCATTTGTGCATTGTGCTATATTTTTTCTTAAATTGTTCTCATGTTACTCAAATATCTCTTCTTCTTAAATATCTCTCATATTGAATTTAAAATCTATTAAAACTTGTTTCCTTCTGTTAGTCGATTGGACTTATGGTCAGTCGGCTAACCTTTGCTTTCTTTATAAAGTTTTGTTCAGTCAGTCAATTGGGATTATGGTCAGTCGGCTGACCTTTGTTTTCTTTTAAAATATGTTTCTTTCCACAACCTTTCTTACGTGTATCAAATCAAGCTCTTTTCTTATATCATAATACTCATGTAATAAGTTCAACATGCTTCAGATTTTCTTTTTTTTTGATTTCATATGAACACCCAAAATCCATATTGCTTTCCAAATCTTAATATTTTCTAAGTTAAACCTTATACAAATCATCTTATGATTTTGGCCAACAATGCCATTATGTTTGTATTTGTTTCAATGATATAATTGTCAATAAGCTCTTAAACTCATATTTTATTTCAACTAATTCATTTATTGAAAATTGAATTAAGTGACTTTCTTAATTTCTAATCCAAATATCTTTGGATCTTTAGTTTATGAACTTGGCTTTTCATCTAGGTACCCATACTTACTTGGGTTTGGATGGTTTAATAAGTGATGTTTTTTTAATTCTCCAAATTTGTTTAATTTTCACACCTTTCATCTTTAATGGACATTCGAACTTAATATGCCCCTTTTTCTTACATAGAAAACTTGTGGTGTGTGTGTAGGCATTTGAGGAGGTGCTAGCGTAATCTTCAGATGCTTTTGTAAAGTGTCCCATGTAAAGATTTTTTTTCCTTTTATTTACAATTTCATTGAATCCTAAGCCTTCTTTATCTAATGACACTCTTTGTGAGCCAATCATTTTATCAAGGTTTTCTTTTCCTCTAGTAAAGTTGCAAATGATCTTTTCTTTATCTTCAATTTACTTGTGAGGTCAACAATCTCTTCCCTTTTTGATGATGACAAACAATGAGTAAAAATGAATAAGCCTTAATAGGACTCCCCTTTACAATAAGCATCAACTTAACAATATTTGTAATATCACGATCATTTTCAGTAACATGCTCATATATCAAGATTAGCTCAATATCTCATCATGTCATAATTTAAGATCAATTATCATGCTCTTATATTTCATTTCATAGTTGAGTCAATATACATACTTAGGTATGCAGTGTCATGCTAAATTTTTATCCAAAAATTCTCTCCCTTTTGACATCAATAAAAAAAAAAAAGATATCAAGAAAAACATATAAATACCAAGGCACTGAACAACCATAAGTAAAAGTATAGATCCAGAGAAGACATAGAATAAAATTTTGCATTCATTATGCATAAAAAGATAGACAATAAATCTCGAAGTAACATGAGAAAATGTAAAAGATTGTATATCAAAATTTTTAATAATTTCTAGTAATCATGATATCATTACTTAACAAGTCTAACTCCCCCTAAATGAAATGTGTTTAATATTCAATAAATTCATAATTCATTCTTGAAGGACAAACTATGTATCCATGCATAGTATGAGTGTAAATATCATGTGAAACTATCATCATTATCAGTCATCATTAGCAATCATCATTATCAATCATGCTTTTAAATTTATTATGTCATGCTCATGCTCAGTTTGCTCACATTCAGATTTACTAAATTTTTTGCCCTTTTTTATATCAATAAAAGGATAATACCGAAAGAAATATTATGCAAAAGTACTAAGGACAAAAAAAAATTTCGCATTTAGATCACAATAACAAAGTCCATAATCTAGCGTATATTTCAATCATAACATGGTCATACATTATTCAGAATGCAAAAGAAATATAACATAATCCAACATCAGCATATGAACTAAGATGGTCAAAGAAACAAATAAAAGAGCGAAGTACAAAAAAATAGCAGTGTCAAACATTATAACCCAACTTAGTGTTTGGTTTCATAAAATATTCAAGCATCTGTAGTTCCATCAGATTTGTATGCTTATGCTCATGCTTCCATGCTTTAGTCATATTTCAAAGATTCATGCTCAAAGTCATATGTCAGATGGTATGACTTGAATATTCATGCTCAGTTCTTATGTTTTCGCTTAACAAATTTCCTTCTTATTACATTACATCAATCAAAAGGAGAAGGTTATCAATAAGCTTATACAATCAGCATAAAACAGATAAATGACTATTCATCATGTTTAAGGTGATAATTGTTGGAATTGGTGTGATCCCAAGAGGAGGGTGAATTAAACATTTAAAACTTTTTCACTAATTTAAACAATTACGCCGATTCATCACATCTCATATCTCATTCGAAATAAAACATGTATGTAAAGTAAGTGAACAATGTGTGCATACATATATGTGTGCTGCATATCTCATTTAAATTAATTTTGTATGTATGCAAGATCGTTATAAAAAAACATGAACAAGCATATACATACTAAAATTAAAGTGCAGAAAGTAAATGAGATAGAGAGAGAGAGACACATGATATTTGTTATCAAAGTTCGACCAAACTAGCCTATGTCCTCGCTTTGGGCATACCCCTAAGGATTACACTATCTCTGCTTACTTAAACGAACGGAGCGGAAGCTATTACAACCTCTCCTTATGGGGCAAGGTAAACTTTAGCTCAATTACAAGGTTAAGCCCAACTTGTCTCACTTACAGGGCTGAGACTCCCCAGTTCAAATTCTAGGCTGAAACCAACCGGTCTCACTTACGGGGCCGAGACTCCCCAGTTCAATTAATGGGATGAATCCAACCGGTACAATAAAATCACTTTTGTACATAAAAATGCTTTTGAAAATACAAGCAAAGTTGTACACGTTTAAACTCTAAAATGCACTCTAATATGATATGAATTATGCTCAATAGAGTAAGAATGTTTTTCTAAAGATGATTTTGCAATCTTTGAAAAGAAGGTATATGATAAAAAGCTTCAAAGATTTAAACCCTACAAAATATTTTCTCCAAACAATATTTTTCAAGAACAAATCGGAGAACCTAGGGTTTTGGTTTCAAATGATTTAGCACAACAAAAATGCCTATACAAATTAATCTCTTGTAAAAATGATATACAAATAAATGAAAGAGAGTTTTGGAGAGTAAAAGAATTGCCTCAAGAAAAGAGTTTTGCAATAAAAACGTGTTTTGGGGGAACTTTGATTAGGATAAAATTAAAGAGAAAAGTTGAATAATCAAAGTTGCTAATCTAAGTTATGAAAGAGTTATTTATAGTTTTTCAACAAACTATGACCGTTGGGGATCTATTGAGAATTTTAGAAAAATTTAATTAAAATTTAACCTCGATTACCCTTAATTACCCGCAGTAAAAATGTGGCAACCCAAGAGTTTCGGTCGCCCAATCCTTAGGACCGGTCGCTCGAACAGACACAGATAGAAAAGTTGCTTTTTCAAGTTTGGGTGCCCGAGGAAAACTTTGGGTGGCTGGGCCAAGGAAATTTTCCAAATGCTTGAGGTTTGGTCGCCCAATAAGTGATTCAGTCTATCGAACCTCACAATTCGGTCGCCTAGGGTGATATTGAACTATAAATTTGGTCGCTCAGGGACAGTGGAAAAAGTTAACTTTAAGATTCGATCGACCGTGGATGGTTAGTTCAAATATGGTTTGATCGCCCAAGCCTCAATCAACTTGTTGACTTATTACTAGTTCGGTCAACCAATGCATTTATAATCTCCTAGGTTCAATCGCCCGAAACTCTTTCAAAGTAGATTTAGGTCTAGATTTTGATTAAAAGTTTCCCTTTTTCATATAGGTGTGGAATTTTAGTTCAAGAGATTTTTCAAGAAATGTTTGGGGAACTAAGATCAGTCTAAGGCCTAGGCTTTTAAATTAAGCCCAAAAAATCTAACGTCGATCGACCGAACCCTAAGGTCATAACTATGGCCTTTGGTTCCCTACGGTCAATCTACGATTCTATCTGAGCATTCAATTCATATCATGCATATGCATGCATTATTACAGACCAAAATATAAAAAATAAATGCAATTACAAAAGAAATATTATGTCTTTTCCTTCTCCTTTACTCTTTGACATCATGGAATACGCCAGATTTTAACTTTAAGTCCTGTATTGGCTTCCATGTTCTCTTCATCTTTTGTATGACCTAAATAATACCTATTCAAGCACTAAAACACACACATAATAAATACTTGTGTTTGTCAGCATCAAAATAGAGATCGGACTCAAAAAGCCAACAATAATCAAAAATCCAAAAATAGCATAAGAAACATCAAAGGAGCAAAAAAATATCAGCTGCACAGTTTAGTATATAAACTGTTGTCAATCAGTCAATTGAGATCGAGGGTAGTCTCTTGACATTTTATTTATTTGAATTTCTCTCCAAATAGTAGAGCTTCAGTTAACTGGGCCTCTAAGAGTCAGTCGCCTGACTTTACTAAACTCGGGAATTTTAGCAAGTCAAAGATCAACTAGTTGACTGAGGGTAACATGTCAGTCAATTGTACTTCAGTGTTTTTGACTTACCTACTTTCCTCAACCATTAATCCTTGTTCTTTTTTTTTTTTTTTTTTATAAAAAAAACTTCTTTATTATGCAATAAGCTTATTTTCTTTTGCATATGGATTTACCAATATTCACATATCTTTTTAAATTGTCTGTTGAAGCCTATAATTCTTTGAATTTAGTTCTTTTCAAGCCTTGTACAATTCAACCCTTCTTGATTGTAGCCAAAAATGCCATTTTTGTATTCATTTGTTCCAATATTATAGTCATTAATAAGCTAAAAAACACTTCTTTAAGTTTATCATACCTCATATCAATCTTTGTCAATACTCTTGTATTAATTGACTTAGTAAACTTCCTAAATTTTTAGTAGCTGCTTCTGATATGATCATTGAGTTGAAGCTATTAAGCTATTACTAATTTATATAATCCTAGAAAGACTACTTAGGTGTATTTTTTTTCTTGACTCAACCATATGTTGTGACTATTTCAAGAATAAATTTATTGTACCTGCACTAACAAAGAGTAACATGTAGATTTATTTAATACTTAACTAGTTGAATTTCATATTCTTACTTTGAACTTATTTCAGTGATTGATTAATAAATTAGGTTTAATTTAATCTTCTAAATCTCAAGTATGTGCAAATAGCAATATATGTCGTGCTAATTTTAACCTTAAGTATTTATAACTTTTCTTTAACAATTCAACTAAGGTTATGCTATTTCATCTCTTTAGCTATAGCTAATATAATGAATTATTTACCATGATATGCACAGTCAATATAGACTTTCAGTTTATGTGTTAGATCTTTAAGGTTTCTAATATAGTAGACATACCTATTAATATTTTATGAGTTAAACATTGTCTACTATCAGAGCACACTTATAGTTATCACTAAATCTCTTTGAATTGACTACCTTAAATTCTGTAGGCTATGGAGGCATTACCATATTTTCATTTCAGTATAAATTTATCTTTTTTAATTCCTAATAAGAGAATGACTAATCCTAATATCTTTGGAGTCCTTAGTTTGTGAACTAGGCTTTCATCTTGGTACCCATACTTTCTTTGGTCTTGATGATTTAACAAGAGATATTTCTTTTACTTTCCAAACTGGTTTAGTTTTCACACCCTTTTTATTTAATGCACATTCAAACTTTATATGTCCCTTCTTCTTACATAGGAAGCATGTAGTGTGAGTGTAAGAATTTGAAGAGGTGCTAGCGTAGTCTTTGGAGGCTTTTGCAAAGTACCCCATGTAGAGGTTCTTTTTCCATGCGTTCTCAACTCCATTGAACCCTATGCCTTCTTTATCCAAAGACATTCTTTGTATTCCAATAATTTTATCAAGGTTTTTTTTTCCTCTAGTAAATTTGTAGATGATTTTGGCTTGATCCTCAATTTTTCTCTTAAGATCACATATTTCTGAGTCTTGTATATTTTTACCCTTTATTTACAGCATTACTAGATCTTGAGACATTTTGTGGATTTTAGTTTCTAGTTCATATATATATACAGATCTTTCTCATTTTCCACAGAAGATTGGGATCTTAGATCTTCTAATTCTTTTATCACGTTTCCATTCTTGCTTTCTAATCTTTTGATTTTTAAATCTTTTTCTCTCTCAACAAGATTTTTAGATTCTAATTCTTTTATTACAACTTCATTCATATTTTTCAATGAAGTGTATCATTTAGTCACATTAACTAAAATCTTATGAACCTTGAATAGTTCACTTGGTAGTTCTTTATAAGATGTCATATTCTCATCACTGGATTCATCAAATGAATCGTCACAAGAATCATTAAATGATTTGGATGAGGAGTTTTATACTTCGTCATCGTCTCATGCCATAAGACAACCATTTGCAATCTTTTGGTCACTTGATTCACATTCTGAGCTACTAGAATTTATATTATCCCATATAGTGGCCTTCATTGCCTTTTTGTTTTTCTTCTTAGAATCCTTCTCGAGCTGTAGACAATTTGGTTTTATGTGGCCTACTTTTTTACAATTATAACATGTAGGAGATTCATTCCTTGTTTCCTTTTATTGGTTTCTCCTTTATCTGATTTGAATTCTCAAAATTTTCTTGTGAATTATTCTACTTTCTGAGGATTTTTGCAAGTCTCTTGGTTATGAGGGCTACATCATTTACATCCATTGTCTCCTCATCTTCATCACTAGAACTTTCATTTGAGGCTTTAAAAGTGATGGATTCCTTGGTTTTAGATTTTCCACTTCTTTCATTTATTGTCATCTCATATGTGAAGAGAGAACCTATTAATTCATCTAGGGAGGTATTTTTCAAGTTTCTTCCTTCTGTTATAGCAGTTGCCTTAGGTTCCCAAATTGGTGGAAGTCCTCTAAGGATTTTTCAAATCATTTCATAAGTTGAGTATTTCTTTCTTAAGGCATTGAAGGAATTTATTGTATGGGTGAACCTAGTGTACATACTAGTGATGATCTCATCAGGATTCATCCTAAAAGCTTCATACTCGCTAATGAGCATATTAATTCTATTATCTCTTACATCATTAGTACCTTCATAGGTTACTTTAAGTTTCTCCCGAATTTCTTTAGTTGATTTATATGTCATAATCCTATTGAATTCATTTACATCAAGAGCACAATATAATGCATTCGTAACACTTGAATTTACTTGTAATATCTTATGGTCATTGTCGGTCATCTCTTTTTCTTCTTTAGGTATTTCTTTACCATCCACAATTTTAGTGGGGATAAGGTCACCATGTGTAACAACTTTCCATGCTTTTCAATCCATAGTTTGTAAATAAATTCTTATTCTTTGTTTCCAAAAGGTGTAGTTTACACCATAGAAAATAAGTGATCTAGATGAGGATTGATCCTCTGCAAAGGAAGATACTCCTAGGTGTGTGTTTTTTAGCAAAATGATAATGACCAAAAAGATGGAAGTTTTTTTTAGGGAAAAAACATAGGGGCAACTATTATGTGGACAATTATCTGAACTTGCACTTTAATGCAAAATTTTAAATGCATGATCTTTGTAATGTCTTCGTTTGTGATATGCTTATGCTATATTGTCTATACTTTTACATTGTGCATATTGTTAGGGGGAGCCTATTCTGGTTGTATCAATTTTGCTCTTATGTATTTGTCATTATAAAAAAGGAGAAGATTGTTTGCTTTTTAAGTCTGATATCTGTTTTAATGTTGACAAACACAAGTGTCTTATATGTGTACTTAGTGTTTGAACAGGTCATAATTCAGGACACACATAAGAGACAAGAAGTGGATGCCAAGGTCGGACTTAAAGCGCATAAAATTTGGTTTATTCCATAGAGTCTTTAGAGCAAAAGAAGAAGATATATTTGATTTGTATTTATAATGCATTTAAGCTTTATTATTTTTGGTCTGTAATAATGTATGCATCTGCATGACATGACTTGAATGCTCAGATGACTGTAGACTGACCTTATAGAACCTAGAGTTTAACCAAAAACCCTTTTCATAAAAACTAAAATCAAACAAAGGTTTTGAAACAGCTTTTGATCGACCGATGTTGAGTTTTTAAGCTTAATTCAAAAGCTTCGGTCGATCGAACCCTTTAGTACAAATCAGCTTAGTTGACCGAACCAACCCTGAGTCAAAGTTTAACTATCTTGATCGACCGAACCCTTGGTAGTGTAAATGCCACGGTCAACCGAACTGTTTGGAAGTCAATATTTTGACTTCGTTCGATCGGCCATTCTATTTTGAACGTATTTTCCATGGTCGACTAAACCAACGTGTCTAACACCTCAGCTACTTGGTCGACCAAACTCATGAAGGGGTTCAAAATTGCACTGATATGGTTGATCAAATCCCCCTTTTTGATGATGACAAACAAATAAGAGCAAAATGGATACAACTAGAAGAGACTCCCCCCAACAATATGCACAATGTAAAAGTATAGACAATACAACACAAACATATCACAAAAGAAGACATTACAAAGATCATGCACTTAAATTTTTGCATTAAAGCACAAGCTCAAATAATTGTCCCCATAATAGTCGCCCCTATGTTTTGCCCTAAAACTTCTCCCTTTTTGGTCATTATCATTTTGCTCAAAAACATTCTCTCCCTTTTGGCATCAGCAAAAAAGGCTAAGTTAAGTATAAAATAATTTTATCATTTAAAACAGACTTAACAAAGAGAACTCCCACTTTTTGAAAAACTCTCCCCTATTTGATATAACATATTGGGCATAAAAATTTATAATTGTTAAAAAATATAGCACTAAAGCACATACAAAAGTTTAATTGGTCATTCAAATTTAAAATGACATAACAAACTTGATTAGACCAAAATTATTCACAAACCATAACAATTTAAATCGTATCATAAGACCCGTAAAAGATTTGAGTTTAAAGCATATGACATATGATAACAGGTATAGGTTTGAACATAAAGACGGTCTAACTAATTCATATGCATTTTTTGTATAACCAATGGACCAGTCATGCAACACCCTTTGTAAATTTGTAAACTATAAAAATATAACTTCATGACATAAAATTTTAAAGCAGAGATAGCACAAGTCTTGAAAGCATTCAGCACACAAGCAAGAAATAAAATATGTTTCATTTTAAAAGCATTTCTTGCAATAATACAGTAAATATATATATATATATATATATATATATATATAGGTATTAAAAATATATCCCCTTATGATTTTCAATAAATGCTAGGGAAGAAATGCAACCATATAGATCCAAAGATATTAAATAAATTTAAAATAGGGATCATATGACAAAACCTAAGACACCTGTGTCTAAACAACATGACTCAATCTTAGATTTTCAATAAAATCATCATACTTTAAAGTACATTAGCCATAGAAAATTTCAAATCAGATCTAAGCCAAAATTATTGGTGAGCATCACAAGATAGGATTTTATGTTTAGATGCTACCCCTATGAATTTGAACATGTGCTTAGATCTTGTTAATTACTTATACTAATACTAATTGTGAAAGTTCATTGAGAGTTCAAACAATATAAGTACTATTTTTCATTCTTAATCAAATTTTACTAGATATAAGTTGAACCATTTGTTTTCCACCAGTAAAACTAATTCAGAACATATGCACCAGAAAACTGAGTTATGTGCAAGGTGTTCATGCATACTAGGAACAATCCATATCAATGATAACTCAATGAAGACAGGATATGATGTTCAAGGTACCTAAAGAAAAACTTTAGGACTCAAAAAGTGAAAACAATGACAGTGTGAGTCCATGGGTCAGGTGCTATTATTTTTTCTTAAGATTGAGGCTTATGCTCCTCGGTATGATCTCAGGCACACATAAGTGCATTTATATTCAATGATGAATTTCATTTAAGCACATCCATCGCATGTTCATCCTTCATAACAAAACTTAGCATGCAAGAGATTTTAGACGTTAAGATCTTATTCATTTTTCTTAAAAGTGGGGCTTAAACTGCCCCTATATATTTGCATTCACACATACTTGCATTATAGCTCAAGGATCATAGTCATTTAAGAACATTCCTCATATTTCATCCTTTCTAAGGATTTCAATATGTAGCAAATACTAGTCATTCAACATCTATGCATAACGCATTGCATTTCAACTTAATGCACAATAGCCAATCAAGACTATACTTAAGGTAATGCAATAGGGGTTCAAAAGACGAATCCCCCCCTTGAGTCATGCAATCTTCCTAGTTACATGGACCTGAAATATATGACATGATTATTAACCATTTGAGTCCAACATGAAGTTCACATTCTAGGGATTAGGACCAAATGGTGTCCATGAACTAGATTTTCCTAGACGTAAAGAATTTGCCTAATTTAAAGCATTCTAGGAAGAATTAAGAATTGTTAAAATTGTACATGTTTTCAAATTATATAGCATTTTGGGTTTTACATGTACTCACCTATTAAGTTGTTTTGCATGCATTTTTAACTAAGGATGAAATTTAATTTCCATTTATCATTCACTCATCCTTTCAAAAATATTTTAGCATGCATTTTATTTTACTCATCTTGCTACATGATTTTAATTTTGGGGAAAAATTTTTACCAAAATTCCGACAGCATGTCATCTGTATATTGAACATTTTCTCATTTTTCCATGTACCAGAAACTTGATAGATTCACACAATCAATTTATAATTAAGATCAAGCATGCGAGAACCTATATGTACTACCAGCATGCAATTCACATCACTGCATCCTTCATGCAGGAGACATTCAATACAAACATGCAATTCAGTGGAGCAGGTAAAAGATATTTTTCCATTGAAATTGTCATTTAAGTGAAGAATGAACAATAGGCATTTAGTTCAAAACAGTTAAAAGAAAATATCCATTCATCAAAGAATATAATCATTTAACACAAATGGATATGTGCATTCAGTAGCAACAAATCACCCAATAAATATAATAAGTATAATACAATTTATTGCTTATTGGATGAGTTTAAATTTTTTGCTCCCCCTCAGTTATGCAGCCAAAGAATTTTATATTCAATTAATAATATTTGGTCTTACTTATACTTTCTAATGTGGGGATGAGCTTATGAATTCCTTAAATTTAATTTATCATTTGAAAATGATTTATTGTTTAAGCTCAATTATGAGTTTAGGATTGTACATGACATAGCATAAGATCAATTTCCTAAAAATCATTACTATGTGATGGACACAGATATGCTATATTTGAGATATTCATACTAAAGCATATATAACATTAAGAATCTTTTAGCAGATAAAACATTTTGTTCATTTAAAAGGGATTTACTCAACCATGCACTTGCCAATATTTTCATATGATAACTAATCATAATGATATATATTAAGCATAGATTCGACATGTCACTTTAATTTTCATATTGGCATGCTTTTCTAATGATCTTAGTATAACTATAGTGTACACTAATATTTAAAACATTAAGCACATAACACTATTTAAGCATTTAAAGTATTCATACCCTATTTACTACAATTTCTAAGATCTTATGAGTATAAAATTTCTTTGAAGCATTTCTCATAAGATGACATGTTAGCATTATCCAATATATCATGATTCATAAAAATTTAACACAACACAAATCATACAAATCATGACATAAAATTTTCAATAAAGTTGAAGGAGAAAGATATAACTTTACAATTTACTCCTCTATAATAGTTTATACTCAGAGTGGTGTCTTTTTCTCTCTCGATTTTTCAAAATCCTTATGATTCCCAAAATCTTTAGCTCATAGAAAGATATAAACTTGCAAAAGCATTAGTGACTAAGGCACAGTAAGAGTATGCATGGCACACAAGATGGTATACATTAAGAAACAGATCATGCACAAATCATTTTCAAATATTGGGAAACTATGCATTTTAAAATCATTTTTCTATGGGATGTGATTTCCTTTGACAAACACTTTCCAAATCCTCCGATCATTTGATTTTACAAAAGCATTTTCAAATTTTAAACTATAAAATCTATATGATAAAAACAGTGGAAGATTTGCAAAGGGTTTACCCTCAAAACGGGGACACACCGAAAAATGAGTTGTTGCAATCTTTATACAAATAGTGGTTAAGCTTATTGCAACCTTTCTTTGATACCAATTATTGGAATTGGTGTGATCCCAAGAGGGGGTCAATTGAATTTTAAAAATATTTTGACTAATTTAAGCATTTGGCCGATTCACTACAAATCATATCTCATTTAGTATAATAGTGTGTATGAAAAATGATAAATTCATACGCTCAAACATACACGTGAAGCATATCTCATTTAAATAAAAGTGTGCATGCAAATAATTAATAGAATTATGAATAAAAAAACATACACATATGAAAATTTAAAATAGAGTAATTAAATAAGAGAGAGAGAGAGAGAGCAACACACAATATTTGTTATCAAGGTTCGGCCAAACTAGCCTACGTCCCCACCTTGGGCATACCCTGAAGGATTCCACTATCCCTACTCACTTAAATAGGTGGAGTAGAAGTCGTTTACTTCCTCTCCTTATGGGGCGAGGAAAACCCCAACTCAATTATAAGGTTGAGCCCAACTTGTCTCACTTACGGGGCTGAAACTTTCCAGTTCAATTTTCAGGCTGAACCCAATCAATTTTACTTACAGGGCTAAGACTCCCTAGTTCAATTCCGGGCTGAACCCCAACGATACATAAAAAAATATTTTTGTACATAATAATGCTTCTGAAAATACAAGTAAAGATGTACACGTTTAAGTTCATAAAATGCATACTATAATATGATATGATTTATGCTCAGTAGAGAAAGGGTGTAAAAAAATATTTCAATCTTTGGTGAAAGACATATATGATAAAATGCATCAAAGAATTGAACCCTAATAAAATACTTCTTCAAAAAATTATTTTTAGTACTAAGTAGGAGAGCCTAGGGTTTGCTTTTCAAATAGTTTTTGCACAAATAAAATTTATATGAAAAATGAGTATTATGTTCTCCAACAAAAATTTTTGAAAATAAAAAAATATTTGGAGAATCTTAGAGTTAAGCTTAAAGATATTTTTTCAATGAATACAAAACAAATGCCCAGACAAAATACGTTCCTTAAAAAAATAATTCAAAGAATGTAACAAAAAGAATTGGGGGAACTTTGATTGAGTAAAAAATTTGAGAGAAAAAGTTTGCTAATCAAAGTTGCTAATCTGGAGTAACGAAGTGGTATTTATAGATTTTCTGAAAAATATGACAGTTGGGGATATACTCAGTATTTTGGAAAAGTTTAATTAAAAAATTAATGACGTTTTAGCCCTTAAAAAATTTTCAACCCAAAAGGTTCAGTCAACCATATTAAAGGTTCGGTCGATCATATCACTGAGTTCAATCGACCGTGGATAATTTGAACTGCAAGTTCGGTCGACCAAGTAGTTAGGGTGTCAGACATGTGTTGGTTCAGTCAACCGAGAAAGATACGTTCAAAACAGAACGGTTGATCGAACGAAGTCAAAATGTTGACTTCCAAATAGTTCAGTTGACCGTGGCATTTACACTGCCAAGGGTTTGGACAACCGAGACAGTCAAACTTTGACTCAGTGCTAATTCTGTTGACCAAGTTGATTTGTACTAAAGGGTTCAGTTGACCGAGGTTTTTGAATTAAGCCTAAAAACCCAACGTCAATTGACCGAAAAGCTATGTTGGCCTAACAAGGCTTATGAATCTTATTTTGATGATAACAAATCAAGGTAATTTGATATGTTTCCAAATTGAAATGTTTCAGAAATCAAAACTTAGATAGCTCAATGGAAATATGCAAACAAGTAGCTCAAGCAAAAAGGATGTTAAAGCTTAAAGATTGGCAAAAAGAATGGAAGCTTGAAGTTTGAAAGATTATGGAAGCTCAAAGTATGTTTAAGGCTAAAAGAAAGGACTCAAAGCAAGGACATGCATGAAGACTCCAAGAGCTAAAAGATTTAGAGTATTAAGAAAATTTTTATGTAAGTACTTCAACTAAAACCCAATATAAAAATGATTGAAGCTCATTAGGACAAGTTAAAATCTAAGAAACCATTTTTATAAGACCTTGAAATATGTTTTCTAAAGTTATAAATTATAAAGGTCTAATATATAAAAAGGTTTTCAAAGTCAAAATTCTTAAAAAAAAAAAAAAGTTTTTGAATGCTCAGGTGCCCGCCTAGATCTTCTAGGCAACTGCCCATTTTGTGTTTTTTTAAGAACTGACAAACAAAAAGGTGTCAGGCGCTTGCCTGGTCATCCCAGGCATCTGCCTTGTCGTGCCAAGTGACTGCCACTCGAACAGTATTTTAAAATACAAACGGGAATTATTTTTAAATTGGTTTCTTGGGCTCCAATTCTTTTACAAACTTACGAACACTCCAAGTAAACTTGGGGACAAGGATTTAACTTTTTAAACTCTATAAATAGCCCCCAAGATATGGATTTTAAGCACCAAGAAATACTTACAGCAATCAAAGAACTCCTAAGTGCTCTCAATTCACTAAAGCTCTCTTGCTAACATCTTGCTGCACATTCAATTAAGTTTTTGCTGATTCTCACACTGAAATTGTGTTTTCAAAGTCTGAATCTTTCAATCAAAGGAAGATTAATTCTTTCATTGAGCTTCAATTACTTTATATTGAATTTACATTGAAGTATATTGTGCTGATTGTTGTACTAACCTACTCTATCTGAGAGTGTCTCTTGTACACAAGTTTTCTTCTCTTATTTCTTGTCTTGTAGATGATTCAAGGCTATTGGACCGTTGTTATCAAGTGTAGGGTTTTGCTTGGAGAGGTATCTCCACCTGTAAAAGAGGGAATTGTAATCAGTTTGCTTTGCCCGAAAAGGAGTGTCTAGTGGAACTCTTTGGTGGTATTGGCCAAAGGCGAGGATGTAGGCTGGGGATAAGTTGAATCTCGTAAAAATCTCGGTATTCTTCTTACCCTACTCTTTTAATTTCAGCACTTTATATATTATTGTGTATGCTAAGTACAGGTTGCTGCAAATAAAACCGAGATTAAGAAGGAAGACTCTTAATAAAAAGAAAGTACGTTTTGATTAACCTTTTTTGGAAACCCATAAGGGGGTACATTGGTTAATTGTTTGCGAAAATCTTAATTAGGAGAGCGCAATTATATCTATTCAAAATAAGGCTTGCAATTACTCACAAGGCTGCTTACAAAGCAAAAATTTGCAAAAGCTGAAAATCCATAAATGTTCCAAAATTGTGGTTAATTGAGTATTCTTGATTGGTTATTTTGAGTTATAAATTAATTGATTGTTCTTTTAAGTTTTACTAAATTTTGGTGTGTTTAGTATTGGTTGTGATTTGATTGAATCATTAAAGCTTTGCTGTGTGTATTGAACAAGTAATTCAAAAAAAATCCATAAAAGGAACTAAAATTTTAATAACCCAATTCACCCTCCTCTTGAGATAACTACTTCACTTTCAAATGGTATCAGAGTCAAGTTATAGCAAATCTTAATTAGAAGTTATAAATATCTAGATGGCACACATAGGAGTAGCTCCCTTTGGAGAGAGTCAATCCTCTACTAGACCACCCATCTTTTGTGGACTTAACTACATATTTTGGAAACAACTTATAAGAATTTATCTTCAAACAATGGATTGGAAGACATGGAAGGTTGTCACACATGGTGACTTAATCCTTACTAAACTAGTGGATAGAAAAGAGGTACCTAAGGATGAAAAAGAGATGAATGAATTAGATCATAAAATGATGCAAGTGAACTCAAGTGCAATTAATGCATTGTAATGTGCCTTTGACATAAATGAATTTAATAGGGTCATGACTTGCAAAATGGCCAAGAAAATATGGGACAAACTTTAAGTAACTTATGAGGGAACCATTAATGTAAGAGACAATAGAATAGATATGCTCACTAGCGAATATGAAGCCTTTAAGATGAACCCAGATGAAACCATCACTAGTATGCACACTAGGTTTACTCACATCATAAATTTCCTAAAAGCTTTAGGAAAAACATATTCAACTTATGAAATGATTCGCAAAATTCTAAGAGGACTTCCAAACGTTTAGGAACCTAAAGCCACAACCATAATGGAAGGTAGAATCCTTAAAACAACCTCACTAGATGAACTCATAGGATCACTTCTAACCTATGAAATGACTATGAAAGAAAGAAACACTGAAAATAAAAATAAAAAATTCATAGCTCTCAAAGCCTCAAAAGAATGTTCGAGTGAAGAAGAAAATGAATCCATTGAATTAGATGATGAAGAATTAGCTTTTATAACTAAAAGATTTGGAAAATTCTTCAAAAGAAATAAAAATTCACTAGAAAATTCAGAGGGTTAAAAACTGAAAAAGGTGAAAATAGTGAAAAGGAAAACAAGAACAAGAATGATCCACCTACTTGTTACCATTGCAAAAAGGTTGGACACATCAAGTTGGACTGCCCTCAGCTCAAGAAAGAGAAGAAGAAGAAGAAGCCCGCAATGAAAGCAACATGGGATGACCAAGTTCAAGTGAATCAGAAAGCGAATCTAGTGAGAAAAAGATGGCAAACATGAGCTTCATGACACACAACGAAGAGGTAAACTCGTACTACTCCTCCTTGGAAGATTCTAGTGATGAATCATGTAATGATTCATGTGAGAGTACTTCAAGCTTAATTGTTTTCTCTTCAAAATAAGTTTATTAAAGCATAAAAAAGGAACGTAACCTTGAAACAACAAAATGAATCACTTAAAAATAAGCTTGAATCCTCAAAATATGTTGAAAAAGAAAAATACTCACAAATTGATGAGCTTAAAAAGAAAATTAATGACATGTCTCAAGAATTAGTGAAGTCTCAAGTGAATGAAAATGGCAAGAAAGACTTAGAAATAAATGAACTTAAAAACTCAATTCAGGATAAAGAAAAAATTATTTACTACTTTACTAGAGATAAAGAAAACTTTGAAAAAATGGTAGGACAACAAAGGATGGCTAACAATAGAGAAGGAATTGGTTATAATAGAATACCAAACAAAAGAAAGAAAAATTTATTCATGGGATACTTTGTAAAACAAGCTAAACACTATGCAAGTGCTTCATCCACAAACATACATGAACATAATACTTGCTACATGTGCAAAGATAAAGGACATATAATGTTTAATTGTCCACTTAAGAAATAATATGTAAAAGTAAAGAATGAATGGAAGATAAACACTAAAACTAGACAAGTCTTAAAAAGAATTACGAAAGTTTGGGTCCCAAAAGTAACAACTTAAGTACTTGTAAGTATGCTTTAGGTCCACTCCATTAAAAGAAAAATGATACTTTGACAGCGAATGTTCAAGACATATGACGGGAGAAAGATCAAATTTCATCACCCTCACCCAAAAAGATGGAGGATATGTAACCTTTGGTGACAATGCAAAAAGCAAAATTGTCAGAATTGGTAAAATAGGTAAAGATTTCTCACTCACCATTGATGATGTTTTGCTAGTTGTGGTCTAAAGCACAATCTTTTAAGTATTAGTCAACTCGGTGACAAAGGGTTTGACATAATCTTTAAAAAGGACAAATGCATAATACAAAATCCTAAGAAACAAGAAATTCTATTCACAACACATAGAATGAATAATATGTGTTGCATAGATCTTAATAACATAATTTCTCAAGATGTAACGTGCTTGGCTACCATAAGTGAAAATAGTTGGCTTTGACATAGAAGATTAGGACATACTAGCATTGACCTTCTATCTAAACTTTCTAAGAAGAATTTAGTAAAGGGCTTACCTAATACTAAGTTTATCAAAGATAAAAATTTGTGATGTTTGCCAACTAGGAAAACAAATCAAGACAAACTTTAAAAAGAAGAAATACATATCAACTAGTAGACCCTTAGAACTCATACACTTGGATTTATTTGGGTCTACTAGAACTCAAAGTTTAGGAGGAAAATAATTTGCATTCGTGATTGTTGATGACTACTCTAGATACACACGGGTATTATTTTTAGCTAACAAAGATGAAACTTGTAACATGCTAATAACTCTATGCAAGAAATTTCAAAATGAGAAAGGTTATAATGTTTCAAACATAAGAAGCGACCAAGAAAAAGAATTTAAAAATAAAGATGTTGAAAAATTTTGTAATGATCATGGAATAAGTCATAACTTCTCAGCCCCTAAAACTCCAGAACAAAATGGAGATGTTGAGAAGAAAAATAGAACCCTTCAAGAAATGGCAAGAACCATGCTAAATTAAAATAATTTACCTAAGTATTTTTGGGCTGAAACTGTAAATACAACTTGTTATGTAATAAATAGGGTTTCCATAAGATCAAGCCTAAACAAAACACCTTATGAATTGTGGAAAGGAAGAAGGTCTAACATAGCTTACTTCCATGTTTTTGGATGCAAGTGTTTTGTTCTTAATAATAAAGACGACTTATGAAAATTTGATGCTAAATTGGATGAAGGAATTTTCCTAGGATATGCTACAAATAGTAAGACTTATAGGATCTATAACAAAAGAACACTAACCATCATTGAATCAATACATGTAAACTTTGATGAATCAAACCCTCTTACAAAAGAAATCAAGAACGAAGAAAAGGATGATACTTCACAAAAAGAGGATAATCTAGAAATCAAGGAAAAAAAAGAAGAAAATAATGAAGAAACCTCAAAAGATAATTCTATTGAAAATCTTGAATTACCAAGAGAATGGAAATATGTAAGAAATCACCCTCAAGATCAAATTGTAGGAGAACCATCTAGAGGAGTAACCACTAGATCTTCATTAAAGAATCTATGTAACCACTATGCTTTCCTATCTCAAGATGAACCTAAAAATGTTGAAGAAACCCTTAAAGATGACTCTTGGATAACTGCAATACAAAAGGAGTTAAATCAATTTGAAAAAAGTAAAGTATGACAATTAGTACCCAAACCTGAAAATTATTCAATTATTGGAACTAAATGGGTATTTAGAAACAAAAAGAATGAAAATGGTATAGTTGTTAGAAGCAAAACTAGACTTGTAGCTAAAGGGTATAACCAAGAAGAAGGGATAGATTATGATGAAACTTTTACCCCCGTAGCTAGAAAGGAAGCTATAAGAATGCTATTAGCTTATGCATCTCACAAAAAATTTAAATTATACCAAATGGATGTTAAAAGTGCTTTCTTAAATGGTTATACTAATGAAGAGGTATATTTTGAACAACCCCCCGAATTCAAAGATATAAAAAGTCATGATTATGTGTTTAAACTAACTAAGACTTTATATGAGTTGAAACAAGTCCCTAGGGCTTGGTGTAACAACCCGAAATTTTGTGCAGGATTTCGTCAACAAATATAGGGGATTCGTTGACGAGTGCATAAGGAAATTCATCGACGAATACAGGGCCTCGTCAACGAGAAAATACAGAGAGGGGTTTTGGGGTAGCCCGAATTTCGTTGACGAATACAGGGTTTCGTCGACAAATTTACTGAAGGATTCGTCGATGAAGTGACGTGTCTCATCGACGAATCTGGCCCTATAAATAGCTAAAACTCAGATTTTATCCATTTACTAGTGATCCTCTCTCTCTCTCTCTCTACGACTCTCTCTCACTTCTCTCTTCGTTTTCGGGCCTGTTTCTCACTGGATTGAAGATCTGAGGCTACCACGATGCTCCTGGCGAAGTTCTTTGCAAGTCCGCCGAAGTTGATCATTGAAAAAGTTGAGTTGGAATTCATCCCAAATTTAGGGTAAGGCATTTTAATCCATTTTTGGTCTTATAGTAGTTATAAGAAATGTTGTAGGTAAGAAAATACTGATGTTTTGTTTTGGGGTATTGTGTTTTCAAGATGTTGAGTTAGGAACCCTACGGGTATAGAACTAGAGTTTTATAGAAGTTTTTTAGAGTTAAGGTAAGGGAAATATGTTATGCTAGGAGTTTTAAAAAGTTAACAGAGATTTCATAGACATATATTCAAACTAGTTTATTATACAGTTTTTACAAAATCTGAGTTTAAATACTTGTGTGGCCTGAGTAGATTTTCATGCGATGAAGAAATTTATATAGCTTTTCATAATGTATTATACCATACTGAATACACAGTTATTGACAGTATATACAGTTTATATAGTTTTTCCAGTGTATGAGATTACATAGAATATACATATATAGATTTTTATTCACAGAGAGTATACAGAGAAATGTACATGCATATATAACTTTTATATGAATAGTTTCATGAAACAGATATATACATATATATATTTACATGTATACAGTTACTGAGATCAGTATTTATATTACAACTTTATACAAAACAATATATACAGAATTATAGCATGTCATGTTTCCTATTACCATAACATACAGAGTATACAGATAGAGATACAGACAGATATATAGAGGTAGCATTAAGATGCTACAGATACAGTATACAGAGATTACAGTATATACAGTACAGAAAGATAGAGTTATGGTAATTTTGGAAACATGATGAAAATAGTAAAAGAATATATATATATATATATATGTATATATGTATATAGTATCAGATTCCTGTGGGAAGATTACAGACAGATACAGTACATATGTAGATTACAGAGCACGATACCGTTGCTATATATAGTTAGAGTGCAACCATATATCTCAGATAGTGTGTGGGTACCGTTAGCCGTGCTCAGAGAGTATGCAGCTCCCCAATTCACTAAGTGGAGAGGGCCGATTTGATGAGGTAGTAGCCAGTCCCGAGCCTAGGAGAGGATGCAGTTTGGCCGGGCTGAGTTAGTGTAGAGTATATTGACTTATTTGGAGGGCCGACCAGATGAAGTCCCGCCTACGGGCTGCACAACCCTGTCATGAGAGGTCAAATCATGACGTACAGAGTCCTAGGGATAAAGCACAGTTATGTATATATATACAGTTTTACGGTATATGATGGGTATAGTATGATATTATCAGTATGAAAAGTAGAAAATACAGACGATACATTATATTTTAAATTGAGAAAGAAAGATATGCTTTATAGATTATTTATTGTATTACAGTTCAGTTGTTATTTAAAAAGTATTCTTAACTTAGTTGCCACACACTAGTAATAGCATATTTCCACTTACTGAGCGTCGACTCACCCCATTAATTTAACATTTTTCAGATGAGCTAGTTAGGCGAGCAGATCAGGCTCGCGGATAGAGAGTATTTGAGTCACCCTGGTTATAGGGTGAGTTTTTGATAGAGTTGGGTATATTTTTGAGTAGATGATGTTGGAAGGGTATTTTTGTATAGCTATGATCTGTTTATACTGGATTCTGGTATTGTATATACATGTACATGTGGCTATGTAATGTACGTTCCCGCTGCTTAGGTATGGATGAAGATACATATATATATATATATATATAAATGGTAAGAATTTTGAGGACGTTACATTTTGGTATTAGAGCCTAGGTTGCTAGATTCTGTAGACTCTAGAGTGCAGCGGAAAACAATACCAGAATATAGAAAAAAGATTTAAGGATTTATTTTGTGAACTGGATACAGGATTTTGTGGTAGTTTCTGTGTTTTTCTGAGGTGACGATTTGAGGAAAACCATAGTAAACTGTCAGCGAGTCATGAGTTTGGGTTGCAGGAGTGGATTTTGGGGCTAGAAACATGAGGGATAGTTCATAGAGAGTTTGGAGTTTCAGTTAAGTAAGCTGGGTCTATAGGAAAATAGATTTATGAAACGGCGTTCTATGTGTTTACAGGATGGACCTAGGAGGCAATAGCACTCACGCTAGTGGAGATGATGGAGCGGGTCCTTCCAGCGCAGTAGGTGGGGATTCAAATGTTGTGCTACGCAGTGTAGCTCAGCAAGTTATGGCTGAGATAGCACGGAGTTCTAGAGAGCAGGGATGTACCATAGAGAAATTTATGAAGATGAATCCACCAGCTTTTTCTAGAGCGACTGATCATGCAATTGCGGAGAACTGCGTGTAGGAGGTAGAGAAGATTCTGCAAGTACTTAATTGCACCGATGAGCAGAGAGTTTTATATGCTACGTATAGGCTGGCAGGGGAGGCTGAGAGATGGTGGGCAGCCACTAGGTTGTTGGAGGAGCAGAGGACTATACTAATGTAGATGACCTGGGCCCGATTTAGGGATATGTTCTTTGATAGATATTATTCTGCTTCAGTTAGAGATGCTCGAGTACAGGAGTTCCTGAGTCTGTCCCAGGAGTCGTTGACTATCCCATAGTATGCAGCAAGATTTATTGAGCTCTCTCGTTTCTGTCCTTATGTTGTCCCCGATGAAGCAAAGAAGGCTAGAATGTTTGAGAGAAACTTTAGGCGTGATATTTACCGGCAGGTGATAGTACTGAGGATCCAGGATTTCTCAGAGTTGGTTGACTGGGCCACTATAGCTGAGGAGAGTCTATCTAGAGAGACGGAGACACAGAGTTAGAAGAGAATTGCGCCCTCAAGTTTTCAAGCAGGTCCCAGCCGAGGCCCTTGGAGAGGAGGTAGATTTGGCGGAGGTCAGAGACAGATGGTAGAGCATGGTAGATTTCAGGGCAGTCAGCCTCCCGCCATTTGTAGTAGATGTGGACGAAGACACCCAGGTGAATGTTGATTTGGGGAGAATGTTTGCTACCTTTGTGAGAGACCCGGTCATATGGCTCGATCATGTTAGATGCCGTCGAATTATGCACAGGCTCCCAGACCATTTCGACGTGGATATCAGACGCCCAGCGGTGGTCAGCAGAGGAACACTGCGCGGACGAGGGTCTATGCGTTGACACCAGGAGACGTGGTCACAGGTACTCTTACTGATTTACCATATAGAATGGTTGTTTTGTTTAATACTGGTGCCACCCACTCTTTTATATCGACGGGGTATGTGAAAATAGCTGGAATAGAGACACAACCATTAGATATAGAATTGTCTGTGGGTATGCCGATGGGATTTGTGATTAGATGCATGAGGGTACTTCAGAATTTTCTAGTAAGTATCCAGGAGAGTACTTTTAGCCGATCTTGTGGTCTTGGATATGTAGGGATTTGATGTGATACTAGGTATGGATTGGTTAGCTATTTATCACGCTAGTATTGATTGTCATTTGAAGGAAGTAATTTTTAGACCCCCGGGTGAGCCAGAATTTAGATTTACGAGTTCACACGTGTGTGCCTCACCACAGCTGGTGTCAGCTATTCAGGTGAGGAGACTGTTATAGGAGGGTTGCTAGGGGTATGTCCCATACATAAAAGAATTTCTAAAAGAAGTATTGAGACAAGCTGACATACCAGTAGTGAGGGATTTCCTAGATGTATTTCCAGAAAAATTGCCTGGTTTGCAACCAGATCATGAGGTTGAGTTTACAATAGATTTGTTGCCGGGATCTGCACCAGTATCTAAAGCACCGTACTATATGACACCGGTTGAGTTGAAATAACTAAAAAATCAGCTACAGGAATTGCTGGACAAAGGTTTCATCAGACCCAGTGTGTCACCTTGGGATGCGCTAGTTTTGTTTGTGAAAAAGAAAGAACCGTGAGATTGTGCATTGATTATGGGGAGATAAACAAACTGATAGTCAAGAATAAATATCCTCTCCCTAGGATCGATGATTTATTTGATCAACTTCAGGGGACCCAGGTTTACTCTAAAATTGACCTGCGGTTGGGTTACCATAAGATGAAAGTTAAAGCAGAAGACATTTTGAATACCGCATTTCGTACCAGGTATGGGCATTACGAGTTTTTAGTGATGCCATTTGGGTTGACTAATGCACCAGCTGTTTTCATGGATTTGATGAATTGGGTGTTCCACCAGTATTTGGACCAGTTTGTGGTTGTGTTTTTTGATGATATACTGGTCTACTCAAGGAGTTTTGTGGAGCACGAGCATCATTTGAGGCTAGTATTGCATCTATTAAGGGAAAGGAAATTATATGCAAAATTCAAGAAATGTGAATTCTAGTTAAGGCAGGTTACTTTTCTCGGGCATGTGATCTCAGAAGCAGGAGTATCAGTTGATCCGAGTAAAATAGAAGTAGTGGTGAGTTGGGAAAGGCCGAGAAATGTTCAGGAAGTCAGGAGTTTTCTGGGGTTAGCAGGTTATTACTGGCGTTTTGTGGATGGTTTCTACAGGCTATCAGGTACATTAACACGACTTACGAGGAAAAATGTAAAATTTAAATGGACTGATGACTGTGAGTAGAGTTTTCAAGAGTTAAAGCAGCGGTTAGTTTCAGCTCCAGTATTGGCTATTCCATCAGGCGAGGACGGTTTTGTGATATACAGTGATGCCTCTTTGAAGGGTTTTGGATGCGTGTTGATGCAGCACGACAGGGTCAAAGCTTATGCGTTCAGACAGCTTAAAGAATATGAGAAGAATTATCCTGTCCATGATTTAGAGCTTGCTGCAATGGTGTATCCTCTCAAGATTTGGAGGCATTATTTATATGGTGGGAAGTGTGAGATTTTCACGGATCATAAGAGTTTAAAATATCTCTTTACTCAGAAAGAATTGAATATGAGGCAAAGAAGGTGGCTAGAACTTATTAAAGATTATGATTACACGATTAGTTACCACCCAAGAAAAGCAAATGTAGTGGCAGATGCTCTGAGCAGGAAATCAGGGGGATCTGTACTAGCAGTTATGGAGATTCAGCACTCAATTCTGGTGGATTTGGAGAGGCTTAGTATAGAATTGGTGGAGGAGAGTCCTCAGGCATTATTGCCAACCTAGTGGTTTAGCCTACACTTTACGAGAGGATTAAAGCAGCTCAAGGTGATGATGCAGATTTGGCAGCGGTGATGGCTAGAGTACGTGATGGTCAGGGCAAGGAGTTCAACATATCAGATGATGGAACTCTACGATTTCGTACTAGACTATGTGTTCTTGCGGATACTGAGATCAGGAGAACTATACTGGAGGAGGCTCACAGATCCCTATACACGATCCACCCCGACAGTACTAAAATGTACAAGGACTTGCGAGAGTATTTCTGGTGGAGTGGAATGAAGAGGGAGATAGCTAAATTCGTTCAGCAATGCTTGACATGTCAGCAGGTTAAAGCTGAGCACCAGAGACCAGAAAAACAGTTGCAGCCATTGTTTATTCCAGAGTGGAAGTGGGACCACGTTACTATGGATTTTTTTATGGGGTTACCATTAGTGCGGCAGGGATTGAATGCAATTTGGGTAGTTGTTGATCATTTGACGAAGACTGCCCATTTTATCCCTATTAAAATCTATCATTCCACGGACAGATTGGCAGAGATATATGTTCAGGAGATAGTTGGTGTTCATGGAGTACCAGTATCCATAGTCTCGAACCGAGATCCTCGGTTTACATCACGATTCTGGAAAAGTTTTCAAGGGGCTATGGGTACGTAGTTAGCATTTAGTACAACTTTTCATCCCAAGACAGATGGCCAGACTGAGAGGACAATTCAGACCTTACAAGATATGCTTCGTGAGTGCGTACTAGATTTTGGGGGTAGCTGGACTTAGTTTCTACCACTAGTTGAATTTGCCTATAATAATAGCTACTAGTCTAGTATCGGTATGGCTCCATACTAGGCATTATATGGCAAGAGATGTCATTCTCCTCTTTTTTGGGATGAAGTAGGTGAAAGACGAGTTTCGGGTTCCGAGATAATACAGCAGGCGTCCGACAATGTCCGATTAATTAGAGAAAGAATCAATGCAGTACAAAGTCGGTAGAAAAGTTATGCAAACACTCGCTGCCGAGAATTAGAATTTGATGTGGGAGATCGAGTATTTTTGAAGATAGCTCCTCTAAAAGGAGTTATAAGGTTTGGGAAGAAGGGCAAGTTAAGCCCTAGGTATATTGGCCCTTTTGAGATACTTGAGAGAATAGGCTCAGTTGCCTATAGGTTAACTTTGCCACCAGCTTTGGCTCGTATTCATGACGTGTTTCATGTTACCATGTTAAGGAAATACGTCCCAAACTCATCCCACATCATCAGCTATGTAGAGATAGAGCTTAAGGATTCGTTGGCATATGAAGAAGTACCAGTACAAATTTTGGACAGGAAGGATCAGACTTTACGTACTAAATAAATATAGTTAGTTAAAGTTTTGTGAAGCAATCATGCTATAGAAGAAGCTTCTTGGGAGCTCGAGAAGCAAATTAGACAGAGATACCCATAGTTGTTCCTAGAGGTATAGATGTACTCAGGTAAAGTATAATAGTTAGATAGGTTTCTTTTGCAGGTACATGTATTGATTTTAGTTAGTAGATGGTTTTGGTTTTATATGTGTATTTTTCCTAGAACGTAAATGTAACCATGGTATTCCTCCGTCACAAGTGAGGACAGGAAATAAAATAAGTAGACCCTTTTTCCTTCTACGAAATGGAGTGTATAGATGGGAATACATACAGTAAATTTCGAGGATGAAATTTTATAAGGAGGGGAGAATGTAACAACCCGAAATTTTGTGCAAGATTTCGTCGACGAATATAGGGGATTCGTCGACGAGTGCATAAGGAAATTCGTAGACGAATACAGGGCCCCGTCGACGAGAAAATACTAAAAGGGGTTCTGGGGTAGCCTGAATTTCGTCGACGAATACAGGGTTTTGTCGACGAATTTACTGAAGGATTCATTGACGAATCTGGCCTTATAAATAGCTAAAACTCATATTTTTATCCATTTACCAATGATCCTCTCTCTCTCTCTCTCTCTCTCTCTATGACTCTCTCTCACTTCTTTCTTCATTACCAGGCCTGTTTCTCGCCGGATCGAAGATTTGAGGCTACCACGACGCTCCTGGCGAAGTTCTTTCCAAGTTTGCCGGAGCTGATCGTTGGAAAAGTTGAGTTGGAATTCATCTAAAATTCAGGGTAAGGTCTTTTAGTCCATTTTTGGTCTTATGACAGTTATAAGAAATGTTGTAGGTAAGAAAATACTGATGTTTTGTTCTGGGGTATTGTGTTTTCAGGATGTTGAGGTAGGAATCCTACGGGTATAGAGCCAGAATTTTATAGGGGCTTTTCAAAGTTAAGGTAAGGGAAATATGCTATGCTAGGAGTTTTAATAAAGTTAACAGAGATTTCATAGACATATATTCATACTAGTTTATTATATAGTTTTTACAGAATCTGAGTTTAAATGCTTGTGTGGCCTGAGTAGATTTTCATGCCATGAAGAAATTTATATAGCTTTTCATAATGTATCATATTATACTGAATACATAGTTATTGACAGTATATACAATTTATATATATTTTTTTCAGTATATGCGATTGCACAGAATATACAGATATAGATTTTTATTCACAGAGAGTATACAGAGAAATGTACATCCATATACAGCTTTTATATAAATAGTTTCATAAAACAGATATATACATATATACATTTACATGTATACAGTTACTCAGATCAGTATTTATATTACAACTTTATACAGAACAGTATATACAGAGTTATAGCATGTCATGTTTCCTATTACCATAACATACAGAGTATACAGACAGAATTTATAGATAGAGATACAGACAGATATATAGAGGTAGCATCAAGATGCTACAGATACAGTATACAGAGATTACAGTATAGAAAGATAAAGTTATGGTAATTTTGGAAACATGATGAAAATAGTAAAATAATATATATGTATATATGTATATAGTATCAGATCCCTGTGGGAAGATTATAGATAGATACAGTACATATATAGATTACAGAGCACGGTACCGTTGCTATATACAGATAGAGTGCAACCACATATCTCAGAGAGTGTGTGGGTACCGTCAGCCGTGCTTGGAGAGTATGCAGCTCCCTAGTTCACTGGGTGGAGGGAGCCGGTTTGATGAGGTAGTAGCTAGTCCCGAGCTTAGGAGAGGATGTAGTTTGGCCGGGCTGAGGTAGTGTAGAGTATATTGACTTATCTGGAGGGCCAACCAGATGAAGTCCCGCCTACGGGCTGCACAACCCTGTCATGAGGAGTCAAATCATGACGTACAAAGTCCCAGGGATAAAGCACAGTTATGTCTATGTATACAGTTTTACGGTATATGATGGGTATAGTATGATATTGTCAGTATGAAAAGTAGAAAATACAGACGATACATTGTATTTTAAATTAAGAAAGAAAGATATGCTTTACAAATTATTTATTGCATTACAGTTCAGTTGTTATTTAAAAAGTATTCTTAACTTAGTTGCCACACACTAGTAATAGCATATTTTCACTTACTGAGTGTCGACTCACCCCATTAATTTAACATTTTTCAGGTGAGCCAGTTAGGCGAGCAGATTAGGCTCGCGGATAGAGAGTATTTGAGTCACCCTGGTTATAGGGTGAGTTTTTGACAGAGTTGGGTATATTTTTGAGTAGATGATGTTGGAAGGGTATTTTTGTATAGCTATGGTTTGTTTATACTGGATTCTGGTGTTGTAAATACATGTACATATGGCTATGTAATTTATGTTCCCGCTGCTTAGGTATGGATGAAGATACATAGATATATATATATATATATATATATATATATATATATAAAATGGTAAGAATTTTGAGGACGTTACACTTGGTATGAAAGACTTAGTGGATTTTTAATAGAGAAGGGGTTTTCAAGAGGAAAAGTTGATAGTACCTTGTTCATAAAAACTAAGAAAGATGATATGTTATTAATTCAAATCTATGTAGATGATATAATATTTGGTGCTACTAATGAAAATCTATGTAAATAATTTATAAAATATATGCAAGAAGAATTTGAAATGAGTATGATGAGGGAATTAAACTATTTTCTTGGACTACAAATCAAACAAGCAAAGAATGAGACTTTTATAAGTCAATCAAAATGCATAATGGATATGATTAAAAAATTCGATATGGAAAATAGTAAACCCATAGGAACCCCTATGAACACTTCCATTAGCCTTGATAAATATGAGAAAGGAAAATCGATAGATATGAAGTATTATAGAGGAATGATTGGAAGTTTACTATATCTAACAGCCAGTAGGCCCGATATAATGTTTAGTGTGTGTATGTGTGCGCGCTTTCAATCAGCACCCAAAGAATCACACCAAATAGCTGTTAAGAGAATTTTGAGATACTTGATAGGCACTATGGAGTTAGGTCTTTGGTATCTTAAGAACACCGGATTTGAAATGATTAGCTACTCGAGTGCGGACTATGCTGAATGTAAAATAAATAGAAAAAGCACTAGTGACACTTGTCACTTTCTAGGACACTCACTAGTCTCTTGGTTTTCTAAAAAGAAAAATTTTGTAGCCTTATCCACAGCTGAAAAAGAATACGTTGCTGCTAGAAGTTGTTGCGCGCAAACATTATACATGAAACAACAACTAAAAGACTATAACTTAGAATATAAAGCAATCCTAAATAAGTGTGATAATACAAGTGCTATAAATATATCAAAAAATTCAGTATCTCACTCAAGAACAAAACACATTGACATTAAACATCATTTCTTAAGAGATCGCGTACAAAAAGAAGAGATAACCCTTGAGTTCGTTAATACAAATGATCTATTAGCAGATATTTTCATAAAACCACTTTCAGAGGATCAGTTTGTATTTATTAGATGTGAATTAGGGTTGCTACACATTTGAGAAGTTGTTTAGAAAAGAAAATTAAGAAAAGCCTGCTTGCCAGGTGATTGCTACTTGAAGGTCAGGCGCCTGCTAGTCTATTGCCTAAGGAAAATAGGGCCATCAGATGCTTGACTCCTCAAGTGGCAGGCGCCTGACTCGCAGCGCGTGGCTCCTTTGAAACATGAAAATCCCTCATTTTAACTTCCACCAGTCGCCTGACATTGCTCCTTATCTCTCAAAAACACCTTCTCCTTCTTCAATCACCCTCCTTCCGCCAAGATTTCTTCAAATCCTTGCTAATCAAATCAAAATCCTACATTCTCTACATTAGGGTTGCGGTTTTCATTTTTCATCAATAACAAATCATGCCATAAACCAAAACAATTGAGAACAATGCCTCCTCCTCCTCTCAACGTGTCGACAATGATGAAGTTGAGAAGTGGCTTACCACCTCTCAAGCCAAGACACTCTACTGAAATCAAATCCAATCGTTGGATCCAATCCTCGGTAAAGTTCTTGATGTTTCATTTTTCAATTCCAATTTTTTGGAAATTATATAAATTTTTTAAAGATATTGGATGGGAGAAGTTCATCATGTACAAAGAAAATGGAAATTATCCAAATTTGGTTAATATATTTTATGCAAATATGGAGAAACAAGAAGTTGGTTTTACAACGGACCTTTTAGGGCAAACCATACACCTCACACCGTTATCAATTAGGAAAATTCTCCGTGTCAAGTTGGGAGACTTTGAATGTAAACCCGTAGAAAAATAGTGGATTATGGAACAAAGGTTTACTCCACAGGAATTCCTACCCCTTGTTATAACCGACTGACACCTGAAGGGCAGGCGCCTGCCAGGCTACTGCCTGATGAAAATAGGATCATCAGGCGCCTGACTCCTCGAGTGGCAGGTGCTTGACTCGCGGTGGGTGGCTCTTTTAAAATACGAACACACCTCATTTTTTTTAGCCTCCAGTCATCTGACTCTGTTCCATCTCTCCCCTAAACTCTATCTCCTTCCATAAATCAACCTCCTTCCTTCACAATCTCATCAAATCCTTGGAAATCAAATCCAACCCTACACTCTCCACCTTCAAAAACACATTAGGGTTTCAGTTTTCATCTTCAAAAATACCATATCATGCCACAAACCAAAACAATCGGGAACAAGGCCTCCACCTCCTCTTGACGTGTTGACAATGATGAAGTTGAGAAATGGCTTACCACCCCTCAAGCCAAGAGACTCTACCAAAATCAAATCAAATCGTCGGATCCAATCCTCTGTAAAGTTCTTGATGTTTTATTCTTCAATTCAGATTTTCCAGAAATTATATCACTCTTTGAAGATATTGGGTGGGAGAAGTTTATCACGTACCAAGCCAATGGACATTATCTTAACTTGGTTAGGATTTTTTATGCAAATATGGAGAAACAAGAAATTGGATTTTCAACTGACCTTTCAGGGCAAACCATACACCTCACTCTGTTATCACTTGGGAAAATCCTTCATGTCAAGCGTGGAGACTTTGAATGTAAACCCGTAGAAAAACAGTGGATAATGGAATAGGGGTTTACTCCACAAGATTTCCTACCACTTGTTATGACCAACGAATGTGTTTACTTTGTAAATCCCCCGCTTTATAAACAATTGAACCTCCAAGCCTTGATTTTGTATAAACTTATCACTTACAACATCCTATCTCACACTAGATCACATGACCATGTTTATTTTCTTGACTGTTTTGTCATGTGGTGCATTTTGAAAAATAAGAAACTGGACCTACCAAGCCTTATCATAAAATGGATGATCATGAAGGAAGAAGCTCCCCGCATCAATCTTCCTTATGCCGGGATGTTGAACTTAGTATTTGCTTATCATCACATCCTTACACCATCCTTCAACTTTGTTCGAAAGACCCATTATGACATCTTTTTAGCCACTACTCTTAAGTATAAAAAGTACACTCAAGGTTAGTTTCATAGAGGTTGTAGGCACCCGACACCTGAGCCTCCTCCTCAGTTTTCTGAGCAAGCTCCCTCCGTTCCACAGGGTGCAGATACTCCTTCTTGGTTTCTATCGTTTTATACTCATTATCTCAATTTCAGTGAAAGGATGCAATCTGGACTGGATACTCTTCAGGGGGAAGGTTAACATTGTGGAATATCATTACTCTTCCATTACTCATCGTTTGGATAAAATAGAGAAGAACCTGGCCAGCTCCTCAAAAGGTGCAGCACCCATGGACATCAGCTCTGTCCCTTCCAATGGTGCTGCATCTGAAGAAGATTCTGAGGAAAAAGAAGATGATGATGAAGCATCTAAAGAAGATTTTGAAGACACTGTTGATGATGCTACAAATAAAGATGAGGATTGATCTTGGCAATCTTTTGATCTGTTGTTGTTCTAAGATTTTCTTATCTTAGTTTTTTGGTTGTATTGACACTTGGTGCTATGCTTGCACTTTGTGTTTGTATTGATACTTGGTATCTTTCTTTCTTGGCTTGTATCTCCAAAATTTTGATTATACATGTAATGCTCTGGATGGCTATAATAGTTTATATTAAATGCTTTGATATTGGCTATACTTGTTATTTTTCTTTTCCTTTCTGGTTGATGTCAAAATGGGGAAAATGATTGTGAGAGCAAAAGAGAAATAAAGTTAAGAGATATAAGGCTAAGAATAAAAAGTAAAAAATGAATATTATTGATATATCCTTGAATGTATGCTTAAAGAACCTTGCTTGACTATTTTATATAGATGAAGTTTGCAATCTATAATGGAGTATTGAAACTTTATTTCATATGTGCAAATTGTAAGGGGGAGACTTTTAAGGTATCCTCTCTTTTTGCTCCAAATTTGTCATCATCAAAAAGTGAGAGATTGTTGGCCCAACAAAGCTTACGACTCTTATTTTGATGATAACAAATCAAGGCAATTTGATATGTTTCCAAGTTGAAATGTTTCGGGAATCAAAACTTAGATAGTTCAATAGAAATATGCAAACAAATAGCTCAAGAAAAAAGGATATTAAAGCTCAAAGATTGACAAAAAACATGGAAGCTTGAAGTTTGAAAGATTATGGAAGCTTAAAGTATGTTTAAAGTTAAAAGAAAGGATTCAAAGTAAGGACATGCATGAAGACTCCAAGAGTTGAAAGATTTAGAGTATTAAGAAAGTCTTTATGTAAGTAGTTCAAGTAAAACTCAATATAAAAATAATTGAAGCTCTCTAGGACAAGTTAAAATCTAAGAAACCATTTTTATAAGACCTTGAAATATGTTTTCTAAAGTTATAAATTATAAAGGTCTCAAATATAAAAAGGTTTTCAAAGTCAAAATTCTTAAAAAACAAAGTTTTTGAATGCCCAGGCAACTGCCCATTTTGTGTTTTTTTAAGAACTGGCAGATAGAAAGGTGTCAGGCGCCTGATGGTAGCCTGACAGGCATTTGCCTGGTCATCCTAGGTGCCTGCCTATGTTTTGAAAGGTGACTGCCAGTGTTCTGACTTTTGAATTTGAACTGAGATAGGCGCCTGCCTTGTCGTGCCAAGCGGCTGCCACTCGAATAGTATTTTAAAATACAAACAGGAATTATTTTTAAATTGGTTTCTTGAGCTCCAATTCTTTTACAAACTTGACCAACACTCCAAGTAAACTTGGGGAGCAAGGATTTAACATTTTAAACTCTATAAATAGACCCCAAGACATGGATTTTAAACACCAAGAAATACTTACAGCAATCAAAGAACTCCTAAGTGCTCTTAATTCACTAAAGCTCTCTTGCTAACATCTTGCTGCACATTCAACTAAGTTCTTGCTGATTCTCACACCGAAATTGTGCTTTCAAAGTCTGAATCTTTCAATCAAAGGAAGATTAATTCGGTGATATAATTTCATTGAGCTTCAATTACTTTATATTGAATTTACATTTAAGTATATTGTGCTGATTATTGTACTAATCTACTCTGTCTGAGAGTGTCTCTTGTACATAAGTTCTCTTCTCTTGTTTCTTGTCTTATAGACGATTCAGGGCAGTTAGATTGTTGTTATCAATCATAGGGTTTCTCTTGGAGAGGTATCTCTACCTATAAAAGAGGGAATTGTAATTGATTTGCTCCGCTCGGAAAGGAGTGTCTAGTAGAACCCTTTGGTGGTATTGGCCAAAGGCAAGGATTTGGGCTAGGGATAAACCGAACCTCATAAAAATCTCGGTGTTCTTCTTACCCTACTCTTTTAATTTCAGCACTTTATATATTATTGTGTATGCTAAGTACAGGTTGCTGCAAACAAAGATTAAGAAGGAAGATTCTTCATAAAAATAAAGTATGTTTTAATTAACCTTTTGCGGAAACCCACAAGGGAGTACGTTGGTTAATTGTTTGCGAAAATCTTAATTAAGAGAGCGCAATTAAATCCATTCAAAACAGGGCTTGCAATTACTCATAGGGTTCCTTACAAAGCAAAAATTTGCAAAAACTGAAATTCCATAAGTGCCCCAAAATTGTGGTTAATTGAGTATTCTTGATTGGTTATTTTAAGTTATAAATTAGTTGATTGTTTGTTTAAGTTTTACTAACTTGTGGTGTGTTTAGTATTGGTTGTGATTTGATTGAATCATTAAAGCTTTGTTGTGTGTATTGAACAGGTAATTCAAAGAAATCCATAAAATGAACCAAAATTTTAATAATCCAATTCACCCCTCTCTTGGGATAACTACTTCACTTTCAAGCTGTTCCAAAACCTTTTTTTTTATTTTAGTTTTTATAAAAAGGGTTTTTGGTTAAACTCTAGGTGCCTTATGGTCAGTCAACGGTCATTTAAGCATTCAAGTCATATCATGCAGATGCATGCATTATTACAGACCAAAATAATAAAACTTAAATGCATTACAAATACAAATCAAATATGTCTTCTTCTTTTGCTTTGAAGACTCCATCGAATACGCCAAGTTTTATATGCTTTAAGTCATGGCTTGGCATCCACTTCCTGTCCCTTATGTGTGTCCTGAATTATGACTTGTTTAAGCACTAAGTACACACATAAGACACTTGTGTTTGTCAACATCAAAATAAAGATCAGACTAAAAAAGGCAATAGTATGTCATAGGGATCTTTATGAAACTTAGTTTAAGATTTACTACAACCCTGCTCTGATACCAATTGAGAAGTAAAGTGTACTCCTAGGAGGGGGAGTGAATCGGGCTTTTAATAATATCTTTACAAATATTTTTATTAAGTCTTTCCCAACTCTTTTATATTTAGCAATCACACAAGTATAATTGATTTGCAATGACCAACACTCAATCCAAGATTTAGTATTTATTAATGAATGATGATAAAGGTCAAAACTTCAATATTTAGAATTCATCTTTTCAATATATCAATCCAATCATGTTGACCCTATGGGTCATGCCCTGTTTTGATTATGACAAATACTCAAGTATTTAATGTTTACTGAGTTGATGTGCAGGTTTATCTTGACAGTATCATAAGATGGCACTCGAAGATTTGGAAGAAAATGAAGACCGTGAAGATTATTTATGTTGTAATTCATTGCTATTCATTTGGGTCTGTAATATTTAAGTAGGAAATGTCTGTAATATTTCATGCATTTCATGCATGTAGGAACTACAAAACTCAAAGACCATAGAACAACTCTAGGTCCCTACATATCTCCTGAAAATCAAAATGACCATAGAAAGACCTTAGGGAACACCCTTCAGTCAATCGACACCAGATTTTTTTGGTGTCCTCAAAATGAAAAGGACCTATAAATGACCCTAAGACACTCATTTATGCATACATATGATTGATCATTTGAATAGAGTGATTGTTGGCTGAAACAGGACCAAAATGCACTAAATATGCACACTCGATCGACCAGCATTCCATGTACAATTTGCCCCCGGTTGACCAACCAAGGATCGGGTCAACAAATTGACCACAACCCGGTCGACTGAACTCTTATCGTTCATTTGACCCAAGTTGACCAAACTCCCCAGGGGTCAACTTTATTGACCTCCTGGACGATCGAGAAGAAAATACATTGCAACGCCCTGGTCGACCAAGTTCCCATGTGCGGGAACTCAGCGGTCTGGTCGACCGACCGACTTATTTCAAAATGTTCTCGGTCGACCGAACCTCGAAAAACTAAAAAATCACCTTCAAACTTACAAGTTCAGTTGATCGAGCTCACAATTCATTTTAGTCCCAGTCGACCGAACCTCAAGAACTTCGGTCAATCGAACTTGTCCTGGTCGATCAGTGCTCTTGGGCTGGACATGATTTTTTACTGTGGTTAACTTTTTTAAATAGGGTTAATTATTTTTAAATGTTTTAAAACAATCCTAATAATACCCTTCATGTCCCTAACAATCATAAATCTCCCCATGTCTATATATATGAGATTATTTGCTAAAATTAACAAGTGACTAGGGAGTTAGATTAAGAAAATTCTCTCTGATTTTTTGAGTGCCCTTTCTTCGTACACATCTCGTATACTCATTATTTTATCATTCCCTTGCCAAATTTTTCTGAGTGAGTACATCTTGAGTAATCCTAAAAAGCTATAACTCTCATTACATTTTTTGATATTTAATTTTCATATTGAGAGTTAAGCAAAGATTTATTACGGATTTAACTTGATAGATCTTATGCTGGGAAAACTCTTTAGCTTGAGGATCTTTGCACCATCCTGGTAAGGTGTATGTTGAGGTTAGCCCCGCTAATTGACTTGGTTGTAAAGGTTGAAATCAGCCATCTGCTAATTGACCTGGTTGTAATCAGTGCCGCTCCACCTGTTAAGTGAGCTTTAGTGGAATCCTCGGGCTTGCGAGCTAGAGGCGGGGACATAGGTACAGTTGACCGAACCCCGATAACATATCGTGTGTCTGTTTATATTTCCGCACTTTATATTTACTACATGTGTATGTTATTGTGTGAATGATGCGCATGATTTAAATTCCACATATTTTACTTATCTGCGCATTTGGGTAGACTGACCCTAGGTTGTGAATATACTGTTGCTGAACTAGTTGAACCTAGGGGAGAAATTTTTAAATACCCAATTCACCCCCTCTGTTGGGAATACACCAATTCCAACAAATCAATAAGGTAAGTTTGATTTCACAATAAAATAGAAATTTCAGTAAGCTTCCAAAAATTCAAATTTTGATATCAAATAAGCAACTTAAGTTTAAGTATGTTAATGAGTTTTGATATTTATCAACGTACCCCCTTTAATCAAGATTTCTGCAATCAACATACTTTCTTTAATCAAGGTTTCCGCAATTCCCAATAATTATTTAATTTCTAGAAATTTAGTAAACATATACGCAATTTATATATGCAAAAAATTAAAGAGATTTAGGGAAGAGAAAGACACTAAGATTTTATGAGGTTCAGCTATACCCACTTATGTTCCCGTCTTAGGCAAACCACCCAAGGATTTCACTATACCACTCCCTTAACTGGGTGGATCAAACCGTTTACACACTCCTTCAAGTAGGATGGAGCCCTCCTCTCCAAGCGATGCCCCACGCTCGGTAATCCAATGATTCAACAATCCTGAACTTTCAAAAACAACAAGAAGAACAAGAACAATTCTTGTGTACAAAAAGTACTCTCAGCAAAAGCAGATTAGTACAAGTTAAAACCAATATACTTCAATCAAATAACAATATAGAAATATGAAGTTCAAGTAATTTATCACTGGGATTTTTTCTTGGATTTAATGACTCAGTAAAATGTGCAAAGAATCATGAGCTTTTCTTAGCAAAATCACAGCAAGTTGATCAACAAGAGTATTAGCATAATAGCTTTGAGAAGTAGAGAGTATATAACTTGATTGCTGCTTGTTGTTCTCTTAATCTTTAGGTTTAGCATGTATTTATAGTTAAAAAAACACAATTTTTATGTTGCCCAATTTGCTTGGAGTGTTTCCCAAGTTTTTACAAAGTTTGCGGTTCAAGTAATCAAATTTGGAAAGATTTCTTCATTGTTTAAATTTGACCATTACGAAGTTCAGTCGCCTGATTCCAAAGGTCAGTCGCCTGTGCCTTTTAAATTTTAGCATATTTTTGACACACGATATAGGGTCAATCTCCTGATCTTGAGAGGTCAGTAGCTTGACCTAATTCTGTCTTCTTGTCAATTAGCTGATCAGATATGGTCAGTCCCTTGAAGTGTTGTCAGCTTCAACCACCCTTTAGTATTTTGAGTATAACTTTCACTATACAACTCAAAATAAAACAATTTTGGTATCAAAAGAAAACTAAAAAAAATTCCTACAACTTTTATGTTGATTATTTTTTATTTTAGGAATTCATTGATAGAGAAAATTGTACATCAATGAAGATATAGAAAAAATAAAGGAGTTTGGAGAATCCTATTTTGGTGCTTTTCATTCCAAAAAATTAACTTTTTTGAAATAACTTTTGACCTCATAAAAATATTTTACAAGTATTTTAAAAGGTACCTGGGTCCAAGTAATTAACCTAAGAGTTTCATGCATCCATATTGAAATCGTTTGAAGTACTTACATGAGACTTCTTAAAAGACTATAACTTTCTAAGCACTAAGTCTTCATGTATTTGCTTTACTCTCAGTGTCTTCACGTATTTGTTTTGACTTCCTTCATGTATAGCTTGACTTTAAGCTTCAATAGTCTTTAGCTTCATAAAATCTTGTATCTTCGAGTTCGAGCTTTCAAAAGAAGGACTTGTTCGTGAACACTTGAGTCCTGAATCTTCACTTAACCAAATATGTTAATTTCCTTTGCTTTGTTATCATCAAAACAAGATTCTAAGTCTTACGACGCCAATACTAATGATTGGGGAAAATAGCTCTTATACCCAAGATAATCAAACCAAAACGATTTGTAAAGGAAAACTACCCATATTTGGGAGAATTGATCCTTATACACAAGATAGACAAACCAACACGATTTGCAAAGAAAAACCACATGAATTTAGAAACTCAGCCACATGCCTTCAAAATAGGGAGCAAACCATACTGGTCTATGTAAGGGAAAACTACTGAGAATCAAGGCAAATCGACCTTTATACCCCAAATAGAGAAATCGACATTATTTTTAAAGAAAAACTACCTGGATTTGGGAACTTAGCCACATGCTTGCAAAGTAGGTTGTAGACCATATCAGTCCATGGCAAGGAAAACTACCGAGGATTAAAGAAAATAGACCTTATACCCAAGATAATCAACCCAACACGATTTATAAAGAAAAACTACCCAGATTAGGGAGAATCATTCTTTATACCTAAGATAGAAAAACCAACACAATTTGTAAATAAAAACTATCCAGATTAGGGAGAACCAACTCTTAAACCTAAGATACACAAATCAACACGATTTGTAAAGAAAAACTACCTGAATTTGGGAACTTAGCTATATGCCTCCGAAGTAGGGAGTAGACCATTCTTGTTTATGGAAGGGAAAACTATCAAGAATTAGGGCGAATCGGCCTTTATACCCAAGATAGACAAACCAACATAATTGTAAAGAAAAAACTACCCAAATTAGGGAAAATTGATCCTTATACCTAAGATATACAAACCAACATGATTTGCAGAGAAAAACTACCCAAATTTGGGAACTTAGTCACATGCATGTGAAGAAGAGAGAAGATCATACCAGTCTATGGCAAGGAAAACTACCAGGGATTCGGAAGAATCGAATCATATACCCAAGATAGACAAACCAACATAATTTGTAAGGAAAACTACTTGAATTTGAGACATTCTCACATACTTTCGAAGTAGGATGTAGACCACACTAGTCTATGGAAGATAATGAAGCAACGATGCGAGAAGTGAACTAAAGACTACTATAAAAAATTATGAAATAAATTTGTATGATATGAACATTATAATGCATGAAGTAAGGACACCTCCTAACATTGCTCATGCAATGATAAAACTTCGCACGGAATGCGTATTGGATGCTTCCTTTCACTAATGGTTACATGCATGCAATGTATGAAGATGAACATATTTCCACTTCAGGAAGGCTTAATCAATTCTTTGATTAAATTATAAATTAAAATATTTTAATTAATCTCAACTTCACCTTAATAGTCTTTAGATTTCAAAATTGTGGAGAGGAAGGTTCATGCATTGCCAATAATGCCCCTTTTAACCACCTCTGGGACACTAGGCTCTCATATTCTCTCAGAATGAATTCATGATTTTTTTTTATTACAAAATATGTGTTAAATAGAAAATAAAAATATTTTAAATAGCATAATCAAATATTAGCAAACCTATATTCTTCATACTTCCTTGTTCACTCTTCTACGGGGCTATGGCTTCACCTTGACCAATATGTTGGAATTGGTGTGTACCCAAGAAGGGGGGGGGGGGCGTGAATTGGGTTTTTATAATTTTTTTGGCTAATTTAAACATTTCTATGATTCACCATAAATCATATCTCATTCAAAATATACAAGTGTATGAAAAGCAATTTAACAATGAATACATACATATACAAGTGGTTCAACTCTCATTTAAATTAAATATGTGTGCATGAAAAATAGTTATAATCATGAATGAACATGCATACACAAATTGAATTTAAAGTGCAAAAATTTAAAAGAGACAGGGAGAGAGAGACACGCGATATTTGTTATCGAGTTTTGGCTTTTTGAGTCCGATCTCTATTTTGATGCTGACAAACCACCAGCATCTTATGTGTGCATTTAGTGTGTGAATAAGTTTTCATTTCAGCATGAACATAAGATACCAATAAATGGATGCCAGAAAAACTTAAAGAATGATATTATCTGGCATATTTCATAAAGACGGGAGAGCAAAAAAGAATAAGAAGAAGAAGAAGAAGACATTTGTTTCAGTTTGTATATGCATTTTAATTTTTATGTTTTGGTATATAATAATGCATACATTTGCATGATATGTTTTGAATGCTCAGATAGAACCATAGACAAACCTTAGGACTGACTTCGGTCGACCGACGCCTAGTTTTTAGGGTAAATTAAAATGCCTAGGCCATAGATTGACCCTAGGTCCCTGCACATAACTTTTGCTAAAAATTAGGACTAACTCTTAAGTGTGAAAGGGATTCGGGCGACCAAAATGTGTGCATTGAAAACACCTCAATCGACCGAATCTTTGACTAGTCAAAAGGTTGACTTTGGTTTTGGGTGACCGAACTTATTTGAACTTAGCATCCTCGGTCATTCAAATCGTTACGATGACTTTTTCCAACAACTCGGGCGCCCAAATGATCATGTTCAAAATACCACCGGGTGACCGAACGTCGAACGGTTTGAAAAATTGCCTTGTTCAGCCAACCGAACATATTTTCAATTACCTCAACATAAAACTTACCTTTTTCTATATGTGTCTGTTTGAGCGACTGAACCTATAGTTCGATCGACCGAAACTCTCGGGTTGCCCAGATTTAACTGCGGTAATTAGAGTAAAAATTTAATTAAACTTTTTAATAATACCCTCTATGTCCCAAAGGTCATATTTTTTAGAAACTCTATAAATACCCCTTTCATTTGTTTAATGAGCAACTTTGATTAACTCCCAAATCCTCTCAAATTATTTTGTTAATTAAAGTTCCTCCAAACCATTTTTAATTCAAAAATATTCTCTTTGGGACAAAATGTTTTAATCTCTCCAACTCTCTTTCATTCTTTTTTTGAAAATCATTTTTACAAGAGAGTGTTTATTTGGGCATTTAGTTTACATTCAAAACATTTGCGCTCTCATTTACTCTTTACTTTGAAAATCTCCTTGAAAGTAAGCTTTGAGATTTCTCCACATATTTCCATGGTAAATATGTTGTTGGAGAAATATATTTTTGCATCCATGCTTTCATTGGGAAAAATCTTTATATATCAAAAATCATTTTGAGAAACACACATTTTCTCTACTGAGCATTAATTTCATATCATATTAGAGAGTGCATGTTTATTGAACTTTATTGTGTACATCTCTCCTTGTATTAAGAAGTATGTTTATATGTACGAAAAATATTTTTATTGTACCGATTGGGTTCATCCCATTAATTAAACTGGGGAGTCTCAGCCCCGTAAATGAGACCGATTCGGTTCAACTCAAAAATTGAATTAGTGAGTCTCAGCCCTGTAAGTAAGACCAGTTTGGTTTAGCCCAAAAATTGAACTGGAGTTTTCTTCACCCCGTAAGGAGAGGATGTAATGGCTTCTGCTCTACCCATTTAAGTAAGCAGGTATAGTAGAATCCTTGGGGGTTATGCCCAAGATGGGGGTGTAGGCTGGTTTGACCGAATCTCGATAACAAATATCGTGTGTTGCTCTCTCCCTATCTCATTTGATTACTGTATTTTAATTTCTACACTTTAATTTCCATATGTGTATGTCTGTTCATTTACAGTTATAATCATTTGCATGCACATTTATTTTAAATGAGATACGCGCATATATCTGCTCTAATAACTTAATTGTTTTACACACACGCTTTCAATATTGAATGAGATATGAACGGTGGTGAATCAGAGAAATATTTTAAATTAGCCGAAAATTTTTAAATGTCCAATTCACCCACTTTTTGGGATCAGACCAAAGTCAACATCGAGGTTTAGCCAAACCAGTCTACGTCCCCTCCTTGGGCATACCCCCCAAGGATTACACTAAACTTGCTTACTTAAATGAGCGGAGCAGAAGCTGTTACATCCTCTCCTCACGGGACGAGGAAAATCCTAGTTCAATTTCTGAGTTAAACTGAACTGGTCTCACTTACGGGGTTGAGACTCCCCAATTCAATTTTGGGGTTTACTCAAACCAATCTACGTCCCCGCCTTGGGCATACCCCCCAATAATTACACTAAACTTGCTCACTTAAACGAGCGGATCAGAAGCTGTTACATCCTCTCCTTACGGGGTAAGGAAAATCCTAGTTCAATTTTGGAGCTGAACCGAACTCATCTCACTTACGGGGCTGAGACTCTCCAGTTCAATTTCGGGCTAAACCAAACTGATCTCATCAACAGTACTGAGACTCCTTAGTTCAATTTTGGGTTGAACTCAACCAATACATTAAAAAATAATTTTTGTACATAAAAGTGTGCTTCTAAATACAAGTAGAATGTACAACATTAAGCTCAATAAAATATGCACTTTCTAAAGATATGAAATAATGCTTAGTTGAGAAAGGGTGTCAATAAATTTAAACCATAATAAGATTTTCTCAAACAAAATATTTTTCAATAAAGGGTATAGGAAAACCTAGGGTGTGCATTCAAAGACAATTTGCAAACAATGACCTTTGATGTGAGAAATATGCATTAAGAACCTTAAAGATCAAAGTGCCATAAAAAAGAATTCTCCAAGAAGGATTTGCAATATATGCTTGGAGAAGTAGGATTTATGCCTAGAAAATGTTTTTGCAAAAAACACAATCAAAAACAAAAGCCCAAACAAAATAAATACTCTCTTTCAAAAGATTTTCAAAAGGTAACAAAGAGTGTTATGAGAGTATAAGATTTACCCCATAAAAGATTTTTGTAATAAAAATGGTTTGGGAGAACTTTGATTAACAAAATAATTTGAAAGGATTTGGGAGTTAATCAAAGTTACTAATTTGAGTTATGGAGGGGGTATTTATAGATTTTTAAGAAAATATAACCGTTGGGGACATGCTCGGTATTTTGGAATAGTTTAATTAAAAATTAATGATGTTTTAGCGCTTTTAAAAAATTGCAACCCGAGAGTTTTGGTCGACCATTTTTAAGGTTCAGTCGACCAGGACATTTTTGAACTAAGGTTTTGGTTGACCATATTTAAGGTGATTTTGAGCCCTCCAAGGTTCAATCGACCAACCTAAGTTTGGTTGACCAAATTTGAACATTTGGTCGACCAGACTATTTTTCAACTTCAAGTTCGGTCGACCAGAGCGTTGGGAATTAGCCACGTGCTAATTTGGTCTATCGGGAAGTTACAGTTCATTTTATAATTGGTCAACCAAATGGTCAATATTTGACCCCAGGGAGGTTCGGTCGACCGAAAGTCTTTGTAGGTTTAGGTTCGGTCGACCAACCATATAAGATTTGTGCATTTAAGTCCTAATTTCCTTTTGAAGTTACCTTTATTCACATGATTATTACTTCTAAAATATGAGGGACTTTTTCATGCAATATTTTGGGACCTAAAGTCAATCTATGGTCTTTTAGAGTTGACCCCAAAAATCCAACGTATCCCTAAGGTCTGTCTACGATCATCTGAGTATTCAAGTCATATCATGCAAGTGCATGCATTATTACAAACCAAATAATATAAAAATAAATTGCATATATAAGTAAAAAAAAATGACTTCTTTATCTTCTTTGCTCTTAAATCTTCATGGAAAATGTCAGGAGAGTTTGAGTTTTATGTTCTTGCTGGCATTCATTTTTCGGTATCTTATATTCGTGTTGAAATGAAAACTTGCTTACACACTAAATGCACACAAAAGATACTAGTGGTTTGTTAGCATCAAAACAGGGATTGGACTCAAAAAGCTAACACAATATCCTAAACCCATAATTTTGGTCCTAAAGATCCTCCATCAAATACCCAAGGCCTTACTTCATATTTTGGTTTTCACCAAGAGTTGGAACTAAACAAAGGTTGCAATCTCAAAATCATTAGAGAGATGGACATTGACATAAATGCTTGTAAAACTGAGGAATTCGCTGAATCACATTATCCCTTCTTTAATCTCTATTACATAATGAATTGTCTCAAAAATATTATTGCCAACACTTAAGGACCTTTAGGTAGGGGTGAGTATAATTCGGGGAAACCCAAATTAATCAAATTAACTGACCAAAATTGGTTGGTTCGGTTCGATTAGGTTAAGAACACAAGATCGGTCAGTTCAGTTATGGTTTTACAAAATTCGGTTAATCGGTTAATCGATTCGGTTAAGAGGAATGTTAATTCGGTTAACCAAAATAACCGATTTAATAATTAATTAAAATTTAAATATAAATTAGTATATGTTAATTTGTTAATATGTTAATTAGTATATGCTAACTTGTTAATATATTAATTAGTATTTGGTAAAAAACATCTACAATTATATTATGTTTTTATTAATTAATTTCAAATTAATTCGGTTAAATTCAATTAACCGAATTACCCGAAAAGATAATTCAGTCAAGTTCGGTTCGATGAGGCCCTTCTATTTGGTCAGTTCGATTAACAGTTTTCATTAATTGAAAATTTCGGTTAATGCAATTAATTAACCAAATTTGGCTGAACCAACTGTTTACTCACCCCTACCTTTAGGTGGTATTTAAAGACACAAACAAAACATTGGTTGGGTTTGGTTTAAGAAAGGACGGGCAATTAGGCTTAAAATTCCAAACTTGCCCCTTATCTCAGGGCATCTCCTTCGGTTTGTAGCAACCACACTCATGGTGTAAGTACCTATGAGCTGCCTATGTACCCATTACAATATCAAGTCATTGCATAGTTTAGGACTCTCGTCCTCTTTTGACAATTCAATTGAAGCAAAGGTAGATTGATCGATCCAATTAGGACTTTTCGTTAGGACCATAATGTAGGCTACAATTGTGGTTAACAAAAAAGAAAGGATCATAAGGCTCAAATTTTCTTGATTTGGGGTTTCAGTTAAGTGACAAGATCACCTTTTAGAGGTTATCACCACTTCCTTCAATTTTACAAGTAATATTTCACTTTCTCCTCTTTCGACTAAAGGAGTTACTTTTTCCAATCTTCATTTTTTCTTCCCATTTTCTCTTTCAATTTTCATTCAACATTTTTATTTTTCATTCTCATTCTCCATCATCCTTCATTTACAATGACTTTCGTTTTGCATCATCCCCGAAACTATCCCAATGTGGTGAGTGACCTTATGAACATTAGGGAAAAAATAAATGAGCTTAAACAGGTTGGCAATAGATAGATGTAATTTCTTAAAATAGTTGAAAGATTTTCGCTTTCATCTCAACATCTACCATTTCCTCAATTAAATTGTCAATACCCCTAGCCTAGGTGCTTTTTAGTTAACTGAATTTTGAAAAACATAGCTTATTTGGTTCAAAAGGCTAGGGGAAATAAAAATTGAAGTAGACTTTTTATTATTATTAATGGAATCACTGGTGGGCCAAATGAAGACCACTTTTCTTTAGTCTTTAATGTTGGCAATTTGACTCAAATACAAATCATTATACATAAAGAATAAGAGAGAAGTTTTCATTTATTTCAAATCTTATGTATTGATACATCTAGCATAATTTTTCTCTACAAAATCCAAATTCACAAGATTTGGCAAATCATCATCATCCATGTCTGCCAGAATTAGAGTTCCTCTAGAGAATGCCTTCTTCACCATATAAGGGCCCTCGAAGTTTGGAGTCTAATTCCCCCTAGGATCAACCTAAATAAATAAAATTGAGATTAAAGGTATACTCCCAAGAGAGGAGTGAATTGGGTATTTAAAATATTTTTTGTAGAATTTTAATTTAGTGTAACCCTTTTATTTTATATTACCACAATCACAATCTAAACAGCGACCGTATTATACCAATCAAGAATCCTAGATAATAATATAAATATGAGATTACAATCCAAATCCAAATTTCAATACTTCAATAGTTAAGCAATATTCAGATTTAGTCTTTTAGAAATTATCAATGATAATCTCAAGATACAATTTCAGTAATTCAATCTTGTGTATCTTACAACTTTTGCATCAATAAAATCATCAATTACACACTTGTTCTACCTTAGCTAAATATTCAAAACTTAGTGATCAAGGCTTGTCTGATTTTTTCAATCCAACAACACAATCAATATAGTTCCTTGATTCAAATATAACCAAAATCAATATTCAACAAATCCGAATATCCAGCAAGTTCTCAATGATTAAATAAACATACACGTAGCTTATAATCTTGCAAGAATGTAAAAAGTTAAGGGAAGAAGAGCTGAACACATGATTTTTTACAAGGTTTGGCCAGCTATCTACGTCTTTACCTTAAGCAACCGGTTGTGAGAATTTCTTTTCCACTTCGTTACTAGGTGAAACAAGCCTCTCTCCATTCAAGGTGGAGCCACCTCTCTAAGGAGAACAACCCTCTCTCTAGGCAACGATTCAAATACCCTGAATCGTCAAAAACAAAAAACAAGAAACAATTTTTGTTTGTACAATGGAATACTCTCAGAAGAGCAAATTTGTACAAGTTAGTTTCACAATACACTTCAAAGAAATCAATAAAGAAGTTGAAGCTCAAGATAATATCACCAGTATTCTCATCAGAGAATGTGTATTTTAGTAGAGCAAATCATAATTTCATATGAGAATTTCAGCAATATCATAGCAGCACTTTCAAAATATATATGACTGAATCGGTCGTAGTGCTATCTTATCTCTAAGACTTCTTCACAATCATAGCAGTAAATCAAAGCATGTAAAGAAAGCAGTAAATTGAAAGCATGTAAAATGGTTTCTCATTACAAACGAATCGTCTGCCACTAACGATTAGAAGTACAAAAGAAAACCAAGACATAAATATAAAGGAAAACAATTAAATCTATTTTTAGGTTGGTTCTCAATGGCGTTCTAGGTCTCACACAAATCCAAAATCGGCCAAAGAAGAATCCTAAGCTCATCTTCGAAGCTACTATTTATACCCTTTAGGGTTTACAAGATTTGAAATTCAAAAATGGAAACTTCTGCAAGTATCTCGCGACGCATATCGTCACTGTCGACCATGCCACCCCTATGTTCTCCCTCAATTGCGCCCTAGTTGAAGCTTCCGGGAAAATAAGGATTTGAATTCGGCTCCTCTCGACATAGTCGCACCATTGGGTCTTTGTTGGTCGAGTTGATGGTCAAGGCTTGTAGGATCTTGAACTTCAGAAAATCTCAGGAACTCGACATAGTCTCCCGTAATGGTCTCTTTAGTCGAAGACTTGGTCGAGACTCTCGATAATTCTGTCTCAATCAGTTTCAGTCTCAATACCTAGTTGCCCTAGAGGGTTACTGTGTCGAGGACTTGGTCGAACCTTGTAGTAGTTCTGTTCAGCCTTGAACCTTGGAGCCTTCAGCTACTGCCTTGGTCGCCCTTGTGTTAGCTATTCGCACCACATGGCCAAACAAGATCTTTCTTCCTTTGATGATTTTAGGCTCTGGGGACTTGGTTGATCATTCGATTTGAGCTTTAACTCTTCCAAATTCTACTTGGCTTTTAGTATTGCCTAACTCCCTGGTTTTAACCTGCTTTCCCTGAAACATAAACAAACCTTGCATAACTTCGAAACATGATAACAAAGGGTTAGATACAAGATAAATGAGGATAAACAAAGGCAAATGAGGGCCTAAAATAGTGTATTTTAGGGACTCATCACAACCCCCAACTTACACTTTACTAGTCCTCACTAGAAAACTAAGAAAACTAAGAAAAATCCTATCTACCTCACCGTATGCAACAATGCTTTAAACCCTTAGGTTGATCCTAGTGGACAAGTTGTAGTCTCGTGAGGGTTTCCAGGGCGATACCCACAAACACCAGTTCAGTGAACATTGGATAAGATTGCAAGCAACATAGTCATACCATTTTACATACAAGAATATAACCTAATTACATACAGACCTTTTCATACATGTCTCCATTATACACACTCCACAGCAATTTACTCATGCAAGTCTTTACAGTACATAGCCATCACAACAAGCATCACTCACATAGAATTAACCAGCAATTGCAATTCAATACTAATATTATCATGTAAATTCAAGTATGGATAGGCCACATCACAAGGCATGTGTAAAGTGCATAATCTGTCACACTCAAGATACCCTTGGACACCTACAGAATGGTTCTCTTGACTCGGCATCACTGGTGTACACTCAAAACACTCAAGAAAATGGGTTCACTCTCATATGTGAGGAAGAATGTCATGATCAAACATCTCACATATTATAAAGAACTAATGTTAAGCATGGGGTGGACTAGTCTCATACGAATGGAATCCAGCCTATGATGAGGTGTCGGGTCATTCACCCTAGCATCTTCTTACCTACTCGCCACATCTAATCAAGACCACCCTAGATCAACCTATTCATAAACCAGGCATGAATACGTCATATGCATCCGACGTCAAAGAAACTTCTTATGTGTAGGATCATGTGTTGTGTTCCTAGCTTGACCTTTTTGTGTATATATATATGTATGTATAGCAAGTATGTTTTTCATTTCTTTTTCTTTCTTGTGTTCATTCTTCTTC